>NW_004524616.1:10025495-10034546 GCF_000260255.1 Octodon degus
AAAGAAAAGAAAAAGTTGCCTTTCTTCTCCGGAGAAGAGGTGTTAGGAATCGCAGCCCAAAGCTGCTGCTCATCATTTCTAGTCTCTTCTGAGACCTAGCTTAATAGAAGGGAGCCTCAATGCACAGGAGCAGCAGGTGCGGGGGGCCTGAGAACGCAAACACGCTGGACTCGCAGGCAGCCAGGGTGCCCCTCCACGGTTTGTTTACACGTGTCAATTATCCTTTTTCCTTAAACTAGGTCTCCGAACCACAAACAAAGGCCACAAGATAACTAGAGGAAGGGTGGTGTTTTAGATCCAGAAATATGTGTGTGGGTGGGGCAGCCCTAATTGTTCTGTGGTTATATAAGGACCATTGTGTGTGAAAGCTTTTAGATATCTTTTCAGACTTTATTTTCAAGTGAACTGAGAGTCAGGGCAAAGGGACCAATGTCTCTAAAAACATCAGCTGATGTCACTCTGCAAGCAGAATGATCTTGACAGTCTCCAGGACTACTGGATTCAGGTTGAGGTTGCCCGGGGCAGGCATAAGACTAAGGTTGTGCACATCCTCATATATGATTCAAGACTTCTGAACATAGCTGATTTAATAACTCAGTTGCTCCTTGCAGTAGAGAAGCAACGTATATGTCCAAAAGTGGGGTCACTCTTTCGACCCATAGCAGATCTTACAATGATTTTATATTTGAATTTCACTTTTTCTGTGAGTAAATATATCCAACTTTTCCCCCTCTTACTGGTAGTTTTTAAAACAAGATTATGGAGAAAAAAGGCAAAGAAAGAAAGATGGAATTTATTATTTTCTGTCTCCCCTAATTTATTAATGTTCCAGGAACTCAGTACTTAAATTTTGACCGATCAAAATATCTGAGACCAAGTTGTCATTGGATGAGTGATATTGTTGGTGTCAAAAATGAAAGCAATTATAATTAAATGCTTCGTAATAATATTTTTTCAGACTAGGTTTGACACAGTTGAGAAGTTGCAAGCTTTTGTCAGGTGAGTTGGAGGACTTTCTCCAGTGTGTTCTAAGGTCCTTGTCTTAGGCAATCAATTAAAATCCAGCCATGGTGCCTTAAAGACCTTCAGAAGGCTAATGATTTCTTAATAATCTCTAATGGATTTCATTTGCTTAGCTTTTGTGGCACTAAGAACAAGTTTGTAAACTGTTTTGTGGAAAGAAAAAAAAAAGTCTGACCTTCAGTGTATGCCTCAAGGTGACACTGTAACATGCCATTTGAGTCTCAGAAAAGCTCTCTTCAAAATTGGCAAAGAAAAGCAAATGCCTAATGAAAGCTTTACCAATTCACCGCTGTGCTGGGAACATCCTCCTTGCAAGTGCCTCCTCGCCTACTGCCTCCTCCTCCGTTTGTTTCCAAGTGGCTCCTCTTTTTTCCAGAATTACATATGAGTAACAAAGGAAGCCAGAGTAGGAACAAAGGCATGTTCCTGGCCTTGCAAGAGTGGCACACATCAAAGGAAAACATTTATCTTGGGGAGCCACAGCTTTGCAGGAGGTCATCAGACAAATTAGGTTGCTGTTGCTGTTATGCAGCAGAGAGAAAGCCTGTGAACGCTGGGGAAAGCGGCTGACGCGGGCTGAGTTGCGGCTCTGGGGCGGTCTAGCCAGGCTACGTTGTGTGTGTGCTTGCGTGGACTCAAGCAAACGAATGAATGTCTCTAAGCTTTTGTTTATTCTGATAGATTCCATAAACGCACTTACCTTAGAGAGGTTATTTTGAGAACAAAGCATACATGAAATGCTTAGCAAAATGCCTGGCACGTAGTATTAAATGTTAACTTGTATGGCTGCTAATGGTGACTGTCCGAGGGATTTCCCCCGAAAGTATATTTAGAGCCTCTTAGTAAAAGAAGTATATTTTAAAAACTCAAAATCAATATAGCTATTAAGTTTTTTTTCTGAACTACCCTGCTTAGTTTCTGGTTCACTCTTCCCTTGGTAAGAATCTCATCTCTTCCTTGTGCCCGCCAGCTTACCATTTTTTAAAAAGAGACATGGAAAAGACTTATTAGAGGTAGTTATAGGACCAGAGTGGAGGCTGGGGCCCCCAGCCTGCACTTTTGAATGAGCTCCTGGCTCCACTCAAGAGCCCCATCCCTCAACGCATCAGGCCTTCCTTCTGAGGCTCCCCCCTTCCCTCCTGTCACTCAGCAAGTTCAGGGACACTCCCCAAATCTATTTCACTCCAGCTCTTCATCTTCAGAGACTTCTGAAGGCACCAACACATTCTGCGCCCCTCTAAGGTCAAAGGGGATCCGGGCTGTGTCTGGCAAGTTGCATTCTGTCTCCGTTCATCCCTAACTGGGGTCAGGCCGGGCGACAGGCACTGGCTTCCCAACTTCATTTGCTGCCAGTGGATCTCTGCGGTTCCCCCAGGGTGAGGGGCCAGCGCGGCTGTCACGTGGGAACACTGACCTCTAGGGGTTGGCGCTCCCTCGCAGAGCGTCTTTATCTTTTCATTGAGCTCCAGCACCGCGATGGCAGCCTCTTGCTTCGTTGTTGCCAAATCAATTTGTAGCTTTTTCACTCTTTTTTGGTGCTGTAGTTTCTTTAAAAACAAACAAAAACAAAACACACACACACACACACACACACACACACACACACACACAAAATCAACAACAAAGTTTCCATTACTAGAGACAGGTTTATCAAAGGAAGAAAAAGAATTAATGATGTCTGAACAAACATTGCCTTTGGAGCTCAGTTCAGAGAACTGTCCCTTTTGTCTAGATGGAGTCCTTGCAGGTCAGCGACAGTGTGCATGCCGTCAGAACACTTTAATCCTCGGCAATAAAAACCCACTTTCTACAACATCAGCTAGCCTCTACGAAGATTTTTAATCCGAATCTGAACCCTGTGGTCTGGCCAATTATAATAGAGGCAATTAAAGAGAAAGTCTATTTGGGGGTTGGTATTTAAGCTGTTACTTTCTTTTTCCAGACTATACATAGACTCACTTGAAATAGAGCCTTAATTCTGAACTGCCTCTATATTTGAGTATCATCTGCAGTCACTCTAAAGTGGATGCTGTTACCGTGAAGTGATGATGTTTATAGATATTTATTAAGGTAGCTACATGAGGGCAGGTGATAGGGTAGGCTTGTTCTTAATGAGTAGGAGACAGGAAAGCCTTGCTGTAACAATAGTCTTGTTTTAAAATCTAAGCGTTTGGGGTAATCACCTTGGGTAGTTGTTACGTAACTAAAGGATGCACCTTGAGACTTTATAGAAAGCTCCTTTCATGGATTTCAAAGGGGATTTGATTTGTCAAAATTGGATTCATCTGCAACACTGAGCAACTGTCTGTTGGGACAAGTGCTGTGTTTGTACTTTGGTGTTGCTTTTGGGTTGCTGCCTTCCCACCAGAGAGCTCACCTTGCCAAGTCTTTGCGGGCTTGTAATTATGAAGCCCGGAAAATGAATGACTAAAATTGCTTGCCAGACATAACTCTTGAGATAGGGAAAGAAATTAGTTTTGCACACTAGGGAAGTGCTTGTTCTTCTATGGCCTGTGTGGCCTCCAGCACCACAGAGTCACTCACTGTCTTCTTTGAGAGAAAAGCCAATGAGATCAGAGTATCAAAGAGGAGATTATACAGCCCCGGACCTCCTATTTTAAAGGCAGGTTTTTGGGTTAGCTCAGTGGCAGAGCATTTGCCTAGCATGTGTGAGGCTGTGGGTTTGATCCCTAGCAGGTAGGGGCCAGGGAGCACGAGATTGTCTTCTAGATCTAACACAGGATGGTAAATATGGCTAAGAGGGAATGTGTTATTCAAAAGAGTGACAGTCAAAGGGGCAGGCCTAATAGCTCAGCAGATTAAAGCGCCTGCTTAGGCAGACTCAGGGGCTGGGGTCCCTATCCCTGGGGTGCGCTGAGATGGTGAATGAGAGTAGAAGTGGTGGCATACACCTGTAATTCCAGCGCTTGAGAGACTGAAAAACAGGAAGGATTGCTACAAAGTCCAATCTGTGTAGTGAGACCCTGTGGACCCTGTACTATAATACATAAAAAAATAAATAACAAATAAATAAGTAAATAAATACATTTAGGGCTAGCCAAATCGCTCAGCAGATTAAAGCACCTACAAGCAGGTGCAGGGGCCTGGGGTTCAAGCCCCAGGCCTACTGTGCTGGCCTGCCTCTGGGACATGCTGAGACAGAAACTAAGATTGGGCGTGGTGGTGCATGCCTGTAATGCCAGCACTTGGGAGGATGTAAACAGGAGTATAACTATGAATCCGATCTACGATCCACTCGGTGAGACCCCGGATACCCTGTAGACCCTTCCCTAAAATACAAAAAATAAAAATAAAAATAAAAAAAGTGGCAGTCAAGCAACTGTGCAGCAGGCTGGAGGGCTCACCCTGCGCAACCCAGGTGAAAAATGCCCTCGACACAACCCAGATGCCTGTTCTTTGCAACAGTTCTCCTAGAGTGGCCAAGGAATTGGGATTCCTTGGTGTCAGGCACTCTCCTGGCTGGCTTTTGAAACATCAAGATTGATATGATCTCTCCCTCCAGCCCTAAAGCCTTCAGATTTCCTTCATTCGAGTCTCCACTCACTAAAAGCCTCCCTAATTTGGGCAGCTGTGTAAATTAGTTCAAGTAGAGACTGAGTGATCAGGAAACATGTCTGGGCATTTGACAGCTGGGTTTCTTGTAGTGAATTATTAAATTGTCATGCTAATCCAAATCTTCCTCTTCTGTGATTTCATTTGATTTGATTTCAGCTTGTTCCTGAGGACCTTGTCCACCCCAAGTCACCAGTAGCTCTGGATGGTCATCAGTGATCTTTTCTGATGCTTGCTTGATTTAGACAGGGTCCTTCTATATAGTCCAGCATGGCCTGAAACTCATGGCAATGCTCCTGCCTCAGCTTCCCCAGTTCTGGGATCACAGAGGTGCACCACACCTGGCATCTGATGTTTCTTTAATAGTGTTCCGCATTTGTGTTTTCACACTTTTCTTTTACCACTTAGAACTTTGAGAAAAGCAGAAGTAAGTAGAAACAAAAATTGAGAAAGTGAAGAAAATGAAGGGAAGTGTTACAAAAAAGATTCAGAAGGGTATGCGAGCTAAATAAATGTACCACTCTCCCCCCCAAAAAAGAACCCAAACCCCAAGCAAAACCTCTGATAATGATATGTAAGTTGAAGTGCTGAAGGTTACGTATGCTGATGAAAGCAAGTTACACAGAAGTACATTAAAAATTAGACCAGGGTTGGGGATGTAGCTCAGCAGCACAACACCTGTCTGCTGAGAGCAATGCCCTGAGTTTGATTCCCAGTACCCCCTACCAAAAAAGAAGTATGCTGGACTGATCCACAAATAGAGAAAGGAATAGATATAAGACACACTGAAGGTAGCAAAATGTTAAGCAGAGAATTAGTTGTTTGACTATATGGTGAACTATAAAATTAATTAACCTTTCTGTGTGCCTGAAATTTTTCACACTAAGATAACAGGGGAATTTTTTTTCTTTCTTCACCATGCCCTCCTTCTTATTTCATAATAGTGACGCTCACATTCCTGAATCTAGTCACAGCTATGCAGAGGGTGAGAATTGTTGGGCTAGCACTACGTGCTGGCATGGTGTCTATAATTTTCTTAGTCTACATTTCTATTTTGACAGGATGACTTGACAGAATACAGGACTCTACATTACAAACACAGCTTTTCTTAACATCAGTTAAGAAGATTCAATTTGCGTGCATGCCTGCGTGTCTGCGTGCGTGCGTGCGTGCATGCGTGTGTGTGTGTTTTGGAGCCAGAGATTGAACCTAGAGCTAAGCATACATTCTGAACTTCCACAGTCTCTCAAGATTTCCTTTAAGAAATGTTTGCTTTTTAAAAATATAATTTCCAGACTGCCTTTTTGTTTTTCTTTCTTACTAATTATGTGTGCTGTCTCTTCTTATGGTTGTAATATTTGTATTTTTGCCCTATGATCTACTGGGAAACTGAGGATAGTTAATTGTTTTGAAGAAGACCATACACAGGACAGTCATGATAACTGCCTTCAGTTACACAAGGGACCATTCAGGAGAGGAGGAAGTTGAATTGAAGGGTATTGTTCTATTGATACCACAAGAACAGTGTGTAGAAATCTGGAGGAGGCAGGTTTTGGCACTCCCTGAGCAAGCACCCCCAACATCAGAGATTCATTCACATCAAGGTAGGATGGGTCCTGGCAAGGACCTCTTGCTCTGGCAGTGATCAAGCGGGACTGGGCGACCACTGCAGGGAAGGCCATTGTCACCTCAAGGACTTAGGCTGAGAGGTATTTAGAAGTTTGACTCAGCCTCTCTTCTTTCCACTTGGCTTAACCCCTACATTCAGCCTTTGAATCTTCTAGGGTTGGAACACTTGTTAGGGACACCTTGAAGATAAATTCTAGTATTCATAAGAAATCAGATAGAAAACTGGTGGGTTCTGTAGAACTTTATTTAGCTACAGGGAAAGGGGAGGTATAAGGTTAGATTTAAGTTAAAAACTGAATAAAAGACCTAGATTGATTATCTGACATTTCTACTGGGACCTTACCATTGTTCAGATTCTTTAAAAAATAGTTTAATAGTATTGCCTTTTTCCCCTAGTTTCCAGACAGAACTGCTGTATGCAGTTAATTCAGAGCTTTACCCAAGTCCTTTGGGCAGTTTGAAAAATTAAATTTGCCAACATGTTTATAATTAGTCATGGACATCAAATGATTTAAACTATGATAATATTTTCCTTTGCTTTTCTGGCATTCATTTGCCAGGCAACCCGAGTGTTGTACTCAAATCCAATGGAATCTGTTATGGTCTCCTTGGTAACTAGAGAGTCTCCTCAGTGGTTGCCCAATGGATAAGAAGGTTTTACTGCTTGGAAGTAAATTTCTATTAACTTACCTTCCCCTACTTTTCCTACATGGTAGAAAGAGAGAGGAAACCATGTATTTGTGCAATGTTTTGAAAAGGCAATATTTATCCATATCATACTGCTGAATGGTTTGCATTATATCAAGTCAATCAGAATTAGAAATAACTAGGGGACTATTATTAGAAAAGTTGCCAAGACAGCTGCCAGCTCTGTTTAAAATGTTGGGGTATTTCCATGCACTGTGAATCATGTCCTCTGATTATGAAGCTGAGCTTTGTCACTCACTGACCATGAGAAATTGGGCCAGACACATGAAGTCTCAAAGCCTAGGATCCCAATTCATAGGGTTGTTGTGGGGAACCAATGATATTCTATCTGACTGGCAGTATCTACCAGTCATTGAGATACAGTGATGTATTTGTGTGTTTTGTTATTATTACTTGAAATACCCAAGTGAAAGCTTTAACCCTGAGTAGAACACTCATATCCTTTCAAAAGAGCTCTTTATCACTTTACAGAAAATGAAATTTTTACTTATTGTTGTGGTTTGTATCTAATTGTCCCTCCAAAGCCTCAGACAGTCATGGGATGGCTTCTGGAGTTTGATTGATTCCTGATCTAATGCTGGGGTTGGAGATGTGAGTGCTACACCTAGGCCCTAGAGTAGGTAATCTGCATTACAATGCAAGGAAGGGAAAGAGGAAAGAGGCTAGCTAACTGAGTAACTGCTGCCCTTCCCTTTGCTCTTGCTCTCTGGCAGCTATGAGCAGCTGCTCTCTGCCATGTGCCGCTCTGCCTTGGAGCCAGCCAAGTATGGACAGAAACATCCACTAACTGTGAGCTTAATAAACTTTTCATCCTTAATTGTGGGTGTTGGATATTTGTTCCAGCAGCAAGAAAAGAGTAACTGAAACACTTAATTAAAAGCAATGCTTTTGTCTTTTTCTTTCTCCTTTTTTTCTTTCTTTTTTAACTTATTTTTTTACATAATTTTATTGATAAACAAATATTAATGAGACAGTTTCAAATCAAATCGCTAGGACAGTTTCAATAATTAACACACTGCAAACAGTCTTCTTAGTGGTTAATTGCTGTACAAGATACGGACTTGAGATCCTATTTACAAACACCACTAGAACAAATCATTCTGTTCATTAATAGAATGTAACTATATATCTATCCAAACCACTTTGAATACACAGATAAAAAATGGACATTCATCTGTATACCCTTTTTTGTTAAGTTCCCTTATTTGAATATTATAGGTGTGTAACCTCAGCAAAATATTCTAAAAGAGTCCAGTAGCCCATAATAGCATTATGTTTAACAGGCAATGTCAGACATTGTTTACCTGAGTCCCCCACAGCTCAACATAACAGCATGGCTTTCCTTCCTATATTTCATCTTCATACTTTTCTACTGGATGGTTAAGACTAAGGTAAAGCAGGACCTATGCAAAAAGAGTTGTAGCTTTTGGGTCTGATAAGGTCAGTGAAATCCCCTCAGGATTTATCCTGAGATCCTGTACCTCAGATTGTAGAACTTTTGTCAGTGTCAACCATGTGGATGAGTCACGGCCAATGCTTGGCCAATGTGCTCTCTGTGAAACCTTGAGAGAATGTTTTCTCTCCATGTGACTCTCCTGAGGCACACTCTACATCATCGATCACTTTCCTCTTTGGCCCCATAATCTCCTTGGTCAGAAAATTTGGGACACTACCAAGTTACATGATGTTAGAGTACAAGTTCTCATATATCCTGAGTCTTCATTGACCTTAGAAGGTTAGGGTCAAAATTTTGGCTTTCATTGCAGCCCTCCTTTTTCTCTAATTTTGGTCTGCAAACTTAGGTTGTTAACCATCCAGAAGACAAGCTTATTGTTATTATCAAACAACTTAGGCTGTTAAGCTTAACCTCACTATCTGTCTGCATATCAAACATCTTAAGCATACTATGGAATAGGTATTTTTCATCAAGTATTGATATGTTGAACTTTATGTCCCTACAGAATATGATAAAAACATTTAAAAATTACAATATATTTTGAAATTAGGCATAAAGATTTATATACTTCTCATGTTTGCACATAAGTCCAAAAATCTCACCATATACAACCTTGAAGCAGGACAGTCCCACAATATTCCTTTTCCAGTCTCTTGCTTTCA
>NW_004524616.1:10039831-10043878 GCF_000260255.1 Octodon degus
AGACCTTTGCTGTAGTTATAACCTTTGCACATACTGAAGTTCAGGTGCAGCTCTACAACGTTTGGACTTATCCAGCTGTGCTGGCTTTGGTCTGGCTGCTGTGCTCAGCTCCTTCCCGCTGCTGCCCTTGAGGGTGAACCTGTTGTGCCCCTGTGGCAAGATGTTCTGCTCCAGGACTAGCTGGGTGGATCTATCCTCTACACTCTGCAGGGATTGCAGCTGCAGGGTTACACCCCAGGGTTGTATGCCAGGCCTGAGCTGTGCCTGGAGGGGGCAAGTTGGAGTTGGGGGGAGAGGAAGCTCTCCCTCACACTCACTTGGTCTGGGCTAGGACTGGGTCTGGGTGTTCCTGGAATGTGGCAGAAATTCCTACTCGGTGGGCAGGGTGGGGGAGGTGCTGTGGAGTGGTGGGGGGCATCCCAAGGGGGTGGGAGAGGGTCTGGCCCACTGTGCACCTGGGCTGGGACTGGTCCCACTGGAGCAGGGTAGCAGGAAGCTCTCCCACACACTCACTGGACCTGGGCTAGGACTGAGTCTGGTGGTTCCCGGAACGTGGCAGAATTTCCTACTCGGTGGGCAGGGTGGGGGAGGTGCTATGGGGTGGTGGGGGGCGTCCCAAGGGGGTGGGAGAGGGTCTGGCCCTTGCTGCGCCTGGGCTGGGACTGGTCCTGCTGGTGCAGGGTAGCAGGAAACTCTCCCACACACTCACTGGACTTCGGCTAGGACTGGGTCTTCCCTTTTTTTCTTTAAAAGATGCATTTTCTGCCTGATTGCAATGATCTCTTCCTCACTTTGTATGGGTAGATAAAACTAACTTGATGTCCTGGAAGTAGGTACACAAACAGTCTTGATCCAATTTTCCTGCCAAAGCTGGCTGCTGCCAAGTTCCTTCTACATGGACCAATATGAGGAAAAAAAACTGGAGACCCTGAACTTTGCCTCCTCCTGGTAGCTCACCCTTGTGTCTGTCAGAGCATAGCTTTCCCTTATTTTATTTGAAACCTACCTTGACCATCTGATCCCTCTATCTTAGAGCAACACGTACAGTAGAGCTATATGCAAAGATCTATAACTAAGATACAAATTTTATCCCCAGGGGATCACTGATAAGCTGATAGGTCACTGAGAGGCTTACTACTAAGGGTGTATCAGAAAATTTTGTTTGAATACAGAAGGTCTAGACATGTTCCTCCTTCCATTTCTCTTCTAATAGTCATCATTAAAAATGAAGCTAATGAAAGCACAGTTCCATTTGATACAACTCATCTTTAAGATCAGCTTTGTATCTCTTCCTTTGTGTATTTCTCCTTTAGGAGAATAGTTCAGTGCCCATGGTTGTGCCATGTTCCATCCTGGTCCAGTAGGCCTTTGACTTCAGGATTCTTTCATCTTGTACTGCACACCTGGCTACAGAGTCTTTAACCCACACTCAGTGATGAAACCTATTTACCATTCAAGTTGTAGCCCTCCATGTAGACAAGAAAGCAGAGCTATCTTCGTGTTTGATCAGACCCAGTCTTCGTTAAATAGTGGGTAAGTAGTCAAGTGCACTTGAATCAAGTTCTTTGCTGATTCTTTTAATGACAGCAAAACACTACATTAGTCAATTGTATTACATATTAGTTTTTAAAGTCACTTTCAGATAATCTAGAATGGTGACATAACAGGAATGGTTGTACAGAAAAAACGTTGTGGTGTAGTGGTAAGACATTTATAGCTTGAGTAACTATCCCTAAATCTAGAAAACATTGAAAATACTTGCTAACCCAGCTAGTGGAAATTTGTCCCAGGTGTTCATGTCCCTTCTTTTTTATTATCAGTGTATCCTGAATTAATTTTTGAAATTGTCACAGAATGTCAATAAGATATTATTAAAATTCTCTCAAAATAGAACTATCCCCCAAATGGAGTGTTTCTCCACAGGCATTAAGATCCCTTTCTCAGCATGTGATATACAACCCACTAGTGGAAATTTATTGACCATTTACAGTGTGCCAGACTTAGTTCTGTGAATTTTGTGTGTATTGGCAATTTCATTTTTATAGGAAACCTGTGAAGTAGGAATATTATTAATCTCAGTTTAGACACAAATACTGAGAGGAAGAAGGGTTTAGTAGCTTATCCAAGGTGAAATGCTGACTTATGGTTCTTCTCTATCAGCCACCTCCAGACCACCTTCCATCATCAACATGGAAGCAGACATCAAGCCCCACCCAGCATCCTGCATTATGGGGCATTTGGGTAAATGGATTTTATTAATTGTTTTCTATTTCTCAGTGCGTATAACTACTGACTGTGAAATCACGAAGCCATGGACTTAACCATGGAAGAAATTGGTATCTCAGATGGAATCATCAAATCCTACACAAGGCAGAATTGGATGGACTCCTAGAGCCCAAATTATCCAGCCATAGCATTTTAGAATTTTAGAAATGGAGAAGTAGAAGCAGAGAAAAATGAAATGATTTCCCCAAGTTCATACCTAATAAGGCTGTGGGAAGCTAGACTGAGTCAAGACTTTAAACTCATCTCAACCCTATCCTTCCTTCATGTTATGCTGCCCCAGGGCACAAGAGCTGAAAGACAAAAGGATGAGTACAGGGTTCAAACCCAGAGTGATACCTAAAATACCTTTATTCCAAACTCCAGTATTGGATCTAGCAGGAATGTAGATAGACAGCCTTGCCTTCTGGAAGTCCTCACATAGTTGACCAGAAAGGAATGCATTCATGTCACTGTGTCTAATATACATGGGAAAATGAGTCTAGGCAGTTGAAGCTAACTTGGAAGAAATAAGCTGTCATTTTAATTGGGAGGGTTCATTAGACTGATATCTTGATAGTTTTTAGTCTATCTACATAAAGATATTAATTGTATACTTCCTCGACTAAAACTGCCAAAGGAGCCTTTATTCTACCAAAAATAAAAGCATCAGAAGAGTCTAGAACTCTACCCAGAGAAGTGTGTACTTTGAAGTTCTTGGTTTTTTTGCTTTAGCTGTCTGTTTCTGTTCATATTTTGAAATCTTAAAATGTAGATAATCAAGAGCATTTGGGTCTGAAGTTTCCAGTATACTGTGCACTTGAATTACAGTACAGAACACGTTAAAACTTTAAAAATAATTATCATGAAGGGTAGATGTATTTAATTGGTTCAGAACCCCCAAGACATCCATAAGAGTGCAACTAAAGACACTCGTGAAGGAAGCCTTCCAGAGTGCTGTCAGAAGCCCATGAGCAGTGGGGTAAATGCGTCAAGCGAGGGGAAGTGTTCCGAAGGACCGTAGCATTTTGAAGGATATGTTTTATTGTAGTCATTTTGTCTAATATAAGCTTTCACCTTACTTTTCATTATACCTGTCATTTACAACACAGCAAATGGAGCTGGAGGATGTTACGCTAACTGAAAAGAATCTAGACATAGAATGACACTGTATATTCTCTCTCATCTATGGAAACTGAAAAGCAACTCTATCTAAGTGTAGAATAATGGATCCAGGGAGATAGCTCAGCAGAATAAGCACTTGCCTGGCAAACACAAGGTCCCGAGTTCAATCCCCAGTACCCCTGCCCCCCCCAAAATGAGGTAAATGTATAATAATGATTACTAGAGACTGGAAAGGAGATGTAGAGAATAAAGAGGTTGGATAACAGGTTCCAAAATGCAATTAGATAAAAAGAATAGTCTCTGGCATTCCATACCACAGAGGGGCAACAATAGCTCATTAAACTTACTATTTTTTTTCTTTTGCTAAAGATCTAGAAGAGAGAAGCTCAGAATATCTAAACATAAAAAAGTAAAGAGAGGGAAATGTTAATTACCCTGATACACTGTATGGATATTTTGAAACATCATATTGTACCCCACTAAAATGTATAATTAGATATAGTAGATATTATCCTTTTAGTAAACAAAATATCTGAGGGCTGGAGATACAGCTAAGAGGTATGGTACTTCCCTAGCATTTGAAGGAATACTTGGGTTTGATTCCTGGTGAGGGGAAGGAGGGAATAGGGGGGGAGAGAGAGAGAGAGAGAGAGAGAGAGA
>NW_004524616.1:10043978-10050144 GCF_000260255.1 Octodon degus
AAGAAGAAGAAGAAGAAGAGAGAAGGGAAGGGAGGGGAGGGGAGGGGAGGAGAGGAGAGCAAGAGGAAGAGGAAGAGGAAGGGGAAGAGGGACACAGAGAGAGACAGACAGACAGAGAGGGACAGAGACAGACAGACAGAGATAGAGACAGATAGAAATAGAGACAGACAGAGACTGGACCAATGTCTACCACCAAGCTTGCTTTCATAGAGAACTGTGCGATATGCTGTATTCAAATGTCCATCTTTCTTCTAAGTTTAAGCGGGTTTTGCTTCTGTTCTTTGTGTAACAACTCTTCAGCTTTCATACTCAACAAACACTAATCGGACTGACAGGATTTTTGAGAAATAAAGAATATAATAATTTATATTCTTTATAATAAGTTTTCATATTCCTGGCTAAACCCAGAAAAAAAATTAAAAAACCTGACCTAATGTTGAAGGAAGTCATATCAACAGAAAATGTAGGCAGTGCCTGCTATAACCATATCTACGTTTTTGTCTTACAATCTCAAATCACACCCTGAGAACAGAAAGAAGTGCAGGCGTCACACCTAACAAAGCCTGGTAGAAAGTTGTTTTCCAGTACAATTTTCCCTGGAGACAGAGAAAGCCCAAAGGGCCAAAGTTGTACGTGAAGCAATCTCAGTTTCTCAGCCCTGCCTCTCCAGGCATTGGTATCATTAACAAACAGCCATACACAATGGGATGTGAGTGGAAAAGAGCAGAAACTAGAGGGGATGTGAAATAGTGAAGTAGAATTCCTGCATTAACCTTGTGAAGATGATATTAAACTCTTCCAACATGATTATAAAAATAATGAAGAGCTTTTCCTGGCAATGGCTTTCTACTCGTGCATATATTATTTTTTTTCTGTGTGCCCAACACTGCCTTTAACCTGACTAAGACTGTGCTCTAGAAGGAAATAAGTAGCTATTAGCTATTTGTGGCTTATCTTGAATCATGAAGAAAGACATGTATGTGTGCAAGGACTGGAAAATTGAGATGCTAAGCACTAAGGTGCGTAACCACTGTTAGGGCTTTTGGTAGAGCAAAGATAACCCAATTATTAATCCTCCCAATGACTCTTCTTCACAAAACCTACTCTGCCCTGAAATCAGTGAAATAACAGGCTTATGGTTTTCTGAATACAAAAAATGGCCTCAAATTAACTTCGCAGTGATAAAGTAGTGCAAGCAAAGAAAAAGAAACTTATTAGAAAAGAAATGATGCTTACACAGCATGAAGTAGTGTTATATATAGAACAGAAATTAGAAGAAGTAGCTAGGTGGGAAATTTCTTTCATATGAATTTTCCCAGGAATTGTAATATTTAACAATGTTACCTTCTTTTCTTTCTTCCTTTTCGTTTTTTTTTTTGTTTTTTTTTTTTTTTTTTTTTTTTTTTGATTGAGGGGAACCGGGGATTGAACTCTTTTTTTTTTTTTTTTTTTTTTTTGTGGAACTGGGGATTGAACTCAGGCTCTTGTGCTTGCCAGGGAAGCGCTTATTCCACTGAGTCATCTTCCTGGCCCAACAATTCTACCTTCAAAAACCAACTGTGCTACTTCTTATGACATAGCTGGAACTATTTAATAGCAGATATATTTAGACTTGAAGTGAGATTGACTTGATCTCATGTAAAACTGTATTTCCTGTATTAAAAGCAAGTTAGTGTGTGTGTGTTTTGAAAATTCCTGTGTGAAATATTAGTTAACAGTGCTACTAATATATTTTAGAATTTTGATTCTTTACAAGTAGAACTTTGGATAGTAATTGATTCTTGTCGTCTGAGCAGATGGCTTTATAATAACATGAAAGCTGAATACTATCTAGCTTCAATTAAATAATTTGTCCATTCTTTCTTTAGTTGCTTTAATTTGCTATATATCTGTTAGCAAAAGTAGTCTCATAAGGAGCAAGATTCTCAACTTTTTGCTAAAGAAAATCTAAAACTTCTCATTAGACTCATTGTGAGAATTATTGGATAGTTAATTTGCACAAATTAAATGTACATGGAAAAATTACGGGAGGCTAACGCATCGAAGTTGGCTGCCAGCTCAAAACTGCAGTTTTACATGTTGACTCTTGATTGAGAGTGAATAGTCGCTTGGGTGTTAAACTGAGCAGTGAGAATGATTTGACAGAGCAGGAGTTTTCTTCCATGGAGAAGTAGCACCCATGAAGTACTGTTGAGGCACAGAGCTAAGGAGCATCTACACGTATGGAGATCCACCACCCTCATATGGAGACTCACCACCCTTACCAAGATTGTCAGACCATGTTCAACAGTGCCGTTGCTATTGCTACTCTGGAAGCTTTCTCCTCCTGATGTTTTACTCTCAGCTCCTTCTCAGCTCTCTACTGTAATAGAGGGAACACTGTTGTGATAGGTTGAGAGGAGGCTGCAAGTGCCACTGAAATTCTCTTGCCCTTTTAGATACCAATGCCAAGTCCTTCAGAACGCTACAGTCACAAAGCGAAGAAAGGATCAATTTTGAAATAAATTACAAATGTACAGTCTTGGAAACTATGCATATTATCCAATTATCAAAACTACACTGCCTTGAAGTTCATTACTCAAGATCCGCATAGAGTCCTTTGGGGGACTCCTTGCAAATATTCATTGTTTGTATACATTAACCTTAATTAAGGTCACAGTTATGTTGTTTTATAAATGCATATTGGAGATGACTTATGTGATAGGTAACATTTTATCTAGTATTGGTGACATTGTAGTTGGTGTTTATTTGAAAAGAAAGTCCTGTTCCCAGTGCTGAACCAAAAATCACCCCTTGCTTCTGTTAGCTCAAACCTTATAATCTGGTAAACATTAACTTAATCTCTCCCTCCTGCTTTCCTGAAGCACCTATCCTTGGCCACTGGGCTACTTTGAAAGGGGATGGAAAGACCAGGTGACGTGGCACACACCTGTAGTCCTAGCTCCTTGGAAGACTCACATGGAGGATTGCTTGAGCTCAGAAATTTGGGGCCAGACTTGTCAATATCATGAGACCCTCTTCTCTTAAAAAGAAAAATAAGTGAATAAAAATAAAGGTTATGGAAGAAATAGCAGTGGTTTGTTACACCTGCAAAGGTCTTAACTAAAAGATAACAGTCTTGCACAGTGGAAGTAGTTTCCTTGAGGAAAAGGTCTGAATATTAAAAGAAATATGTGCAATTCAAATATATACAACATACCAGTTGCACCTTGAGTTCCCTCTCTTTCTCTCCATTTTATCTTTCTCTGATATTTAGAGATGCATTCTTGTTGATGTCATGAAGCCACATTTAGCAACCGGAATAACAAGAACATTGTCATTTTTGTGTAGCTATTATTTGAGTTTTTTAGAACAAAAGATTTTATGTTGCTCACAATTTGGGTTCTGGGCATGCTGGGTGGGATGGCAACACTTGAGAATAGAAGGACTCAGCATGTAAAGAGCCAGAAAGGGAAGGAAAGGTGTGACAGTGATGTGAATTTCTACTGTAGAGATATTACCAAATTTCAGATTGAATATATTAACAGGTCTAAACAAATGTCCTGGCTAGAATTCAAGTCATCCAATGCAGATTACTCTTTGGAAATGTTGTACCCAGTGAATTAACAAGGATTCTAGTTCTCTTTTTAATTGACTCTCTACAAGATATTTCCTCTAATTCCACTATAAGTCAAGCACTGAAATAATAGCACATGAATATGAACTCCCCAAGAGGGAACTTTAAATAGATCTTACAGTCAAAAATGGTAGGACTACACCTGTGCCCATCGATACACCCTCCTCTCAGATATACAAGGATAACAGGTAGGGAGGAGAACCCATGCACAGACTTGGCTGAAAACTGTCTGCCTCATCTCTTTGCAAGAGACTTGTTGCATTACAATTTCCCAGGGTCTGAAATTGGAAGATTTAGAGATAATCATATGAGTTATTTATCAATAACAGGATGATTTCTCAACTGAGATGAATTGTGAGTTACCTGTTTTGATCCTAACTTAGAAAATTCACAGAAGCCATATTTAATCAGTTGTGATATGGATTTGAACTTTCAAGTCACTCTTCGTAATAGTAAAACAACATTAGCCTGGTGGGAGACCACCCTGACATCCAAATGTCTGGTCCCATACAATGTTGGGACACCAGGGCTGAATCTGATCCTTTCTAGATATGAGCGAGGTTAATTAGGGCCAGTGATACTTCTAGGAAATGAAACCTGAGGAGGTGCCAAACAAATAAAAACCTTTTGATTATTTAGAAGGCTAAGAATAATATGCTTCTTAATTTTTGCTCAAATATTGTCTGTCACAGTTGAAACTGACTTAGGTTTGCTCTAATTCAGTTCTGTAGATCCTTATCTAAACTGACATTGTCATTTACTTTGAGGCACAGACGCATTTGACTGTTCAGTGGGAGGAAACAGCATAAAATTTGTAATCTTAGGCATTTATAGGTGTACAGTTCCACAGTGTTAGATACAGACACCTTGTTGTGCTGCCAATTTCCAGATCTCTTTCATCTTTCAAAACAGACTCTGTTCCTATGAAATAAAGCTTCCTTTGACCCCTCCTTCCAGCTCCTGGCAACTGTAATTCTACTTTCATTTTCTATACATTTGACTCCTCTAGGTACCTCAAGTAAGTACAAGTGTACAATACTTAGGTTTTTTCTTTTTTTTGCGGAACCGGGGATTGAACTCAGGTCCTTGCCAGGCCAAGTGCTTATTCCCCTGAGCTATCACCCCTGCCCCTACAATATTTAGTTTTTCATGACTAATATTTCTTTTTTTAAAATTTTATTTATTTATGTGTGTGTGTGTGTGTGTGTGTGTGTGTGTGTGTGTGGCCAGCTCAGCCCACCAGGGGGCGGGGCTGGCTGGCATGTGGTGCTGGGGGATTGAACCGCGGTCCCTGTGCTTTGCTAAGCTTGTTCTAAGTAGGTGCTTTAGACCACTGAGCCATCTCACCAGCCCTTTCATGACTAATATTTCATTTAGCATGATAGCCTCAAGGTTCATCCATGTAATGTTTGTATTATGTTTCTTTTCTTTCCAAAGCTGAATGATATTTCATTACATAAATACATGCATGCAGACGTGTGTGCACACATGTTTTGTTTATTCGCTTCTCTACTGATTGACCTTTAGGTCAATTCACCTCTTGATGATAGTATACAAGGTATTTCTTGTAAGGTACTGTATATCAGCACAGTAATTGCAATATTTGCCTTTTCTAGATGAATAGAAACTTTTCAACTTTTACTTAACAAAATCATCCTCATTTCCCCCCAAATAATTCACTTTTTGTCTTTCTTGGGGATCATGCACATGGGTCTCAAAGTGGTAAAAGTCTTTAGAAACCATCTCAGATATTATTACCTAGTTCTGGTAGGGTAATATTTTATTGTTATATAAAAAGTATACATTTTTATAACATATAGTATAATCAATTTGATGCATGTATACAATGTGTAATGATCAAGTCAGGGTAATTAGCATTCTCATCTTTTTGACCATTTATCATTTCACTGTGTTGGAAATTTTAAACTTCTCTCGTCCAGTTCTTTATTAAATATATACTAGATTGTTGTGGATTGTACACATCCCACTGTGGACTTTATTTGGAATTTATTTCTCTTTTTAACTGTATTTTGATACTCAATATGCAAACATCTTCTCTCTCATTTGCCCTCTATTCTTCTGTACTTCAATAGTAATCACTATTCTTTCCACCTCTAGGAAAACAAGTGTTTTAGCTTCCACATATTTATGAGAACATGCGGCGTTTGCTCTTGTCTTTCTGTAGCTGTTTCATTTCACTTAGCATAACGATGTTCTAGTTCTTTCTTTCTGGATGAAAAGTGTTTTGTTGTGTTCACTCACCGTGGTTTCCTTATCCATTTATTTGTTGACAGACACTCTGATGCACCCACATTTTGGCTACTGTGAGTAGCGCTGCAATAACCATGAAGATGTTGGTAACTCTTGGATATGGTGATTTCATGTCTTTAGGTATCCAAGAGTGAAATTACTGGGTCATACAGTGATTCTACCTCTAGGTTTCTTTTCACTCCCTAGAATAGTTGTTTGTGTCAACAGTGTGTAAGATTTCTCCTTCTTCTACAGCCTTGCCAGAATTTCTTATTTTTTGTTCTTCTGATTAAAGCCATT
>NW_004524616.1:10051209-10058460 GCF_000260255.1 Octodon degus
CAAAGGAAAGATCTACACTACTATAACTATGATTTATAATTCTTTTTTTAATGTAAAACTGAAAGAACAAAGTCTGGCTCATAAAGCAGCAACCACCCAATGCAGTAGCCTAACAAATAGGTAAATGTTGATAAGTATAGTGTTGTCATTAGAGAAAAATTGACTTGGAGATTACTATTAAACAAATTCAAGCTCAGTGATGATGCCTTTGTTCCATCTGCTCTTTCAAGAGAGAAGTGATACAGTTTCTTCTCATTGTATAGCTTGACATCTACATATCAGAGCCATTGAGGAGCTTTTCAAATGCGGATGCTTAGGCTTCTCTATACTTCTACTCAACAACTGAGTGCAGTTTGAATACAGGACTGAATTACATTTTTCAAACTTTCTTAGTTTTTTAAAAGTCAACTGAATGAATGTCTCCAGACAAGATCTAGTTGCTGTTCACAAAGTTTGCATGCCTGTCCTTCAGAGGTGTGTTTGCTCAGATGAATTTATGGAGTGTAGCACCTTTTTCTCTTAGTGTAAAGAAGAAGAAATAGTAATTAAAGTTCCAACCTGGGGCTGGGGAGATGGCTCAGTAGAATAACTGCTTCCCTGGCAAGTGGAAGAGCCTGAGTTCAATCCCCAGTTCTGCCAAAAAAAAAAAAAAAAAAAAAAAAAAAAAAAAAAAATCCAATCCTTTCCGTCTCACTCAAAGCCCCACTCTCTCTCTTGACAGAAAAGTGTTTTAGTCCTTGTATTTTTTATTGTGTACCCTAAACTCCCTGAAAACTCCTTATAGGTCAACATAGCTTAAGGAAAATCACCATACTTGTTTTCACACTCACTGATTTGTTCAAAATTCTTTTAGTGTCCTTTACAAGCTTCAAGGAAATTTAACAAGAAAGTTCTAATTCCTTTTCCTACCTCTGTCAACAACAAAGGAGTTTGAAGCAAGTGCCTTGGTGCTTGCTTTCTCCAAATGCTAAATGGCTTTTTTTTAAAAAACAACTTAGGGTTTACACATGGATGAATTAACCTATGCTAATTACATGTTTTGAGACTGAAATGTTCAGAGTAAGGAGGAAAACAGAGACAATGAAAAAATATTTCAAGAAAACCTTTTTTTTTACATGCTTTAAAATTATTTTCCTTATTTTCAAAATAATTCAAGATGTTTTTGAAAAGTAACTCATGCTTCTTCTTTTTTATTGGGCAGAAAAGTTTTTATTTCAACAGCAAGCAGTCAGTCATAACTATCTAATTATCACGAATCTCCCTGGAATAAGTATATAGCTCATGCTTCCTAAATGCCTTAAAATTTTGGTAATGCTTGGCTATACTCTCTCTCTCTCTCTCTCTCTCTCTGTCTCTCTCTCTCTGTCTCTCTCTCTCTCACACACACACACATTTTTGTGGCACGAATATCTGAAGGATTTTTTTCTAGCCAAATTTTTGTATGGGTGAAAATCTTAAGAGATTTTGAAGTATTCTATGCTAACATTTTAAAAGAAAGAATTTTGATTTGTTGTTCAAAAATGCTTTATAGGAACTATAGCTACTGGCCAATCTTCAGTCGTTCATATTGCTTTTGTTTATTCTTTTTATCCAAAACTGAAATCACACCATACATATTTTTAAGGAAATAAATTTCTATTCAGTTTTATCTCCATTAATTTTTACTCTTCATTTATTGTATAGGATTTTTACTGCTATATTGCATTGTACAGTAAATGAATAAAAGCCTAGAAGTTAGCTAAGGAGCAGTACCAAGATGGCAGAGTGGTAAGTAGAAAGAGCCTTGCCACCCAGATGCTGGAATATAGCAACTTGAGGAAGACAAGGCAAGTGGGTCCCTGTACCTGGGAAGGATCTGAGGCGTGGATTGAAATCCAAGGAGAGTGTGAAGAGAGAAACCTCAATGAAGAAGGAGGAGGCAGAAAGCAGGGCCTTCTCTCAGAGATGGGACTCACTGCACAGTGAGAGCAAGTCAAACCACAGTGAGTGCTGGCAACTCAAGAGGCCTCTATGGAAAGATGAAGAAGTGGAGGGGAGCAGTGGATGTGAAGGGCGGCATGAGCTGGTAGTGGGTGCTGAGGGCTTAGTCATGCCAAGGGAGAGAGCAACGGGTCAGGAGTCACCTTGGAGAGGAGCTGTGTGAGCTCAGAACTCAGAGCAGCTGCGGGCTCCATCTAGGAGCACTCAGTTGAGCTAAGGCCCACAGGAGGTATGGGATGGCTGCAGGCTGAATGAGTCTCCTCCAGGCCAGAAGGCAGTTTGTGAGGTTATCCACTACCCTGCCAAAAAGCTCGATACAAGTAGGAAATAGATGCACCCATGTTTACAGCAACACAATTTGTGATAGCTAGATCAGGGAAACAATACAAATGCCCATCAATTGAGGAATTCATAAAGAAATACGTGGTCTTTTTATATAGTGGAGAACTACTCAGCTGTAAAGAAAGATAAACTTGAGACTTCTATAGGTAAATGGATGGAACTTATGACCATACTTATAAGTGAAATAAACCAGACCCACATGTGTAAACATTGTATTGTCTCCCTAGTGTGAGAAGTTGAAAGTATAAATAAGATCCAAAAGTATAATAGATATTGTCAATTAGGAAAAAAATTGAAAAGGAAAGAGAGACTTGGACTGGAGAATGGAGAAAAGAAGGAAAGGTAAAGCCACACACACACACACACACACACACACACACACACACACACACGTGAAGATGGTTGTACTGCTAATTTCTCTTAGCTCATTAAAAAGAAAGTTTCGTATTAATATTGTTTGAACAATTAAATGCCTCTCTAGGTAACATTGTACTCTAGGTAACTAATTAAAAGATTACAATATGCAATATGCCCATCGACTGAGGAATGCATAAAAATATGTGGCAATTTAATGCAATGACCATTGTTACCCTCCTATTACCTTGTTTTGAAAATTTTTCTAAAATAAAAGAAAAATAGCTAAGGAAAACACTTCCAGAAGTCCTCTTTAGCATGGGAGAGCCAAGTGAGCATGTAAAGTAAGAAGTTTACCCTACGACTTTCATGTTTCTCTTATGCAGTTGAACTTTCCAAAACAGATACACTTTTAAGAGAGAAGAATGTAGCCTCCAAAGCTCACTGAGAATGTGTGGCTCTTCTGAGATTCTTAATAATTTACTTTAGTTCTGCAAATATTGAATTTGTAACTATGTGTCAGGAGGTAAACCACAGGCTGCGTAAATAAAGCAAAGATAAGGCATAATTCCCTTCCTTTGGAAACTTTTGTCTTATGAGAAAGGCAAATATATAGTACATTTTTCACATGATGTTTGTAATAGGTTCTATAGTCAGTGTTCTGGGAGTATGGAGGGAAGACCCTTCGCAGCGCTCCAGCAAGGTTTGCTGCAGGAGATTGCTCTAGAGTGTGAAATATGTATAAACTGGTAGGTTAGTAAGCAAGAGAGGTCCAAGGAATGAGTTGTTCTAATATGACTGAGGTTAGAAAACAGCATTTTCCAGGCCCAGAATCACCTGAGGTGTATGCATACAGATAAAAACCAGAAGATATAGGCTGAGTCATGATGATCCTTTGAATGGTGCTAAGAAGACTGAGAAATGGAAGACTTTAAGACTTGAGCAGAGATATGCCATCGACAGATCAATGGGGAGCTATGAGGTGGTAAGTCCTTAAGGGAGAAACTGTAAAGAGAAGGACTTCAGTTACAGAAGAATTTTGATCAAGTAAATTGGAGGGTAGTGGGGGGACAAGAATATTTAGGGGGGAAAATTGAAGTGAAGTGACTGCTTTGACTATGTGGAGTGGCAGGTAAGGAGGGATGATTAAAAAATGTTGGATTCCATGATGTAGTTATTCTTAAACTTTCACATAATTCCTAAACTTTTGTGTACATGAGAATCACTTAGTATATATTTTTAAAATGTCAGTGCAAACTTGTGGTTAAGATGACAGATTGCTGCTTAGGCAGATGCAGGGATAGGAGGTTCGATCACCAGCCTGCTATGCTGGCCCTGCGCCTAGGGCACACTGGGCAATTGAGACTGGGCATGGTGGTGCGTGCCTGTAATCCCAGCTCTTGGGAAGCTGAGCACAGGAGGATCACTATGAGTCTGATCTACGTAGTGAGACCCTGTAGACCCTAAATAAAATACAAAAATCCAAGATGACACATTGTATTGATTTGGGGAACTACCTTCTTCATGTCACTGACATGGTCATGTAGAAAAGTCACAAGAAGGTCACATAGAAACACAAAATGAAATATATTGGTAATACAAATGCAGTAGGAACTCAGCATGTAATTGTGACCATGCTGGGCTGGAAGTGCCGTGGCCTGGGAGGTCCCACAATCAGACATAGACCTGAGGGCTGGAGGCTGGAACAATCAGCTAGGAAAGGGAATGCTGTGCAGCCCGTTCACAGCAAGGCGTCGCAACCAGGTTATGTAGTACTCTTCCTGCACGTGACTAGGATCTAAAGAGCCTTTTAATGAAAGCAAGGACTTAATATTTAGCCCACCAAACTGGAGACCCTGCAAGCATGGAGGGTGGGGGTGGAGAAGGAACCCAGGCCCGTGTCATAGATGCTATGTGCTCTGATTGTCATATATACAATTTTAATTTTATGTATTTGGTTCAGAATTTCACTATGCAGCTCAGTCTCGTGGTGCTTCTCCTGTGTCAGCCTCCCCAGCACTGGGATTACAGGTGTGCGCCACCACGCCTGGTCTTGGTGGCTGGCTCAGCACACCCGGGGCAAGGCTGGCACCGCACGTGGTACCAGGGATTGAACCCAGGTCCTTGCACTTGCCTAGGCAGGCACTTAGACCACTGAGCTATCTCTGCAGCCCTGTCATTTATATTGTAGTAAAGAAACCATAAGCTAATGTTAAGAAACTAGTATGGAAAAAAAGGAGCTGGACCTTACGAAACCAGTATGGAACACCACAGGTTTTAAGAGTAAAACTTGGCACTGAAAGTTGTTCCCATGGAAAATAATTCTTGCTTCAGATAAGCTCACACTCTGAAGTTAGGAACTACAAAAGTTAATTCACTACTGTGAGACGAAATAGTCCTACTCAACAAAGAGAAGAATTCTATACCCAGAAAATATTAGAATAATCTGAGAGGATTTTGATGTTCAAATAATTTAAAAAAGATATTGTTAAAAAGCATGAAAAAATCTAGCAAAATTTGGAAAATGAACATTCTGACAATTGACAGATATACATGTGTATATAAAATATAATACATAGAGAGAGCTGTAGAATACATATAGCAGATAAGAGTATTAGTAAATTGGTAAGTGATCTGGGAGAAATCATAAGAAGTCACAGAAATAAAAAAATGGAAAATATGGTAGAGCATTTCAGAGAAATAGTACAGTAGCAAGTCATGGATTTAACCTTGCTCCTTTAATTTTTCTGGCTTTAGAGCAGTGAATGTAAGTTTAAAGAGTGACTAGGTCTTTCTGCTTGTCTGTGTCCTTTGAGAGTTGGACCATGAGTGGACATCATCCAATCATTCAGGAAACATTTGTTTTCCACAGTTAGCAACCCAGAAATAGAGAAATAAGTGAGCCAGGCATCATTCCTTCATAGTGTTTAGAGTTGCTATGGAAGCACACTTAAAATAATCACAGCTCTGACAACCATTATACAGTGACATACAGCATTCTGAGACTTTATACTAAAGATGTAATCTCATTAAGAAGTCAGGAAAGATTTTCATAGACTGAGGATTGAAAGATAAGAAGCTATGTTGATTGTGTCAACTTGATCGGTCTGGGGAGCTTCCCAGGCAGTTGGTGGGTGTCTTGCTGGTCAGCCGGTCACAGAGATATGGCCACAGGTAGGACACGGTGCCTTGCCACTCCTCTCTGATGCTGTTCCCCTGCTCTGATTTCTGAGCACCATGGCCCAAGCAACTTTGCTTCACCATGCTTTTCCACCACCATGTTTCTGTCTTGGAGCCAGATAATCCTGGACAGAACCCCTTGGAACTGTGAGCTAAATACTTCATTCTTCTTTTAAATTACAGGTGTTAGGTATTGTGTCAAGCAGTGGGAATGCTGAGAGATATAGAGACAATGATTAGGTTAAGGAATGACAGAACAGCAGGGCAAGGTAACAGTTTGTATGTAGTCCCACAAGGGAAGGAGAAATGAAAAGCATAGCATCAGGAAGAAAGCAGTGTACATCCCACTGAGGGAATGAGTCTTCAGAGACAGACAGGAGTGTTGAAGGTGATGTTAAAAACAATAAGAGGTATGTTTTAGTCAGCTTTCTGTTGCTGTGATAAAAATTTATGGACAATCTAAAAAATTTACTTTTGGTTTTCATAGGTTTATTTGCTGAAACTTTCATGGGTTGTAACTTAGGAGAATATTCCAGTAGAGGGTGCATCCCTAGGCTGCTATAGACTCAGAGTGATAGGAGGTAATGAATTAATAACTTTTGCAAAATAATGAAATCAGCTTGGTGAGGTTAAGCCTGAAGAAAAATAATTGGAAACATGACTTTTAACAAACAATTTAGAAGCAAGCATCAGAATCAACAACTACCTTCAGTAGCTAATAAAGTGACTCCTACAATGATATAAAACTACACTGAAGAGCAAAATCAGAAATTTACAGTTACAGTTGCAGAGGTTTTAAGATGACTAAAGTCTTAGGTGAGTGAGGGTGAGGACAAAATGGAAACCCTGTAGCCCTAAAATCGAAATGTCTGGATAGATGCTGCCAAAGTTTGTGGCTCTGCTTAGGCACACTCTACATCATCAATCACTTTGCTCTCTGGCCTGATAATCTCCTTGATCAGAAAATTTGGGTCATGACTGAGTTACATGGTGTTACAGTATAGGATCTCCTATGTCCTGAATCTTCACTGACTTTGAAAGGCTAAGGCCAAAATGTTGGCTGTCCTTGAAGCCCTCCTTTTTCTCTGATTTTTGGTGTGCAAACTTTGGTAGTTAACCTTCCAGAAGAAAAGCTTATTATTACCCTACAACATAGGCAGTTGATCTTAACCTCACTATCTGTCTGAATATCAAACATCTTAGACATAACACGAAGCAGGTATTTTCTATTAAGTATTGATAAGTTAAACTTCAAGTCCCTCCAGAATATGAAGAAAAATATTAAAAATTAAAAACATATTTAAAAAATAAGAATAAACAGTTACATATTTTTACACAGAAATTTAGAAATCTAACCATACACAGCTGTGTAGCAGGACAGTCCTGTGACATTTT
>NW_004524616.1:10060180-10064894 GCF_000260255.1 Octodon degus
GGGAAAAAATTACAAACAAAGCCATATTAATATGTTAAGCTGTAAAAGGCTCAAGTCAACAACTTCTGACATTGCCAGTCTTATGGAAAACCCACTACTATTATGGACTACTGAACTATATTGGAATATTTTGCTGAATTCACACACCTACAATATTTAAATGACAATGGAATGCCCTTCTCTGACAAAACTAACCAAAAAAGGGGGATACAAATGAACGACCACTTTATATCTGTATATTCAAAATAGTTAGGACAGACATACAACTCCATTCTCTTAATTCAATGGAGAGATTTGTTCTAATAGTGTTGTGGACAGGATATCATGTCTGCATCTTGTACAGTGAATAACCACTGAGACAACAATATGCAGTATGTTAATTATTGAAACTGTGCTAGTAATCAGTTTTGAAACTGTCTCATTGTTATTTGTTTCTCAATAAAATTATTTAAAAACAAAACAAAGGTTGTGACTCTGGAGACTATCGTGAAGGTGAAAGTTTGTTGATATGACGGCGTCTTCCTTATTGCATCTGGCACTTGGGCTGTGTGAAAAAATACTGCAGAGACTTCTCCACAAGGCTGAGCAGGTGCCACTCTCAAGAGCAAGCTCTGCTCTCTCTCTTGCCCATCATGATAGCAACAAGGCAATAAGCAAACATATTCCTATACTCAAAGAGAAAAGTTGTGAAAATAAGAGTGAATGAAATTAAATCCTAAAGCGATATATACAATATATACTATGTTACATATGTCTGCAGAAGGATGTTAAAGAAAAACACTTTGATTAAATCAGTTTCACTGGGGTAAATGAAGGAAAAAAAAAGAGAAGGAGGTGTTTGCGCTTGGGAATTGTCATTCTGAGCCCAAAGCAATGATGACCAACTTCAGGATTTAGAGAAGGAACTGCAATACTAATGTTTAAATATAATTCAACTGTGAAATTTTCATTGGCTATAAAACTGGTTTAATTTTTTATTATCATAAATATTTATAGCCCTGAGAGTGTCACGGCCCATCCGGAGCCCATTCCTGGCACAGACTGTATTCTGGCATGCTAGCTGGGAAACTCTGAAGTACAGCAGTAGCTAGACAGATGTGTGGGCGCAAGGAAAATCATTTTATTTAATTGGGTGTAATCACATTGGAAAATCGACAAGGAGGCTCTAAATCAAAGTGGAAGTTTACATAGACGAGAAAGAAATGAAGAGTTGATAACCCAAGATTCCTGAGATAGTGAAGAGCTTGGATCCAAAGCTTATTGGCTAAGAAGAAGTAGATCTGTTTTTATGGTGCTATAACAATGAATATTCCATCCGATCACATTTCTAAGAACATTTTCTAATCCCTGCTCAGGTTTCTTAGTTATAAATCACAGAGGTCAACTCAATAATTTTTTTTTACTGCTGAAAAACTTAGAGAATGATACAAAACCAGAATGGGTTGTAATACAAACCCAGAGAAAGGCAATTTGTAGCAGAAAAACAAAACAAAATAAAACCCTTACTGGACCCTTTTGTTGAAAATAGTCTAGTGTCTCAGGCAATCCAGCTCCTGCAGACTTCACTTGGGCCCAGGAGATAGATGCTTCCTGTAGCTCCTGCTAACCCTGATCTACTGCTAGGAAAGTATAATTTGCTGTTGATCAAAGAAATTAGTAAACTGGGAATATAGCTCAAGGACACAAGTGCCTGTCTGGCAAGCTTAAGATCCTGAGTTCAATTCCTGGCAGGCACCAAAAAAAAGGAAATTCTCCCTGCTCATATCTGTACAACTCAAACTTCTGATTCACAGTCTAAGGAGTGTCTAACTGGCCATATTCTTTCCCCTGGGCTCTAGAAAGCAAGAGAATTATTGGCTGCTGAGCTTGTAATAGGGGGCTCTGCTTTCACTGAATGGAATTTACCGGAGAATCTCCTCATCATAAATAAGAGGTTCAAAGATTCTGACTAGCTAAAAATGGTCCCCCAGATTTGTGTTGCATGTCATTTAACACCTTTGCAGTGATGAGTGAAAGGTGGCCCAGGGATGTAGATGCATCCACATGCTCTAGTCAGGAGAATATCTTTGCAAGAATTTTTTTAAAAATATCTTTCTAAAGGGAATCCTTTCCTATTTGAGTGGCTCAGTTAGACTAATAGAGTGCAGCTGGATTTTAATCCTTTCTTCACCCTAGCTGGGCACCCTTGCCCAACTGTGCAGTGTGCCTGACAGCTCTACACCAGAACTAAGGGGATTAGATGTGATCATGAAATGACATGTAAAGAAAGGGAAGCTTGAGCCAGTAGCAATGATCCCAAACTGTAATCCTCCAGGGCTTTTTAGTTTACAGCCAGCCTTAAAGCCATAAACGACTGCTTTATAGTTGAGTAGGAGATGTTATCATAACAGGCAGCTAAGCCATTATTTATTCTTTTGTTGTCTTTCTCTAGCTACAAATTTAGGTAAGTACAGAAGTCCAGCACATACAGTAAATACAAGTGATCTTGTTTTCATTCAATACTTGGAAGGCCTTACTTGGACTCTGTCAGTTCTATCTTAAGAGGTTTTTTCCTTGGGAAGAATTCTTCTTAGGTCAAAATTCTGGGCTGTCTGGTCCTTAGAAAGCAGGACTAGCTTTAAGAAAAGATGCCATAGAGAAGTTGAAGATGTGTTTCTTCTCTTTACCTTGGGTCTTTGTATAGGTTTTAGGAGTCTTTAATCCCAGTCTCAAACAAAACACTCACTTGGCAACATTTTCATTTTTACAAACTGTGGAAACCTAAGGGCAAGAAAAGGAGTATAATGGCAATTTTTAGGTACTTGCAGGCCACTCAGGAAAGCTGTCTCAGGATCAATGAAGTCACTCCCACATCCTGGAAAGCCAAGTTCGGACAAAATAGATTCTGGGATTCCTGAGGCCACCTTCCAGAAGTTCCCTTGAGCTGACCAGGAAGGTAAGATGCAGTCAGCATGCAGCCCCAGTGGTTTGTGGGTGGTGGCTTATGGTTGGCAGCTAGGAGAGCTGTGGACATGTATCTGTAAGTGGGAAATGGGGTCAGGATGAGGCAATCCACACTTATTGATTTCAACTAAATTCAAGGTAAGATGTAGCTAGACACTTCTAGTGTTTCTGTAGGAGACTCCTCAGAATGGGGAGAACTGTTTTTATTTAAGAAAAAATTTTTTAATGTATTTGGTACAGGGTCTCACTATGCAGCTCACACTTGTAGAGATCCTCCTGTTTTTAGTCCCCCTCCCGCCCCCAGCGCTGGAATTATAGGTGTGCACCACCACACCTGGTCTCAGTGGCCCACTCAGCATGCCTGAGGGTGGGGCCGGCATGGCATGTGGCGCCAGGGATTGAACCCCAGTTTCTGCACTTGCCTAAGTAGGCACTTAGTCTGCTGATCTATCTCGCTGACCCTTGAGAACTGTTTTTATTATATACTTTACTTCCATGTAAAATGTATATAACAGAGTTATTCAGATTTATACAATGGATACTTCCCTTTCTTTTGAAACTGAACTTCATGTCTTTGAAGTAATAATTACAGTCAACACTAGTATAGTGTATTCTATTGTAGATCTTGCACTCAGTACTGTACATATATATGAACTTATCAGAATATATTAATTTTTTTATCATTTAGGCTCTTAGTTGCTTCTTTATTTTATAGTTGAGGAAACTAAGATGTGGTAGCTTGGTTTTGGGAAGTGCAGCATTTGGGTAAGAGGGCGTACTTAGCAAGCTATAGGGATGGATTTTGATCCCAATAGCCTGGCTCCAAGTCTGGGATCATAAAGGCTGTGCCAGACCTGCATCAGGAAGGAGAACAATCCCCACTTTCCAGGAAGAAAGGATGATGACTCGAAGAAATTAGGTCAGTAGCTGGACAGGCAGAGGATGCGAGGTAATGGAGAGCCAGGACAAAGAAAGTTCAGAAATAGAAGTAGACCCAGGCATGTAGGGGGTTCAGAATCCATTATTAAACTGAATAAGGGCTAAATCCATCTGCATTCCAGTTGTTGTGAAAATAAAAGGACTGAGAGTTTGTGGTCACATTAAGAGCTTACTACAGGGGTGACTCTAGAACAGAGTCTTTCAGAGACTATCACCATAGAAAGAATAAGGCTCACTCTCAGAAGCAGCAATGAGGGGAAAACAGTAACCATTCAGCAGTTTAGCCATCAACATACAGAAAAAGAAAATTCACTTAAAATGGAAAGAATAAAAATGGTTAAGGAAAACCAATTTAATACATATATACATTCTTTCTAAGAAAACTGTGGGAGCTAAAAACAAAACATAATCTAATAAGTCAGAACTCCTTATCTCCTTTTATTGCTTGGGATTAGATGCTCCTTGGGTAATGCTGTTAGAGATGTCACATTCATGTCCTGAAAGGCATCACTCATGGGTTCAGAACTCTAGACAAGAAGTTTTAGGAGCAAAATGATCCACATAAGAGAGTACAGCAGGGTACGGGCCCATGGCTACATTTGCATAGGAAAAACACTGTGTGAGGTGTTTTGAGGAATAAGGGTTCCTGTTCTCCGAGCTACTCTTTGGTACTACTACTGATTGATGTACTGCAAAAGAAACACCTTCAGTTTCCCAACCAGATCATCCTCAGGTTTCCTCATAGATGGCAACACATACACATCAGGCACATTGCCTAAGGTCAGCATGTGCCTGTTGCATTTCCTGAGCAGAGTTCCAAATTCTCTGACTA
>NW_004524616.1:10065279-10081295 GCF_000260255.1 Octodon degus
CCTTGTGCATGCTTGCGAAGTGTTAGGGAATTGATCTATCTCTGAACTACATCCTCATCCCTTATAAATCTCAGTTTCTAATGAGAGAAAAACAAAGTGGGTAGGAAGAGTTCAATATTCGAAACACCCCCACAGAAGAAACACTTTTAAGCCACTCATTTACACCTGCATCTAAATGTTTGATGCATGGTAATTAACTTCCCTTTCACAAATGGTTTACCTATTTACATTCTATTGATTGGATATTTATGAGTACCTGTATCCAAATCTATCTTGTTTCTTTTCAAGTGAAACGTTTATTGTTTGTCAATCAGAAAGCTGCCAAATGATGTCATATAGTTATTTTGACTAAATTTAACCATGAGAAAGTCAAACATCTCATTTGTTTATATTTTTGTCCACTATAACACTGGGTTTGAATTACTTGGTGTGTTTTTTTTCCCTTTTAACCTTATATCACAATTATTGGGGTTTTATTTGGAAATGAAGTTTTTTAAGATATGCAGTCAGCAACAAAAATATAACTGAATATTCACCATAAAAATTTTAAGGAAAGACTCTCTTTGGAAGATAAATTAATAATATAGAAACAGTGTGAAGGATATCACAATTCTAGGAGTGAGCTAGGAAGTGAGTACATTTTAAGCAGAGGAAACAGCATGAGGAAAGGTGTAGGCTTAAGAAATACAGACCAATACCAGATAGCAGAAGCACAAGATGAAGAGTGAAGACATCCAAAGTAGATCAAGGGATTAGATTATATAAATGGTTATGGGTGGCATCAAGGAAAGTATGAAAAGAATGGACATTTTTTTTTTTTCTGTGCTGGGGAAGGAACTTCAGGGCAATGTGCATGCCAGGCAAGTGCTGTCACCACACTCCAGCCTCAGATCTTTTCTAATCTTTATTTTGAGACAGGATCTTGCTAAGTCTCCCAAGCTGTCCTGCTTTGTAATCCTGCCTTGTAATCCTCCCACCTTGGCCTCATGAATAGGGAGCTGGGCTTTTGGGCTTCTGACATCAAACCCAGTGATTGTTCATATTTTTAGCCAGGGAAATGACATTTGGAAATAACACTGAGCCAATGGGGGAGAAAAGACTCACTTAGGTCAAAGAAGCTAAATGTGAGACCAGTGCAATAATCTAGTTGAGAAACAGTTCAGGTCTGCACCGAGAGGGAATGCTGAGTGGGGAAACTATCAAACTGTTTTCCAAGACAGAAATGGAACTTTCACCTCATTGATTTAACTGAACTGGGTAATACAAGGAAAGATTAGGATTTTTTGGTTTTGATTTTGTGTGTGAATATGTGGCTAACAAGCAAATCTAATTTTAACTTTTATGTACCTGGAGGTCAAATGGAAGAGTAAGCTTTACTTCATGCATGCATGCATTCATTCATTCATTCATTCATTCATTCATTCATTCATTCATTCATTCATTCATTCAACTAATCCCATTTTCTCACCGAATGACCACTTTTCTAGTCCCTGTTCTATGTCCTGGGGTTGTTGTAGGAAAGACAAACTTTTAATTTTCTAAAGGTTACATTCTACAAAGTAGTTAAAATATTAATTTCAGGATGAGTTCATGATATGTAAGAATGATAGTTTACCTTCTGGGTATAGTGAGGTATATGGAAACTTTTTATATAGTTAGTATATATGGCATGTGTCCCTCTTGACTCAGAAAAGTTTTGTATGCTAAAATTTATGGCTTTATCTTTCATTATATACAGTTGTTTTTGTCTGTGACCCAGAACCCCACTCAGCCATGATATCTTAACTTGCTACACAGTTCACAGGAGAAACTACTTGCACATGTATTATAATGCTTTGCTGGATAACATAATAGAAAACTCAGTGTCTAACCATAAACTCTGAGTCTTGACTTTCTTACTCTTGACTAAGAGGACTGTACAACTGAACTCAAATGCCACCTCTCTAAGCACTGTTAAATTTGTTGTGAATGGTTTCCTTGTCCTCTGTGTCACCTCAACACAATTGGCATCATTTACATTTTACGTCATCATCCTGTTGCCACCAGCTCACTTCTCCCGATTCTTAGTCCCCATCCCCAATCAAGGGGCAGCAATAATGCTGGTGAGAGCTTTGCAAAAATTCTTCCAACCTTCCATTTTAATTGGTCACCAATCCCAAATGAACCCCTAAATGGCCCTGCAATGTTGAGCCTTTCCTTTCCCATAGTGGTTATGCCTGGAGCCCTATTATTTACCAGTCTTTTGAACTAGGGAGTGCTCATCCCTCTTCGTACTTCACACAGGACCTTCACCTACCACACAGAGAAAATGCAGCCACTCAGGTAAACAGACAGGAGCTCCCTGAAAGTTGTGCCCCAGAGTCCACAGAATCACTGGTCTGGTGTCCCCCAGCCCTCTTTGCTTGCCTGTCCCAGACCTTTCAATCGGCTTTCCTTGCTCTGCATCCTGTTTCTCCCTCTTCTTTTCTCTCTTCTCATCTCTTACCCCATGTCTGCAGACTTCCCCCGCCAGCCTCATTCTTAGCAGTAATTATGCTTAAGACTTTTCTTTCTTAAAAGCAAATTAGTAAAGAATTTTCTTCTTCACCCTGCGTCTCTCTATGGCTATCACCCTCTGTTGTTCTCACTGCTAAACTCTTTGGCACAGTGGCCACTATGAATCTAAGTTAGTAAGATTTTCCATATGACACAAGAGGATGTTTCTTACTAGGAAGTCCAGTACAACTTCTTGGATACAATTTACAATGGGTAAATTCATTTGATGTGAAGCATTTCTTTACTCAAAACTGATCATTGAATGAAACCTAGGGGTAAAATATATTATCCTTTTATAGAGCAGGTTCTGACTGAAAAATGATGATTCCACAGATCCAGTGCCTTGAGGTAGGTATGCAGTTGGAGTGGATCCGAGGTGGGTGAAATTGCTTTCTATCTGAAGCCATTTCCTCCTAAGTAAAAATCACTGCTTGTCTCAGATGCATGTGCAGGACACTCTTATTTTAGAGTACAGCATTTTCACGGGGCTGAAATCCAGGGGAAATAAGAATCTGTTGGTCCTGTGAAGAGTGACTCAGGTCTGCTTAGTGTGGCTAAATCCAGAGTACAACTTTGTTATGGTCTGTAGTGAACATGAAGCATTCTAAAGAAAGAACACCTGGACCCTTCAAGTAGTCCTTCATACTTCACCTAGTTTTGTTATGAGGCAGAATCCATTTCCCAAAATGAAAGCTTTATCGTTCTTGCTTTGCTTGGACAATGATATTGAATTGTTTTATTCCAAACATGGCCTTTTCAAGTCAGTCCAGCTCCTTCTTATTTTCTCAGGGCTATTTTTTTTCTTTCACACATGATCCTTCTTAAGAACAGAGAATGGTATTGGAATCTTGCTGTCTTCAAAGAACCACAAAGAGAAGGGTGGCACTCTTTGGCTCAAAAATAATAAACAAATAACAAAAGCCAATGTCCTGTGAAATGGTGACACAAAGCCCCAGGTGACTGCAAACATAATTTCCTCCTCCTGTCTTCCTAGGGTGACTTGGTATTTTAGGGGCACCTGCTGACATGTCAGCTGCCAGAATATTGCTGGCATCAAATGGTACGGAACAACAAAAGAGCAAACACAGGGCACTGTTGGCTAGAGTACCCGGCAGCCTGCCACCATGAATACACAAAGAGCGGCCACACCACCCACATCCTGCTGTGTCCCCAAAACATCTCGCTCATCGGCCACAGAACCCTTCCTTCTCAATCTTTGTATCTGCTAGAGGGAAATCCAGTCTAGTTATGGACTTGTTCCACTGGATTGTACAGAGTTGCCTGGGTGGATACAGACACTGTCAAGGCAGGAGTGAGCATTTCAAAGAAATACTGCTTAAATTAAATAGGACTCTACTCTTTTCAAGGTACAAATTATTTGCTTGTTTTTGATACTTTCTTTGTGGCCTCTGTCAAATCTACTCAGTTTTATTAGTATTTGTTTCCAATACATCACGGATGTATTTGTCATGGATGGGTATTGGGGTTTACCCTTATTACATCTAGAGCCCTCTTTCTCTCTTTCCTTGCCTTCCTTCCCATTCCCTCATCCCCAGTTCCCTTTCCCATTCCACCAATCTCTCTCTCTGCTCTCTTCTTTCTTTTAAGATACCTGTCTTCTCCATTATAGTATCTTCCAACTAAATGTTCCTTAAATCCTACTGCCCTGTTAAGTTTAGTCTACTCTGAAGGAGGAGCATAGGAAGAAATGACTAAGCAGGGGGTCTGAGGTGTGGAATTTCACCATTAAAAATGGATTCAATGCCTCATCCAGAATTTGCTAAAGCACATTTTCATGCACTAATGGTTCACTAGTTCTCTTGGCTCATAGCATGTCATGGAGCAGAGCAAAGAAAGATACAGAAATAGGACCAGACGAGCCACAAACTGTATGCTGGGACTTCTTATAAAGAGATGGTATTTATTTCATATTTTTGATAAGATTAGGTCCAAGACAGATTAAAATTCATAAAAACATACCACCTATATAACGTCTGCTAAACCAGGAAGAAGTCTTTCTAATATGCTAGTAAAATCCAGCCACTGAGTAAGCACGCTGACATACTTAGAAAACAAAATAGACATTAAAATAGAATATGGGCTATGTATTTGCTGAGGTATACTTCCCCTCTTAAATCACACAGTTTCTTTAAACAAGGTGGCATGAAGATAGTACAGAAGAAGGAAATTGCCATCAAGAAATCTGTGACCTTTCAGTGGAATATGGTGACATATTTCTTGCAGTAGACTCAGTCCTAGGTGTGCAATAGCTCTTGGCTGTGCCAAAAGGCAGTGCCTGGATAATTTCTGTGTAAATAATAAAAAAATAAACAATGGCTTAAAATCCTTGGATGAGGGGGAGAAACACTTCAGCAAAAGATAAAAGATATTTTCTTGGCTAAAACACAGGAAAATAAATTAAGGAAGCAGAAAATGCACACAATCCCCTGTGCCATGAAATTCAGATTCCTTCCACTTGTGGTTACGGGCAATGCATGTAGGAAAAGCTGCTCACAATAGGCTGCTTACAACCCATATATTAGAGGTTGTAAATGACAGCCTGTGTTTCTGTTTTCATTTCTTTGGGTGTTTCCTCATCTGAAGGATAAGGGCCGTGACCAGTTTACACCATGTAAGACCCATCATTCCAAGTTCTATGGTCCAGAGCAATCACTGAGATGACCTGTAATGCTGAAATCTGTCCACCACTCCCTGATCAGCTAGCTTGCAGATGTGCAACAGTCACTCCTTTTAAAAATTTAAATTAGTTAGCAAACTTTAACAATTGCAATATGTTATACAAACTGTGATTGTGCAATACAGCTGTTCTTAAAAATATGAGAAACAATATCATTTTTAGAATCCAGTGCAAAATAAAAAAAGCCAGCCACCTGTTTAAAAATTATCAGGAATTTCAAGACAGGATGGTCGAGAATCAAATCAAGTGGAGGCCCTGGCCCACTGTATCAGCCACATGCCTAGGAAACCAACGGTGCTTGAAAAATCAGAGGAGCTCTTCTGAAGCCCCACATTCCTCAGATGAAAATCAGCACAAACTGACTGGTGGCTGCCCTTGAAAGCAGAGCCTTCCTGCTCTGTGTTGCACAGCCTTGTCTCCTCCTTGCTCCCTTCTCTCTTTACCGAGGCCAAGTGCCAATCGACATTCGGAGTCACATGCCCTCCATTGGGTTTTCACCCCAGCTTCACCGAGCTCATTTTCACAACCTGCTTGGCCTCTGGAAATGCATTGTGCCCTCTGGTACAGAGGTCATAACTGCTGCTGCCAAAGCATGCTTACTGATGACCCACTGGGGACAGGTACCAGGCTACCAGGCTTTATTGCCAGTTGAAAATGGGATCCAAGTACACATGCAGGTCAAGCAGGCTTTAGTCTGTGACATGCAGTCAAAGGATGGGCTACATTAAGAAGTAGCTCAAATGACGCAGAGACATCCCTTCTGCACGACCTTATCTTGCCTTTCCTCTTGCAGGGGGATTGATGACAAGGAAGAGTGTGAAACTAGAGATGGTTGAAGTTTCTTTCAATGTAGGATTCCAAAGAGTATATTTTATGAAGGCCTAAATGATTCTGTCCTAAAAACCAAAATGAACAAATTTTTAACACCAGCAAGTGCAAATGCTCATTAAAAACAACAACAGTAACAATTTACAGAAGAACTCCATGTGAAGTGTTGAGTACCAGTCATTCTTTTTTTTTAGATTTTTTTTTTTTGTGTGTGTGTGTGTGTGTGTGAGTTTTGTGCAGGGTCTCACCATGGAGCTCTGACTCATAGTGATCTTACTGTTTTCAATCCTCCCAGCACCAAGATTGCAGGTGTACACCACAATTGCTGGACTCTGTGGCCAACTCAGCATACCCAGGGGCAGGACCAGTGCGACATGTGGTGTCTAGGATTGAAATCCAGTTCTTGAGCTTGCCTAAGCAGGCGCTTAGTCTGTTGAGCTATCTTGTTGGCCCTTCAATTATTCTTTTGAGTCTACTGTAACTCATGCATTTTGGTGAATCTTTCCTGAGAGAAAGAAATTAGGCTCTTTTGGAATTTGGAAGGTAAATCTGAACAGCCCATCTCTCTTCTTGAATGTAATATACTCCAACACAATATGTTGTGTCCTCTTGAGCCTCAGAATTTGCCATAAGCTGAAGTCTCTCACATCCCACTTGTGGCCATTGCTTTACTCTTGAAAACTGATTTTCTTGTGAGCACATTAATAAAAACCGGAAGGAATGTCTTCGTGCCAACAGTTGCTTTTTGCCTTTGTTTGCCCTGATGTGGTTCCTGGCACCACAGAGCTTTCTGTTTATCTGGACTATTGCCAGATCAGGTCTTGTTTCTATACAAAACCTGAGAAGGTTCAGCAGTTGAGGTTTGGGGTGACTTGCTCTGCCGGGGCCCTCCCATTTCGTCAGCTTTCTTCACCAAGGCTTTTGAATTCATCCACCATAAGAACACAAATGGTTCACATTTGGTGGGGACTTTAGTCCACAGTAAATAAAAACATTTATCCCTTAATTGACCAATATGATGAAACATTATTTCTTAATGCTTTTCTTTCCCTTTAATCCTTTACTCTTCCTATGCCAAGGTCATGATGAATACATTCAGTCACAATAGGTCTTCTATACAAAGTGCTTGAAAAAGCACTAAGTGTGAGAACCCTACATAGCCTTGCTCTCTCAAACTGCTCTGTTTTCTGCTTGTGTCCCTCATAGGTGGCCAGTAAGAGAGGGCCTTCTGTGCCTTCGTGGCTGCAGTCACTTTTCCCTAGTGCTCAGCCTTCCCCCTCCTCTCTTCAGCAGTGCTACATGCCCCCTTTAGACTTCTGAAATGTAAAGACCAATTTTCATCCTCAGAATTCCTCTTAGCCATCTTACATCTGTATTAATGACTCACACTTGTTAAATGTTCATTGTCATATTCTCTTGTAAGGATTTTTGCATAGTTTGTTCCTCATGAAGTTTTATGAGGTGCCAAGTTTTGAATCTATGACACATTTTTCATCCCTTTAAAATAAAATTGAATTAAGTAAAAAAAAAGACAGTATGTTTTATAATGAAATATTGGTAGCACTTAATAAAAAGTTATTTGGATGGTAGATAAATAATGGTGAATATAGCTTATAAAGTATATCTTAGTTTGCTGAGAAACATAATATCTACTCCATCAACAAAGTAACAAAGGTCAAAGAAATAGCCCTCAGGCCACGAAGCCATGCAGTTTTCTGCCCATCTGCTGAGGAGTGCAGTCATCTTTACTATTTCTTTTCTTCATAATTTGCTTTTCATGATGACAATCAATTATATAATTTTCTTTTTTTATTGGTTTTTTTGTCTCTTCTTTTTTTCTTTAAGTTTGTTGGTACATTTTAGATATACATAATGATCATAGTCATCATCAGGAATTTGTACCTGTATGTGAAATATTTGATCGAAGGAAGGAGATGGATGGGATGGGGAAAAATTAAGTATATCAGTTTCAAAATTAATGATTATTTTGTCTTTGTTATTCTAAGAATTTGCATATATTTCTTATAAGACTCTGAAAACAAAAAAAAACTAAAGGAAGAAATATGTTGCTTGAATCTTACCATGAAATTACTATTGTTAAAATGTTGGGATATTTTCTTCCTAGATATATCATGACTAAAATATTTAAATCATTCAATATCAAACTTTGTTCTTCTTTTTTTTCTCTTTCAACCCTATACATTTTAACTTCTTTAATTATTTGAGAATTTCAAGTAAGGACCGTATTTAATACTCCCTTTCTGTTTGACAGTACAATATACATTCTGATATGTTTGTAGCATTAGAAACGCATTAGCATTGTGGCTTTGTTTCTTTTCATTTAAAATTGTGTGACAAGCATTTCTACACGTTATTACATGTTCTATGAGAACATGACTTTGAATGTCCCTGTAACTTTCCATTATGGAGTTGTACTATAATTTCACAATCAGTGTGCATCCAAGTTTGCATTCTAAGTGCAGGTGAGAGCCTTATTAATACCTTCAGGTTCAAAAAATTATTGCCTCTTCACTGTTAGCTCAGTTCTTTAGTGGAGTAAAGAGCAAATGCCTCCAGACAGAGGAAGAACTGCAAGCCTAAAATGTTTGAAAAATCCAGGTTTGAGAAATATTTGCCTAAGGAGCACAACCCTTCCTGTGGAGCTTCTTCCTGGCATTGTTCGTCTGTAGGAGGCAATTTTGTCCTCACTAACAAAGCCCCCGGTGTTGAAGTGCTGGCAGCTGAGTCACCTTAGCAACAGGCCTTTGTACCATACACATTCTGGTTATAACACTGAGAGGGTGGATACGAACTGGGTGCTGCTTTCAGTGTTGGGTTAGAGAGGGTAGGAAATGGAAACAGCGGGTATCAGAATGGGAGAAAAGGCATCTGAGATAAACATTTTTAGGTCTTCCGATTTTGTTCTAATTTTTGACTTTTTTTTCAGTATAGCGTACATGGATGACGGGAAATCAACAAGTCCAGAACAAAACTTAGTCATACAACAAGTCACAGTGGACTAAAGAAAAGGAAGTTTAAGAGCATATGTGGGCAGATTGTGGACATTCCTGACAACCTGTCCACTAATCCTCAGAAAAATATTTTGGCCATAGTCAGCCTTATGAAAACAACCACTACCAAATGTACCTTTTATTTCCTGGGGACAGTCTTGTTTGCTATTGTGATTAAAATGTATTTTGAAAATAAAAATGTTAGACTAAAGGGTATTTTCTCAGTATGGCCAACTGAAAGTCTTCAATCACACCTTTCAGTTTTCAGAATTCTCTAAATAACTCTCAAAGCCATAACTCCTGCTCAGTGAAACAGCAGCACTGCATTATCTCTAACTGTCCTGACCCTGTCAGTGTGTGATGCACCCAGACTGAATGGGCAAGGACATGCCGGGTACTGTAGGGATAACCAAGTATAAGAAAGACCAGCCTTCCAGCTTTTCCACAGGCATAAACTGAGTAAAGTTTGGGGAACTAGAAGAAGCCAAAGAGCTAAAACAGAAGGGCTGCTTACGATTGAATGCTAGGGTGAAAACTGGAAACGTAACACACATTTGTATAGTGAAGGCTAAATGAGAGTTCTCATTCAGAGCCTCAGGTATGGAATCTGGCCCAATATGTATTATATAGGGTGAAATAATGAAAATTTTTTTATAAGTAATATCATAGACAACTGAGTTAGGTAGAAATATTATAAGCAGTCGAATGGGGCTAGGCCCTGGAGAGAATCAATAAAAAAGATGAAAACATGGTACAATGGTGGCCTTCTTGGCCCTCGTCACAGAAGCTTATATCTGTAATCCCATGGAAAATGGAATTCTGGAGAGATTATTCCAGTCTACCACCTCCAGTGCAACTGATGGTGAGAATAAAGACACTAAAGCATATTTGTAGTTATGGAAGCCAAGGGGCCTTAAGCCCCCCTATGTGAAGGCGAAGAACAAAGGCTTTGATCTAGGGCCAAATTCAGGGTTTTATTAATTCATGAGGAAAGGAGTGGCTTGAGGAAGAGTGACTGTGAGAATGGTGAGAAGTAGGTGAATCCTGTGAGCTGGGCTAGATAGGAGGCCGCCAAACACCTCTGCAATATGCAGAGAGGATATGCAGACAGAGTAATCTGCATAACACAACTGAGTAGTATCATATGTTCTGGGGTCAGTGCTTCTACTTTGGTTGTTCCGGGAGACAATGCCTGCCATCTCCAAACACCGTCAATCAGCATCTCAACTGGAGCAATATGCACTGCTTAAAACTAACTAAATGGATAAGGAAAAGTCCTAGCCAGCTCTGTACATATCAATATGTGGAGATAGAGTGAGGTTCAAAATGGAGACAATTGCTCCTCCTTCAAGGAGAGCTATCCAGGTGGTCCTCTATGTGGAGGCACAACTGCTGGAGGACAAGACAACACAGAGAAGGAATGGTGGGAAAGAATTCCCTTCACAGAGAATCCCTCTCACCTCCCTAAGGGATAAGGTCAATGTGACACCTGGTCCAATAGAGTGTAGAGAGATAGAGTGACCTCAGTGAATGACCGAGATCCTTGGACCCATCTCCTCCTGAATAGTTCTTTGCTCTTTCCATGTGCACTTGCTAAGCAACCTGCTTCCACCTTGTTTCAATACTACCTAAGTGGCTACACTTGTGATCTTATTGGTTGATCATAGCTTTGACATGTGTTGTGACTACCTTGAAATTTTGCTCTATAAAGTCTCCCCTATGAAGTGGGCTCATGGATAACCCACTCAAGACCCCTCCTACATTGCAGGAGCTGTATTTCTCCCCCTCAATAAATATTTCCTACTCTTAATCTCTGTTGTTTATTAGCATTAATTCTTCAATTTGGAGGAAAATGAACTCAGCATATATAACATGTAACAGGTTGGGAGTTATATTTTCCCAATACCATTTGGAGGTTTGATAGCATTCTTACATCATTAAGGTCATTTTCCAGTGAGGCCCTTGTGCCCCCCCTCAGACCATCATCCTTGTATACCAGCATTTACAGTCTAATAAAGTCCAAAGGCCTCATCACATTCATTATATACCAGGTATTGTTTGAGGGGATTGTAGGAAGGACCATGATCCAAAGGAACATGCTGAGAGAAAACTCCAGAGGAAGAACTATCATAGTGAATATAAGAAACTGCCAGTTCTGGGCTGACTGCTAAGCCAGGCTAGTGATCACCTCCTGGGCAAACGAGATCAACATTCTCCTTAGAGTTTCAGTTTCAACAAATATACCATTTACTTAAGAATCCTTCTGAACTTCTTATAGAATGTGATACAGCATATGTACACCTGCTACATGCCATAGGGCTGGATAGAAAAAATAAAAGCTAAATTAGTTTTTCACCATAAATGTTAACCTCAATAGCACATTAAGACACAATTATGTAAAATTCCTTCTTCAAATTGCAAGTGCTTTTTGAAGTAACTGGTAGACATTGAAAAAAACAAGACATTTTTGTGAACTATGTGGTTAACTTTCTTATATCAAATTCACTAATCATTTAAATGTATTTTTCTCTGCATTGTGAATCACATCTACACATTGGAACCTTGTAGCTAGTATCAAATTTAAAAATACATTTTCTCCCTTATTATTGCACAATCACATTTTCTTCACTCATTAGATGATAATGTCGTCACAGGAGTGGGGTGCTCATGGCTGTTTTACCTTTCATTGGAGAGTGGAGTAGAAAGCAGCTGACCCTCAGAGAAGACACTGACTCTGCCCCAGAGATTATTTGTTATCACACTACTTGGTCCCTTTAGAAATTCTCCTGGTGAGGATTTTGGATTTTTTTGTCTAAGTTTCAAGTCCTTGTCTACAAAGATACTATAATTACAACATGTAAATAGCAAAAACCTAAATCTGTATGCTTTGTAGAGTTTGTTTAAGCACTATTATAACTGATATTAGGTTTTGTTGTTGTTATAGGGGAGGAAAAACTTTATTTTCTTCTCCCAAATTTAGCTTAGGCTCATGGTTACTCTATAACTTAGAGTGACAAAAAATAGACTAAGAGGAGAAAAACAGGAGTTTATTGGATATATGTTATACGTGCATGTGGGAGTACACAGGGATGAGAACCTCGTAGTGATGGTTAGAATTTGAGGGTGTATTGTCTCTTAACAAGAGAACAATAAATTTTCTAGGGAAGTGAAAAGACTATGGAAAAGGATTTTGAGTTCCAAGTGTAGTGGACTGTGGGAGGTCAATATGATCAGTTGTCCAGACTTGTGGGTTATACGTCAGTAGAGTCAGCCAACATCAGATCAATATTTTGAAAAGAACAGTATCTGTGCTGAAAGTAGACATTTTTTTTGTCACTACTTACTAAACAACGAAATTTATGTAGTATTTACATGACATTATACAATATTTGTATAGTATTTAGCTTGGGTAAGGTATATAAGCAATCTGGAGATGGATTATTTAAAATATACAGGAGGATCCACATAGGTCATATGTAATTATCACACCATTGTAGAGAAAGGACTTGAAAATCATGGGGTTTGGTGTCCACTGAAGGTTCTAGAGCCAATCCTACAAGGTACTGAAGTTAACTATTCCTGGGGAATCTGGGAGAAGGAAATGCCTGGTTGGTAGACTTTATGTCGATTCCTTAGGTGCCTGGATTCTGGCTGACAGGGGTCTTTATGGTCTTGTCCAATGACTGACCGCCATGCTTCCTGGTAGAGATAGAAGGAAGACATCTTTACCAATTTATGTCCTGTTTTCAGCATTAAAAATTTAGTTCTCTTCTCCTTCTTCTTCTTCTTCTTCTTCTTCTTCTTCTTCTTCTTCTTCTTCTTCTTCTTCTTCTTCTTCTTCTTCTTCTTCTTCTTCTTCTTCTTCTTCTTTCTTTCTTTCTTTCTTTTCTTCTTTCTTTCTGTGACTAGGTCAGTCCACTCTGGGGGCAGGGCTGACACAGCATATGGTGCTGGGGATCAAACTATGGTCCCGTGCTTGCCTAAGCTTACCTAAGTAGGTGCTATCTCACCCACTGAGCTATCTCACCGGCCCTAGTCATTTTTCTTGTTGCTGAGACCAAGTACTCTACACCTGAAGTTCAAGGAGGAAATACTTATTTTAGCTCACATTTTGTAGAGGTTTCACTCTGTAGTTTGTTTGCGTCAAGGCAGGTGGCAGGAAGAGGGGCATCACAGAGGAGGAACAGCTCAAGGCATGGCAGGCAAAAAGCAGCAAAGCAGTAAAGAAATGGCAGCAGCAAGAGAGCCTTCCTTCACTCTCATGCTATTCAGGCTGCAAGCCTATTGGTTGGTGCTAGCTCCACTCACTGTGGGGCTCTGTCTTCAGTAAATCCATTCAGCTACATTCAGAACTATGCTAATTCCAATTAGTGAATTAATTTAGTACCACACACCCTGCTTCTCATACACTAGATCCAGCCAGCTGAGAAAAGGCCTATCTAAGTATGCATGAGGTTTTGGTTGGACATCTAGATATAAGTCATCAGTGCACTGTCCAGAAACCAGTGACCAGTGAAGATGAGTGGCAGAGATCAGCTACCCCCAGAGTCAACCTGCAGCATCCAGCACACACCAGTGTCAGGTGGCCGCAGCCAGCAGTGGAGCGACCAGCAACTGGCAGTGTGACCTGGTAGCACCCAGCACTACCTGGTATCACCAGGTGACATCAGGGCTGCTAGTGGTGCTGCACTGTAACTGATTCGTGATTTCCATATTAAATGAGCAAAAAAAGAACCCTTAAGTGACTCACAATAGTTTAAGGAGGGTGTGCAGAAGAAGAAATTATCTTGCTCTTGGAAAATTTGTAATTTTATAATTTAGGATATGGTAAGGAGAGATCAGAAGAAATAATTAAAGGAAGTTCAAATGAATACAGATTTATAAATAACTAATGTGCCTGATAGGGGTTACCAGGACAGTGAAAGCCTAAATAGTTTTGCAAGTGTTGAACATGTGAACTAATTCTAATCAAATTTAAAGAAATTAAACGCAAAAGTTTTTTTTTTTTAAATTTTTATGTATTTTGTATAGAGTCTCACTATGTAGCTTGGACTCATAGTGATCCTCCTGCTTTCAGCCTCCCCAGCGCTGGGATACAGGTGTGCACCACCACGCCTGGGCTAACTAAATGCAAAAGTGATGTGCCAGAGGTACAGATGTTATGGTACACAGGGCTTGTTATCTAATAATCTGCTACCGACTCATCAGTGAGGGAGAACGAGACAGGATGGTCACATGAGATGGGAGCATGGAGACATTAGGACCCGAGCTTTGGTGCTTTTGTTTCCTGAGTAACAGTCACCTGGGGAAGTGGAAGAGTAGAACCACCTGTGAAGGAGGATGCCAACCTTTTAATGTGGCCATATGTTTGTTTGTCTGTTTTTTTCAGATCATATCATCCTGAAGAATGACTTTTAATTTTAGCTTAAAAATAGGTACTTTGAAAGATCAGTTATTTTGGCTATAATTCAACATTTAGGAGGTTGAGGACCAAAATGGCCCACAGAGGTTCAGGATTAGATAGGCCTTGTGCGCATGATAAGATAACTTAGAGGTACCCAAGATCCAAGGTAGTCTTATTCAGTGTTATTTGGTTTGTAGCTAGATCTGAATGGGATACAAATATATGATTTGAGTTTTGATGATTTTATTCACAGGCTTTATAATCATTATATACTATATGTACAAAAGTAATATATATATATATATATATATATATATATATATATTCACATTGTGATTACATATATTTTACTACTGGATTTGAAATCTGCTTTTTTCCAATTCCAGGTCCATTTTTCAAACTAATTTTTCTTTCTGAGACAGCACAGTTGCTAGATGGACTGCAATGATGTCAGGGCTTGTGTTCAAGTAGTCTTTATTTTACTTAATAATATCCCCAAAGTGCAAGAGTAGTGGTAGTAGCAATTTTACTAGAGCATACTATTATGTTTATTCTACTTGTTGTTGTTAATCTTTTACTGTGGTTAATTTGTAAATTAAACTTTAACGTAAGCATATATGCATAGGAATAAAAACAATACTTGTAAGTTTTGGCTCCAGTATCCACAGAATGTCTTGGATTGCTCCCTTTAAGAGCAGAGAAGACTCTTGCATCTGGCAGCAGCACTGGGAGATTATAGGACATATGCATTTTCATGTATAGCAGCTTATGCTTAATGTCCAAAAGTGACTGTGCAAATATAGACTCTTACTGACATTCTAGTAGGATTTCTATCTTCACATCTTTATAATCTTTATATCTGTTTCTTTATTTTATTATGCTGGGTTAGTATGAAATTGTACTTTATTACATTGGTCTCCATTTTCCTGATTACCAAAGTAAGATAAGATATATTCACATTTTATTTGCTATCCATTTTTCTTGTAAATTAGGCTTTTTCGTATCTTTGGTTACATTGCTATTATTTGGTCCTTTAAAAAATTGATTCATAGCAGTCCTAGCCCAGGTCCGGTGAGTGCGTGGAGAGCTTCTTGCTAAACTGCGCCGGCGGGACCAGTCCCAGCCCAGGCGCAGCATGGGACGGACCCTCTCCCACCCCCTTGTGCCGCCCCCCACCACTCCGCCGTACCTCCCCACCCCTCCCGCCGAGTAGGAATTTCTGCCGACTTCCGGGAACCCCCAGACCCAGTCCAAGCCCAGGTCCGGTGAGTGTGTGGAGAGCTTCCTGCTAACCTGCACCGGGAGGACCAGTCCCAGCCCAGGCGCAGCGTGGGCCATACCCTCTCCCACCCACTCGGGCCGCCCCCCAACACTCCACTGTACCTCCCCCACCCCTCCCGCCCAGTAGGAATTTCTGCTGAGTTCCAGGAACGCCCAGACCCAGTCCTAGCCCTGGTCCGCAACGGGAAGGAGCTGAGCACAGCAGCCAGACCTAAGCCAGACACAGCTGGATAAGTCCAAACTCTGTAGAGCTCCACCT
>NW_004524616.1:10088421-10124057 GCF_000260255.1 Octodon degus
AAATAAATAATTGATTCATAGGAAAGAGATCATGATTTTTTTCTGTTTCATCCATTATGTCATTTCTTCTGTTAATTTGAATTTACTATGTTATTTTTATGAAGCATTTTAAAATTGGGCATGGGTACTTTGATGGAAAAATCATAACCTTAACTAAAAATAGTAAGGGTGATGATTTTCTTTTGAAATCATCAAATTAATTCTTATTATATGCTGTTGCAAGATCTTCATAATGTGACATATAAGTTTTAAATTCATATTAGTCAGAGGGAGCATGTGTACATATTTTATTTTCAAATGTATTATATATTTTCCTTGACAAATTTGATATAATTCCATTTTGTTGAAAGATTATGGTATACATAATGCTGACTCTTTGAAATGTGTCAAGGCTTCTTTGAAGTGGAGTAATATTTTTTGAAGATGTTTTATTGTATGCTTATGAAGCATATATTTTTGCCAATTTGTGAAGGCAGGATCCTTATATCCTGTCTTACATATCAGAAAAATGTTCTCAATTGTGCTTTTAAAATATTAATACTCTGTCTCTTTCTAGCACATTTATGTTGATTTGTCCATTTTTTTTCAGAAAGAAGTGAACTGAAATAGCTTACAGTAGCGTGCTTTCCTTGCCTCCCTTTTTCTGTGAAATTCCATCTGTCCACACACACCTTTGGGCCATGGTGGAATGCTATTCATGAGTATGAAGATCTTCATGGTAGACTGTGTTTTTAATGTTCTTGTAGTGTCTTTTTATATCATTATTAAAATTTCGTGGCTTGCGTTCTACTTTGCTTCATAGTATGTTAATTCTGGTTTTATTTTTGTCTTGTATTTATTTATACTTCTTTTATTTTTACTTATTCTATGTTATTTTGCTAAAAATATATATCACATTTACAGTAAAGAAATGGGTTTTGGTTTGTTGTTGTGATTTTTTTTTTTGACAGGGTGTACAGGGTCTCATTGCATAGATCAGACTCATAGTGATCCACCTGTGTTCAGCCTCCCAAGTGCTGGGATTACAGGCACGTGCCACCCTGCCCAGTCTCAATCTCTGTCTCAGCACACCTTGGGGGCGGGGTTGGCAGGGTAGGCCCTTGTTGTTGTGAGTTGTATTGGGTTTATTTCTGTCATCTTATTTTATATTTTAATCTTTTAGATTTTTAGCTCCTAAACTAAAACAATTGAGTCTACTTTATTTTTTTTTCACATTTTTTTTTTCATTCAAAAATTCTTTTTTTCTTTCTGTCTTTACTGCTTTGGAAGGTACAACTCCCTTTCCTATATTTTTTATAATATAGGAAACATATTATAAATGTTTGAACATATTCAACTGAATAAAGTTTAAAATTAATAAGCATTTTTGTATATTAACTTAAATGTTTCAAGATATTTAGAATTCTTCAATTTAAATCCATGTCCAGTGTCCATTATTTTTGATGTTGTCAGTGGAAAATAATAATTCCATATTGGAATTGTTTTTTTATTTCTTTTTTTGTTTTTATTATTTCTAATAAGTCTTTATTTTGATGTATTTTAAACTGACAGAAAAATCAAAAGGATATGAGCACCTTTATACTCTTCCCTTAGATTCCGCGACTGTTAACATTTCTTTCCTTTTTTTTTTTTTTTTTGTACCAAGAAATGAACTCATGACCTCGTGCTTGCTAGACAGGCCCTGTGCTTCTGAACTCTATCTCCAGCCTGAAACTATGTCCTGGCACTTCTGAGACAGAGTCTCGCTCTGCAGCTCAGGCTGGCCTAGAGCTAACTCTGTAGCACAAGCTTGTTTGAACTCACAGTGATCCTCCTGCCTCAGCTTCTCAAGCACTGAGATTACAGGTGCACCACCATGCCCAACACACCATTTTTCTTTCTGTCTCATGTATGTGCCAGACCTCTCAGCCTTCTAGTCTCAAGTACTTCTGCAAGCAACTTATAAAAATAACCTTGTGTATAGTCGCAATGTCATTGTCACATCCAAGAAACTCAGGCCGGTACAAGGATACATCCAACATCCAGTCTTCGATCTGATTTCCTCAATAACTCTGAAAATAGCTCTCATAATTCTTTTCCTTTTTGGAATTCATCATCTCAAGGATTGTGTGCTGTACATCATCATCACAATTCTTTAGTGTCCTTTCACGTGGAGCCGATTCAGCCTTTCATTTTCTTTTACAACCTTGACATTTTGAAAAGTTCAAGTATGGTAAAAACTCTTGTCTTGCAGAATGGCAAAACCCCTTCTTCCCTTGGTTTCATCCTACTAGCACAGATCTTTGATAAGCTTCCCATTTTTCAGCTTGAGGATGTACACAGTTGTGGATCACGTGAATTGTGGCCTTCCGTCCTGGAGGACAGTAGGCCTAGCTTTTCAATTTCTTGTGGCTCATTATATTTTACTTTATTCTCCCCCCAGTTATATTTCAACACATGGGTCTGGTAGAGAAGAGCTCCCTTCCAATTATCCCAAGTATTTTTTGCTTCATTTAATGCAACTGGCTAGCTTGACATCACATTTGTGTGTTAAGCTTATTTCCAGTTCTCTGCTCCAAGGGTTCTGTGGTCTAGCTTCCTTTCCTCATGTCTTCCAAGACCTCAGTATTAATCCATAACCAGTTCTTGATTTTCCTCTGAGCTGCTTGGCACCAGGCCAGGTCAGCACTCTCAGTTCGAGTAAGACTTTGTGGTTGGAATCAGAATTTGCTTTCAATCCAGTCTATGTATCTAAGATTTGTTCTGTGGTACAGGGGTTGGTTATTTATTACCCAACATTTCAATGTCCATACAGCAGCTGGAGGGAAATTTCCTGTGTAGAATATATCTTCTAAAATTTCAGGAAGTCCTGGGTCAGTGTTGTCGGCATCATGCTACTGCTTTACCTTGGAACCAGTTAAGGGCTCTACTCTTTGGATACAGAGAGTCAGTTCTACTCATTTTATAATACTTGCTTTAACTGGATATCCCTTTGTAGTGAGGTTAAATCATCAGAAAAATAAGAAAAGTAAAATTTGACAAGTGCCACTGATTGAGAAAGAATGCCAAAGACATAACATTCTGTAAGAATGCTCGAGTGGGCTGGGGAGATAGCTTGGCAGTCTAAGCACCCGCCTGGAAAGTGCAATGACCCAGGTTCAATTCCTGGTACTGGTACTTCATGCTGTGCCAGCCCTGGAACCAGGCATGCTGTGCCAGCCACTGAAACCAGGCATGGTGGTGCACATCATGCTGGGGAGGCTGAGATGGGAGGATCATTACAAGTCTGAGCTGCGTACCAAGACCCTGTACTAAATAAATAAGAGATTAAAAAAATAAAAAAAGAATGCCATTGTATTTTAAATACATCTTGAGGAATTACTTTTAAGCATATGATTTTTCTTAGAAGTAAGTCATCATCAATAACTAATACCCCAATAAATAATTTCCTTATTAGAACTTTATGATTATTTTCTAATATTCAGCAAGGAAAACAGAAACAAAATATAAATGCTGAAATTTGATGGAAAGAAAGTTATATGAGAAAGCTCTGATCATAAAAATGCCTAAAATGTACAGTGGTTTGCTGCTCAATGGTTGGACATGCACACACACACAAAACAATATTTTGAAGATTTGAAAACATGATTTGGGCAGGGTGTGGTGGTGCACACCTATAATTCCAACATTTGGGAGGCTGGGGCAGGCGGATGACTATGAGTTTGAGGCCATCCTGTTACATTAAGAGTTTGAGAGCAGCCTGAACTGAGACCCTATATCAAAAATACACACACACACACACACACACACACACAAATTAATTTGAGAGATTACATATATGATCTTAAATTTACTCAATATTTTACTATAAATTGTGTTAAATGCTTATGAGCTATAAAACATAGTATTTCTTATTTTTTGATAGCATAAATATAAACCTTTAGGACAGAAAAATAATTGGCATCTAAAAAAGGAAAAAAAAATGTCATTTTGTTGTTCGGACTTATCTTCCAAACTGTCAGTTGGATTTAGAAAGCTCCTATTTAAAAAACAAAACAAACCAGCTATAGCTTGTACAAATTTGGAAATGGTATCCCTCAAAATTAACTGTCAACAACTCACCAGCCCTGGCGGTTTTGCCTCTTTGCCAAGCTTGTTATATGAGTTTGCTGAAAACAATGCTCATTAAAGATGCTCAATTATGATTTCTGTGGGTTGCCAAAATAGAACCTGAAGCTATTGCTAAACCTTTTGAATTTGGGGAAGAGTATGGTTTTACTTTTCTATAAGAAGAACAGTTTGTTGCTCTGCTATGTTAGTTCATTTGTCAATTATAAAGTCTTGAGGGTGTCCAGAAATAGTTCCCATTTTCCTTTTCCTGCAAACTCTAGAAGTGTTCTTATTCTTCTGTGAATTGGAGGCAAATAGAATTGCTAGGGACCAAGCTGTGTGGTCCTATAAAAATCGTACATTGATGTCCTCACTTTCAGTATCTCAAATTGATCCCATATTTAGACATTAAGTTCATAAAGCAGTGATAAAGTTAAAATGAGATCTTTAATATGGGCTGAACCCATCCAACCAGTGCCTTTGTCAGAAGAGGATTTTTATTTTTTTTTTTTAGTTTGTTTTTTCTCTTCATTTTTTCCATAATTTTATTGAGAAACAAATAGCAATAAGACAGTTTCAAACCAAATTGGTAGGACAGTTTCAATAATTAACATATTGCATACATTCTTCCTAGTGGTTAATTGCTGTACAAGATGCGGACATAATATCCCATTTACACACACCATTAGAACAAATTGCTCTATTCATTAAGAGAATGTAACTATATATGTATCCTAACCACTTTGAATACACAGATACAAAATGGACATTCATCTATATCCCCCGTTTTTTTGTTAAGTTCCATTTTTTTCCATAATTTTACTGAAAAACAAATAGCAATGAGACAGTTTCAAACCAAATTGGTAGGACAGTTTCGATAATTAACACATTGTCTACATTCTTCCTAGTGGTTAATTGCTGTACAAGATGTGAACTTGATATCCTATTTATAAACACCATTAGAACAAATCCTTCTACTCATTAAGAGAATGTAACTATATATCTATCCTAACCACTTTGAATACACAGATACAAAATGGACATTCATCTGTATACCCTTTTTTTTGTTAAGTTCCATCGTTTAAATATTATAGGTGTGTAAACTCAGCAAAATATTCTAAAAGAGTTCAGTAGTCCATAATAGTAATGGGTCTTCTGCTTCACTGGCAATGTCAGAAATTGTTGACCTGACATAACAGCTCAACATAACAGCATGGCTTTACTTCTTATACTTCATTTTTATACTTTTCTGCTGGATTGTTAAGACCAAGGTAAAGCAGGACCTATGCAACAAGAGTTGTAGCTTTGGGTCTGATAAGGTCAGTGAAATCCCCTTAGGATTTATCCTGAGATCCTGTACCTCAGCTTGTAGATCCTTTGTCAGTGTCAGTCATGTGGATGAGTCACGGCCATTTCTCTGTGAAAGCCTGAGAGAATGTTTTCTCTCCATGTGACTCTCCTTAGGCACACTCTATACCATCAATCACTTTCTCTTTGGCCCCATAATCTCCTTGATCAGAAAATTTGGGACACTGCCAAGTTACATGACGTTACAGTACAAGTTCTCATATGTCCTGAGTCTTAATTGACCATTGAAGGCTAGGGCCAAAATGTTGGCTTTCATTGTGGCCCTCCTTTTTCTCTAATTTTGGTCTGCAAACTTAGGTTGTTAACCATCCAGAAGACAAACTTATTGTTATTACCATACAACCTAGGCTGTTAAGCTTAACCTCACTGTCTGAATATCAAACATCTTAGGCATAACATGGAACAGGTATTTTTCATCAAGTATTGATAGGTTGAACTTTTAGTCCCTACAGAATATGATAAAAACATTTAAAAATTAGAATATATTTTTAAAAATAGGCATAAAGAAATCTAACCATATACAACCTTGAAGCAGGACAGTCCCACAATATTCCTTTTCCTGTCTCTTACCTTCCTTCATCACCCTCTTCTTTTTGAACAATCACCTACCTGAGAGACAGCACAGCAGCAACTGGCATTTCATGACAAGCAGCCCGTATTCAGAAGACCAGAATGACAGGCACTGCAAGCATGAAACTACTATTACAAATTACCATCTTCAGTGTAGTTGCTTAGTTCACAGGTGTCAGTATATATAGTTAGTCAGGGTGAGAATCTTTCCAATTAACTGCTAGATTCAAAAATCTTCTGGAGATCTCAGGATCATTGTCTCATGCATCTTCTACATGTAACTGTATGGCTTGACATTGTCATGTTTCCTAGCTAGAAGAGGACTTTTAGGCCCCAGACCTACATACTTGGAGTCAGAAGAGCATCTGAGCAGACAGCTGGAAGTCTGTGAGTGCGTGAGGAGGGATACCCAAGCCTGTGGACACCTAGGCCGTGGACTCCGAGCCTCCTCTGCTATGAGGGGTGCTCATTCACTGCAGCACCCTGTCTAGCATGTTGTTATGGTAGTGCTGACAGACACAGGAGAATCACTCCCCCCTTCACTCTCTACAGGAACATATACAAATCAGGGCCATATTCACTTTCTGCACTGGTGTCAAAGACCTGGTCATAACAAGAGTTTATTCATTAAATTCTTAACTAAAAAATGACAAGAGAAATCACTGAACCATTGATGTTTTTGAGAATGCAAGAAGTTTTCTTGTGTATCTTTAGCATGTGGTGTTTTGCATGTGAATCTTTCTCCATGCTGTCCTCTGAGCTATATAGGTTGTGTTATGACCTGACGTTACAGGCTACAAGAACAGTTTTAAGTCTTAGAAATAAATATATAATGAATAAAGAGTAAATAATAAATATGAATTCCTATTTTATTTTTTATTCCATTTCACAATGCAAAATTTGGGGGAAATGGGTACTTTATCAAAAAAAAAACAAAAACCCACATTTCTTCTTTATGAAGCCAGTGACACCACCAGCATGGTACATCACTTGGGCAGTCCTCGCATTGTCTTTGTTGTCAGGAGTAAACAGCTACGGGGGCTGCAGGTGGGGAAGAGATATTGCCTATTGCCCCAGTCATGGTAATGGCTTGTGTTTAGATGTACCCCCAAAGCTTCATTCTGTGAAGCTTTTTCACTGAATGGTGGGGCTTTTTCAGAGATGGCTGGATCTAGAGCGTGTGATGCTGGGGTTGATTCATAGTGAAATGTTAGGATCAAGGGCATTAGGATTAAGGCTGTGAGTACTACCTGGCCTCAGTAGCTGGAAAAAGGTCTGAGGGATGGAGAGAGCTGTGGTCATCCCCGTGGCTTTGTTACCATCTGCCTGCCATGAGCCGGTTCTCCTCTGTGATGGCCCTCTGCCATGCCACCCTCCCTCTGAGCTGGCTGATTATGGGCTGAAACCTCTATAAGCTGTGAGCTAAATAACCCTGTCCTCTCCTAACTTGTGGGTGGTAGGTATTTTGTCTCAGTAACAAGAAAAGTAACTAAGACAATAAGTCAACCAAGAAGCAGAAGCTCTGGTTTTGGAAATTACTAAACTGGAAAGTAAACTAAAACAAAATAAAAACTTAATAAAATCTTGTACTCTTTATGAATCTGACTTTGATTGAAAATATTTTGTGAAATTGGAAATATACTAAAAGTACATTAGCAATGTGCTGCTCCTCAAGTAGCTCCTCCTACAGCAATTTCTTTTGTTCTTTGCTATCTTTCTCCTTGGAGACCAGCACTGATGTTACCGATAAACAAACTCCTTACAAATTATAGTGCTGTCACAGATGTTCAAAAGACAAGGGTGGAAGAGTGTGCTTTCTCTTTTGCAAAAGGAGATTTCAAAGCTGTTTGTATAGTTAACTGCCACAAAACAATTCTATTAAAAATAATACCTAAACTATCTAGTTGTTGACTTGTATTGTAGTTTTTCCAACTTTGTTATCACTTTTCAGCTTTGCACCTGTGTATTCAGTGTATCCCTTACTCTAGCCACTTCAGAGGTTTCACAGGCAAGTCAAAGACAATGCGTTCAAAATCAAATTCTTCCTGCCTCCTCAACCTGCCATTCATGCTTCCCTCCCAGCAAGTGGTCCCCCCTTCCACTCCATGCCCAAGCTTTTAAAGCACCCCGAGTTCTCTCATCCTCCCTCATGGTAGCTCCATCTCTCACCACCCCACTGAGGCCAGTTACGTTCTCCTCCCTGGGGCTACTGTCCAAGAGATGCTACCATGTTCCTCCACTTAGATTGCTGCTGTATGCATCCTTGGCCTGCTTTCTCCAGATTACTGTTCATGGCCTCCAGTTTGTTGTGTCTGTAACAAATCTGTGACAACTAAAACCATTTGACAAGGGCTGGCCAAATAGCTCAGTAGATTAAAGCTCCTGCAAGCAGGCACAGGGGTAAGGGGTTCGATCCCTGGGCCAACCGTGCTGGCTCCATCCCCCTGGGGCTTGCTGAGATGGCAAGTGAGACAGGGTGTGGTGGCGCATGCCTGTAATTCCAGCTCTTGGGAGGCTGTAAACAGGTGGATCACTACGAGTCCAATCTAGTAGTGAGACCCTGAATACCCTATAGGCCCTTCCCTAAAATACAAAAAATATAAAAAAAATAAAATAAGACCATTTGATAGCTACCAGATGCTCTTAGCAGTGTCTACCATCTCTAACCTTATTTCTGGATACCTTCTTGTTCATGCTTCTCTTGGAGAAATTGAATATGATATCCCTTGGCTTCATGATCTCTCTCACCTGTACTTCCATGTGCATCTTGATCTAACTTATCTGTGATTTCTCTTTTATCTTTAAAATAATTATTTTATTAGTACATGCTTGCAGCATATAATGATTACATTCCCTGTTGAGAGATGGTCCATGTACATAAAATATTTTAATTGTTTTTCATCTTCTTCTCTCCCTACCTATATATTTATATTTGTTCTTATTCTTATTCTTACTTTAGTTCACAGTCTGAAAGTGCCAGAGGGCAGACACAATCTTTATATTGTTCATCATTGGAAGTGTACATGTATGAAGGCGAGTATTTATCAGATGATTACTAGGTATTTATTAAATTATTAGTAGGTATTTGTTAAATAAATGAGTAAAAACAATTATAAAACAAAAATATCTATTTCTGCTGGGTTCTCCTTTAGTTTGTTAACATTTTAATAGAAACAATGGAAAGGTCAAATGTACTAAAGCGTTACAGACGGTAGCGTAGGTGAGTCTCTCTCTCTCTCTCTTTAACTTTTTTTTTTGAACCAGGGATTGAACTCAGGCCCTTGTGCTTGCCAGGGAAGCATATATTCCACTGAGCCATCTCCACAATCCTGAGCCTTTCTCTTATTCCTTAGTTTTCAGGGAGGAAGACAATGTTAAATGGTACTGATTTCAAATGGACCAAAACATTGCCTCACTAGCCATTCCCATTTCTTAATAATAGAAAAAGTAAGTGTCATGTCTCACCACCTTCTGGGGTGTGAATTCTTTTTCACAGTGGGTTCGAATTACTCAAGAGAGGTCTGGCCTTTTTTCCAGGTGACACATACAGAAAGTGAAGAATGGTTTAATTTCTTTAAAAGAATCAGAAAAGTTTGAAAAATGAGGTTCTTTATAAAAATGGATGGGAAATTGCTGACTTGACCTTGGCCAAGGATTTTGTATGGGGAGCTCAGATATACACCTCATACTTTTCTGTCCAGCAACTGTTGGGACTCTTCCAGAGGAGTAGGAAGTTACTGTCTCACAGGAGGATCATGCTGGAGGAAAGAGCACTTCTGCGTGTTGACGTGTATGTGCGGGCCCATTATTTTAAGGCAGCCCTTGCACACTGCACAGCTGTGTCCAGGCAGAGGACACTATTAATGACAGTAGGCAGCACAAAGACTTCTGCAGACTACACCTAATTCATGTATACTGATTAAATATTTAAGAACAGAAGGTTCTGTATTTAGGGACACTGTACACAGCAAACCTTGCCAATCTAAATCAAAAAGTCTTTAAAATGCCAGACATGTCTAAGGCTTTAGGCTAATCATTCACCACTAGAATGACAAAAATAAACTTGTCTTCTAAACTGAAATTAGTTCTTTAACTTTCAAGGTTTCATTCCCAAAGACCACAATGGGTGATATGGGAGACCCACTACAAGCAGATTCTGTGAGGAAGCCAGGAACCAACATCCAGACAGGCCAAACGGTGCCTGCAGAGAAACCGCTACTCCTTTTACTCTTCCTGGAAGAAATGAAGAACAAGTGGATTTGTTTGAAAAAGGTTCTGTGCTTTGGGAATTTTCCTGTGTGGTGGGATTTCCTGCTTTGAAAAGCCTGCCCAGTCCCACTGCTGCCTATTTCCCCACTGACACCCATCTTAGAACCCAAAGAAACAAACTGTGGTAACATAAATAATTCACAGCACTAGTCACTCCCTGTTCAGTTTTTCTCTATATTCTTAGTCTGTCATATTTTGAAAATGAGTGTGCTAATATTTGATGTCAAGTTGCCTACTGGAAGGCACACATGTCAGAACATGATTCTTTTTAAAAATAATATTCAAGTTATCACTGACTCATTGTAAAGATATTGGACATAAATAAATTTGAGAAATTATTTTCCTTCTTGTTCTCCAGTAAAAGGGATTTATTTCTAAGATAATCACAAAATAGGATTCAAGATTGCTAGGAGCCCTACCTCTGCCAGGATTATGGTGCTTAAACCTCAGAGTAACTAGAGACCATTGTATCTAGAAGAAAACATTTCAGATTATTTAAAGTCAAATCTGACTAAAATCTTGAAATTCTTATAAAATAAATAGACTACACATTCTGCTGGTGGTTCAGAAGTGTATGAAAGTCCAAGACAGCACTGGCCTACACGGTAAGATCCTCATCCATTTATTTTCCATATGCTAAAATTGTTTCTTTCTCCCTTCCTTCCTCTTTCCCTCCCTTTCTCCTTCTCTTCCTCCCTCTCTTTCTTCCTTTCTTCCTTTCCTCCTTCTTGTGCTTTTGGGTCTATTGAAGACCCCCACCAAGAGGCCTTCCCAGAATCTCCTGAGGCCTGCACCGTTCCTCAGGATGCCAATTGTCATGTCCAGAGCTTGGTTGTTGCACCTTGTGCTGCTGGGGAAGAGCTATGAGCCTTAAAGAATAGACATTCTCTGTGGCCCATGGCTGGCCATCCTTCAAATACAGGGGAGCTGCCTCGAGGCACCAGTCTCATGAGAACTTCAGACCAGGTGCCTTCTGAGGGTCCTGTGAGTCACATTTATGGGTCAGGAGATTATAGTTGACATTCTGCTCAGAGTTGCAGATGCACATTTTATTTCAATAGTTGTGTTCTTGCTGTTCTGAGAAAATAGCATTAATGTGACATTGGTTTGTGGACAGTGTTTCTGAATTGATTGTGTTGTGAGTAGCTTGCTTTTATATCAATTATAAGTTTGAGATGGGCTTTAATAGATAAAAAATGTGAATGCCATTATTGACTCCTTTCTGAGTGACTAATCCCTCACATGGCTCTTCATTCACACCTGATGAATAACACTAATTTTTAGTTTTCTAAAAGCATCAAAATCTCACCAAAGAGCCTAACATTTCTGTTATGGCATTCCTATCAAAGTATCCAGATTATCTGAAATATCAGCCCAAATGCTTAAATAACAAGCTTGTTCTCTCATATTAAAGCTCTTAATAAAAATAAAAAATAAATAAAACCCACTTCTATGACTTACCTGGAAAAAGTTTGGATTCAAAGATCTGGCACAAATACAAGGTCATTTATCTTAATGCAGGTGGTGAGACTTGGCTATTTAATAAAGAGTGCTATGACTCCATGGATTTTTCTTTTTCTAAGAGTGACCCTACCTAGAGGACAGTGTCCTCACATGAATCAGGAGGAAAGAAGGTGAAGGTATAATATGGTGCTCTTAGGCTCTAGAGAGCCCTCAAGATGGCCATCTATCAAGAATTACAATGGATTTTTAAATATGAACTTGGATTTCATCTTGAGCAGGAAAGCAGTGTCTAAATGAAACAGTATCCAAAATCTTCATTGCAGTGTCTGCATCCTCGGGTCAGTGAAATTCCATGAGCAAAGTTATCAGAAAGAGCTCCCCTCAATGAAAGATTTGGGACATTTTGGAGACACTAAACAAAACATGTTTAATTTACATGAACACCCAGTGAAGACAGTATTAGGATAGGAGTTTGGAAACAAAATTTTTCCACATTATTTCTGCTTCCTTAGTGAATGTTGCTTGTTGCTTTTATAAATAATACTTCCTCCAGCTGGCACATTTCAACAGGATCCTTTCAACAGGATTTCATGGGACACTGAGCAATTCCGGTACCTCTCTCAATCAAAACTAAAGGTTGTATTACTTCCTCTATCATTTTACTTTCTAGTGGTTACAAAAGGTGTTGTTGATATTATTGTTAATGTTTCAAGGAATAGCATAACTGCAAAATTTTAGATGAAGCACATCTTTCAACCTTGGTTATGTCCTTGGAAAAACAAACTAGATAAAAGATGAGGGTGGGAAGAATAAGTCTGGTCTTCCTTTAGTTTGCTGTCATTTCTTTTTCTTGGTGTGCTGCATGGGTAGGACCTTGATCCTAGGTGAAGGTGCATGCGTATAGGACATGCTCACATGCCTGAGTGACAGAAGGACTGAAGACTGGAAATGCCCACGAGTTCCACCATCAAAGCTCAAGCTGTCATTTGGCAATTAAAGGTCAAATCAATAATGACTCTTCTGTGTGTGGGCACCACTGGAACAGAAAACCTGCCACCAATTTTAATAAAACCTCTGGTACATGATTGTAGGCAAGCATTGGGGAAAATCTCATGACCTCTTTGGAATATATCAGGATTTTCAAGGTGATGCTAGAGGTCACAGAGAGAATGGAGATTCAAGGACCAATCTCTCCAAGAACAGAAATCCTGCAAATTCACAATGGCTTTTTAGAAGTAAGGTAAGATTCCAACGAAGTTTGGGAGTAGAAACATACTTATTAGTTCAGATGACATGTGGCTTATGTAGCCTAGCAGTCTTTAGTGCATATGATTGAGAAAGGAGGGTTCATTAGCAAAATAACCTTCAATGTGGGAAACTGAATTGGTAAAATAAGTGGAGAGAGAACATGCAAGTACATATTAACAAGTGTTGGCCAATAATGGAACATGGTGAAGAATTCTAGATGATTCCAAAGCAATGGATGAGCCTGGAACTTGGCAAACAAAAGCAGGAATCTTTCTGACAAAGACTGAGCAGATGGCAGAAGGAAGAGGCAGTTTTCAAATAGCCCCAGGCTCTGTCAACATTAGCTGTACCCATAAACTTGAAAAGATGGACTTTACCCATATAGAATGTTGGAGAGACACTTGTACAATAAGATTGCTATCACTGCATTATTGTTAGCAAGTACTCAGACAAGCAAAATCAATAAAACACAGAAGCACCTCTAAGGAAGAGCCAGGTTTGCCTGGATTGCCCTCTTGCAATGGAGAAATGAAAGGCAGGGTCATTGTCCTTGGAGAGTAATTTGGTATTTTGCTGAATTTTGTGGTTCATTGACTTCTCCTGGAGATCTTGCCTTCAGGCCTAGCACCACGGGCAATTATCCCTCCTGCAGTGCTGACATAGTTTAACCCTGAAGTTAGGTGTCATTTATGGTGCCTCCAGGGCCCAGCAGGCTTGGGCACAGCCTGTGACCCTGCAGCCCCTCAGAAGAGCCTCAGGGAGTCCATCCTTCTGTAGGTTATCCCAGGGCACCCAGTGGTCATCCCTGTTGGCATCGACTTCCAGGGAGCCCTTCTTGATCACTGCATACAAAAGATTATTTCCACTTTTCGAGTCATTTTCATCATGGGATATTATATGTACTTAGTTGTTTATTCTGTCTTGCCCTATAGGAATGTATGTATCACAAAGGCAGAGATCTTTTTCTCTTTAATTTATTACTGTATCCCACCATCGGCATCCCATAAATAACAGAAATTGAAAATGTTTGAGAACTGAATGGATAAGACCTTGATAAGGAAAGCTTTTCAACTCTAGTCGTTCTCTTTCTTGAGACCCACAGGCAACTGAATTTGAAGAATCACAACAGACAGGCTAATCAGTGTACGCAAGAGGTATGAAAGCTCCTTTGTTCTAATAAGAACAAGCAGTTTTCAGCATTTCCTGATTATTTTTCTGAGGCAGGACTCTTCTAAATCCAAATGTTGCCCCTGGAGTCTCAATGACAAGTTCTTAGTACTTAGGGAAACAAAAAATCAGGATTGATTCAAAAATCACCCCCCAAAACACCGGAGTTCAATGGCTACTGACATGTTGAAATTCTATTTTCTTTAAATCTTCCCTTACAGTATCTCAGTTTCACTTTTTGAAATGAAGGTGGCCAATAGAACTCGTGAAATATTTGGTTATCTTTACAATTAAATTATATAAAAACCCCATATTTGTCTGTATTTTGTTAGTCCTTTTGTTCCATAGTCTTTGAGTACCATCTTATATGGTAGTGGTTTTATGGCATCTGCAGTCCTGCTGCCACCGAGGACATAGTCACCCACTAGGAAAGAGTCATGAAGTATCAGTGGCCCTGGGAACACATGAAGTGGGTCTTGATTGCCCAAATTCCCTTTAGCTTTATTTTTGAATTGCACATCCCAAGGACATTTGTGCTGGGGTTTAAGATTTCCTCAGGATGCCTGGGAAAGACCACAGTTTCAACTTTGATAAAATGGATATAAGACTACAAAATCCGTGAAAATCTAGTTGCTCACTCTGAAAGTGCGGTCCATGTTAAAGATCTCTTGAGTCTTTAGTAGAAGTTCATGAGATCCTTAGAAAAATGAGTTCTCCAACTTCTTGTCAAATTTGGATCAACTTTTTGATTTCCTTAAAAAGAGTCTGTTTCTTAGATGAATCTCTCTGTCAAAACCAAAATGTTCCACAGAGGTCATAGTACCTTCTACTTCCCTCTGTTAGGGACAGCCTGGAACTATCTCAGACAAGCTCAGGAAATTCACTTGCTACTATTTCAGGCACTCTGAGAGCTGGCCTGTCTAATGTGAGTAGCTTTAAAAGTTCCATGGTGGGAGGGAGGACTCAAAAGACTATAAAATAGGCAAACAGTATAAATTATGGCTCCTCCCTCATCCCACAAGAGCTGATTTTGAGGGACATCACTAGTCATTAGTCATCAGTCAAAGTTACTAGGAGCTTTATGAGGGTATGAATTCACAGTGCATTGTGTGTGTGTGTGTGTGTGTGTGTGTGTGTGTGCATGTGCATGCATGCATGCATGCATGCAGTGGAAGAGTATATGAGACTAGGAAGCAGAAAAAGATGTTTGAAAAATGATTTGTTAGCCAGATGGGGCCTACAGGATTTGGGAAGATGGGATATGGAGTTTAAAAGTCCAAACATTTTTGCCAGGTTGTGTGGTACACACCTGTGATACCAACACATCCATACCTGGAGACTGAGGCAGGAGGCCCACCTCAGATTATAGTCAGCCTCAACCACATGAGTGAGACCTTGCCTCAAGAAACAAAACAAGAGTAAGTAAAAAAGTGAAGACACAGGGGCCAGGGAGATGGCTCAGTGGAATAAGTGCTTCCCTGGCAAGTGCAAAGGCCTGAGTTCAATCCCCAGTTATGGGGAAAAAAAAGTGAAGACACAAAACAAAACCAAATATGTCCAGACATTTTTACATTAAAATAATTAGATTAGAATAATCTTTGATATAAACTTCACTAGTTTAAGAGCACATCACTTAAAGTACTGTTACAAATCATTCCAAGATTTATTGATGAGGGGAATAGCTGATACTTGCATTTGAAAAAATGATACATATAGATCACATTTTTGTAAAAACAAAACAAATGCCAAGGGCTGGCCAGACAGATTAGTGAACTAAAGTGACTGCTTAGGCAGGTGCAGATGGCAACTGAGACTGGGCGTGGTGGCGTGAGCCTATAATCTCAGTGCTTGGGAGGCTGAAAACAGGAGGATCACTCTGAGTCCGATCTGTGTAGTGAGACCCGGTAGACCCTGTACTAAAATACATAACATTATGCCAACTTAAAAGAAATGTCTATATACTTTTTGGTGCAGAGTATAGAAACTGTGTGTTGCTAAAATAATGGGTGAGCAAGACAGTGGGAATGACATTTTAAAGTTCATATGACTTATGTCACTGACCTTTTTGTCAAATATCCCTTGTTTTCATTTTGGGTTTGCAGAGCAAACTAGTTTTAAAGAATGAGTTATTTAGAACAGTAGCATGAATGAAATATTGTAGGTGTACATGAAAACTTTTGAGAGAAATTTGAATTCACTCAGTCCTACACACAAAATTCACAGCATTATCTGCTCAGAATAGTAACATTTAGAAATAACACCAATCTGAATTGAGTATGAAGATGAAATGCTAATTTTAAAATATTAGAGGGATGTGGTTGTGTTGTCTGTTCATGCTTTAAATACTGTAGTTGGTAAGAATAAGTGTGGATAAAAGACTCCTAGAAAATGGAGACTACAGCTTCCTGTCAAGGTAAAAGTACTTCATAGACAAAGGAATATTCATTCATGCTTGGAGCTGAGCCTAAATATGTCAGTGCCTGGTCCTGATGACTCTACAGCAGCTGTAAAGTTTCCTGTGGTTTATTTTATAGCGTTTGTGGTAGAGAAACAAGGAAAGACCAACTTCTTTGTGAAAGGATTTAAGAAGCTATTAGTCAACTTATGCTATACACACTAGGCCCCTCCCTCAACCATGGAAACCTGTTTCAGTGCTCCCAGCGGATATCTGAAATGACATACAGTACAAGTCCTATATATACTCTAATATATATATATATATATATATACTTATGCTGAAATACAATTGGTAAATGAGGCCTAGTAAAAGATTAATAATAACTAACAATAAAATACCAAGTCCCCAAGTTCTTTTAGGAGAGTCAGTAGGAGTTGGCCTCCTCTTACTGGTCTTCCTCATGGGCTTCCTGCTTTCAGTGGATACGTGGTATAAGGACAATAGAGGATCGTTAAGTAGGACCACGGGCCAGGCACCTCTAGAAGAGCATTTCTGAGACTGATATGAGCAAACAGGTTTGAAATGTGTTACAAAACTAGGGTTAATTTCAACAGCTAATAGCCATGCTGAAAGGCCCCGAGGAGGCAGCTTTGCTTATATCACGTGAGCGCATAACAAGGGCAGCAGAGTAATCATTACCACCTTCAAGGGGAAGGCAGACAGGAGATGCTGTGGCCTGAGCGCAGGCGCTGTCAATTCACACTGAGTGTTGAAGACACTTTAGCAGCAGCAGCCATTAAAACTAGCTATGAAATATATGATGCGCCTGTGGAGGGTTTGATTCACAGAGCTTCCCTCTAGTAGCTTTCAGGCTGGCTGAAATTTCCTTGCCTCTGGTGCTGCTTCCCCTTCCTGGGTCACCCTCACTCTCAACCCATGTCACTGGGCAACTCCTCCCTACTATTTAAGACTAGACCAGGTATTACTGTCACAGGAAGGCTTCCTGAGCACTCCCTGCCTCTAGCCTGGATTGCGTGGTGTGCCTGAGTTTCCATGGTAAGTTTTGACGGCCCTCATCATACCGCTTGGCACAGTGTACCGTATTGCTTCTGTATGGCTCAGCTCTTCCTTATGGCATTGGTTCCACACTTCAATCGCACATTCAAATGTTCTGAGGAAAGTCTTATCTACACTTCAGAGCAATAAAATCAGGCTTTCTGTTGGACTGACCCAGGATTTAGTGTGTGTAGATAATTTCATTGTGTGGTCAGCACAAAGAAACACTGCATGAAGTGGCAAAGCACTAGAGGGTGGTGATTGGCTCTTTAGGGCACTGACCCAGTGCTCAAGCCTGTCTGATGGTAAAATTGTACTCAATAAATAAATGTACATAATTCAAAGTAGAATATTTTAGTCTCTAAGCCACATTGATTAGTTGCAATTTACCTAGAATGCAAGCAGTTAAAGAATAAAAAATATATAAATAACATATTACTAAAGACCATTAAGTTCACTGATTTTATAATCAGGAATTGGGAGAAAGCCATGGTGCACTTTTCATACCTCATATTCAGAAGACTCTCCTGAGAGTATTTTGGACCATTTTAATGGAAATTTTCTAAGACAAAATGATGAATATAGGATTTGGACAAATTCCTTTGCAGTGTTACTGCATAGGAGATTTACATATGTGAGGATCAGATGCTGTGTATCTCAAAGTGTGGTTCACAGGCCAGCTGCATCCAAATAGAGATATACGCCTACACCTTCCATCCTAGATCTACACTCACATTTTTTGACAGGAAATTCTGGAATTTATCTACATTTTTTTCTCTTTTATTTTGAGATAAAATATTAATATTTAAGTTGTGCAACTCAGTAATTTTTAGTATACTCGCAAAGTCCTGCAACTGCCACTATTGTGCCATTCTAGCATATTGTTAGAAATACACAAAATAAATCTGTTCCCATTAGCAGGCACCGCTCATCTTTCCTACTCCCAGGAGTCAATGGAACAAAGAATCTATTCTTTATCTGTATGAATTTACCTAGATTCTGGACATGTACATTAATGGAGTCATACTATAGGCAGTTGTTTTCTGTTTCTAGATTTTTCCCACTTAACACAGTATTTTTTAAAATGTATTTGGTACAGGGTCTACAAGGTCTACAGGTCTCACTATATAGATCAGACTCATAGTGATTCTCCTGTTTTCGGCCTCCCAAGCGCTGGGATTACTGGCACAGGCCACCACGCCCAGTTTTTTTTTCTTTGTTAACTTTATTGAGAAACAAATAGCAATGAGACAGTTTCAAAACAGGTTAGTAGGACAGTTACAATAATTAATACATTGCAAATTGTTGTCTTCAAGTAGTTATTCATAGTACAAGATACAGACATGATATACTGTCCAAACGCTTTCAGTACAAATCTTTCTTCTCATTGAATTAAGAGAAAGTAGCTGTATATCTAGCCTAAGTATTTTATATATACAGATACAAAATGGTCCTTTATTTGTATTCTCTTTTTTTGTTTAAATTTTTCAGAGATAGGTATTCCATTGCTATTTAAATATCGTAGGTGTGTGAATTCAGCAAAATAATCCAATATAGTCCAGTAGTCCATAACAGTAGTGGGTTATCCATAGGACTGGCAATGTCAGAAGTTATTGACTTGAGCCTTTTACAGCTCAGCATATTAAACGCCCAGTCTCAATGCCTGTCTCAGCGTGCCCCAGAGGTACAGCCAGCATGGCAGGCAAGGGATCGAACCCCTGCCACCACCCTGTGCCTAAGCAGGCACTTTAGTCTGTTGAGCTGGCTGGCTGGCCTTAACACAGTCTTTAAAGCTCATCTATGATCTAATAAAAATTAGAATTTCTTTTTTTTATTAGATCATCTTGTTGTTTTGACCAAGCTCACCTGAAATTGCTGGTCTCAAGTGAACCTCTTGCCTGTCTCCTGAGTAGCTGAGATTATTAGACTTGTGCCACTGTGCCTGGTTTAAGAACTATAATTCCTTATTTATGGGGGTGGGGAGCAGAGCTCTGTCACAAGTCTGTTTTATATTTTTATTTGTACATGTTTGCAGTTCATGTAGTTTGTAACTGTCTTGGGCAATGATTATGTGTACATATGATAGCATTTTTTTATTTTTAAAAATCCCCTTCCCCTTCCTTCCTATTCCACTCCTCCATTTCCTCTATCCCCTGTTTCGTATTTGGGATATTATTTGCTTTAGCTCATGTTAGTGCACATAGTGTTTACCCTAATTGGGGCCACTGGGTTTCTGTACAGGACACATCTTTATTCCTCTCACTTCCCCTTCCCGTCTTCACTCCTCACCATTGTTCCCTTGGGTCACTTCCCTATTGTAAGAGATTTGTCTCTGTGTCCCTTGCTACCCATCCTTTATATTTTTGTTTATACTTGGCCTCACTCAAAAGAGAGGTACCGTATACATTTAAACTGAGTGTCTGCTTTATTTTACTCACATTATATTTCCCAAGTGCATCTATTTTCCTACAAACATCCTAAATGTGCCATTATTTATAGCCAACTAGTATTCCCTTATATATAGACCCATAATTCTTCATCTAATTGTCTGTTGATGGTGATAAGGCTGCTTCCAGGATTTAGCTGTCATGAATTGTGCTGCTGTAAGTGTAGGTCTGCAAATATCACTGTAGCGTGATGACCTAGCAGGGGGACAGCTGGGTCAGATGGAATTTCTAATTTCAGTCTTTGAGAAATCTCTACATTCATTTCCATAATGGTTGTACGAGTTCGCATTCCCACCAGTACAGGAATATTCCCTTTCTACCAAAGCCACACCAGAATTTATTCTTGTTTGATTTCCTAATGATTGCCATTTTTTCTGGAGTAAGATGGAGTTGTTTTAATTTGTATTTCTCAAATGGCCAGAGATATTGAACATTTTTTCATAAATTTGTTGACCATTTATATTTCTTGTTCTGTGAAGTGTTCTGTGAAGTGTTCATTCCTCCTGCCCAGTTCTTGACAGGGTCCTTCATTTTAGGTGGTTTAATTTTTTGAGTTCTTTGTATGTTCTAGAAATTAGTCCCCTGTCTAAGGAATAACTTGTGAGTTTTTTCCCCATTCTGCAGGTTGTCTCTTTGTTCTACTGTCTGATGCATTGGCTATACAGAAGTTTTTTTGTTTTGTTTCTTTCAGAACTGGGCATTGAGCTCAGGCCCTTGCGCTTGCCAGGGAAGTGCTTATTCCACTGAGCCATTTCCCAGCCCCATATACAGAAGTTTTTTAATTTGATGTAATCTTAGTTGTTGATTTTTGCTGCTCCTTCTTGTGCGATTGAGGTTCTATTTAGAAAATCCTTTCTTACACACACGTCTTCAACTGTTGTACCTATCTTTATCTTCCAGAAGGCTATATTTGTTTCTGTTTTTATGTTTAGCTCCTACAATCACATTGATCTTAATTTAGTATATGGTGCTAGGTAAGGGTCTCTTTTCATTCTTCTACTAATACACAACCCATTTTCCCAACACCACTTGTTGAGCAGGCTACCTTTCCTCTAGCACAGCTTTTGGCCCCATTGTCAAATATCAAATAGTTGAATATGTCTACTGTATCCTCAGGTAGACATATGGAGGTTTCTGTATCCTCAGTTCTGTTCCACTGGTCTACATGTCCGTTTTTATTCTAGTGTTACACCATTTTTTTAACTCACTACTGCTTTCTAGTCTAGCTTAAAGTTGGGTATTGCTATGCTCCCTGCTTTGCTATGATTGCCCAAGATTGCTCTTGATATTACGGGACTCTTCTGACTCCATCTAAATATTAGTATTTAAAATTTTAAGATTTAGGTTTTCTCTAAGTCTGTAAAGTAGTTTTATTGATTTTGCCTTAAATATGTGTAACAGTTTTGGAAGTAAGGCTACTTTGACAATATTGGTTCTGCCTATCCAGGAGCAGGGCACATCTTTTCATTTTTTGCTGTCCTCTTCTTCTTCAGAATCTTTCACTTCCTTGGTTAGGTTGATTCCTAAGCATTTCATTCTTCTTAAAGCTACTATGAATTGTATTATTTTCATAATTTCCTTTTCATTCTGTTCATTGTTTGGTGTATACAGATAGTAGTAGTAGTAGTAGTAGTAGTAGTAGTAGTAGTAGTAGTAGTAGTGTGTGTGTGTGTGTGTGTGTGTGCATGTGTGCTGATTTTGTGCCCTTCTACTTTGCTGAAGTTGATTATTAATTTTAAGAGGTTTTTTGATGTCGTTCTTTGGGGTTTCTATGTAAAGTATCATATCACCTGCAAATAATTGTTATTTGAATTCTTTCTATCCTGTATGTATCCCTTTCATTTCTTTCTCTTGACTAATATTTCAAATTCTATGTTGAGTAGATGAGGTGATAGTAGTCTCTTGTCTTGTTCCTGATATTAGGAGGAATGCTTTTAGCTTTTGCCCATTTGGTATAATATTTGCTATTGACTTGTCATAAATAAGCTTCATCAGAGTCAGTTATAATGAAATATTAAGCCTATTTTCTTCAAGAGTTTTATCATAAAAGAGGGCTGAATTTTGTTGAAAGCCATTGACATACATGAACCATCCTTGCATCTCTGGGATGAAACCTACTTGATCATGATGCATCTTGGTAATGTGCTGCATTCTAATTGTTAAGTGCTTGGTGGGGATTTGTGAACCTATGTTCATTAGAGAGACCGATCTATAACTCCCTTTTTCAGTTGGATCTTTATCAGGTTGTGAGGTCAGGGTGATACTTGCTTTGATATACGAATTTGAGGGCTCTTCATTCCTTTCAGTTTATTTGAAGAACTCAAGAAGTATTAGTGACATAACACCCTTAAAAGGTTTGGTAGAATTCAGCAGTGAATCCATAACATTTTCAGTTTTTTCAAGTTGTTTTTAGCTAGATTCTTTATTAATGTGTCAATTTTATTGTTTGTTATTGATTTATTAGGCATATTTATGCTCTTCTTGGATTAGTTTTGTCTAGGAATCTGTCTTTTTCTTCAAGAGTTGCCAATTTGTTGGTGTATAATTTTTCAAAGTAGTTACTATCTTCTGGATTTTGACAGTATCTGTTGTGATTTCACCTTTTAAATTTCTAATTGATTTGATGTAAATCTTTTCTCTTTTTCTTTTGGTGACTTTGGCTAAAGGCTTATCTATTTATTTTTTTAAAGAACCAGCTTTTCCATTCATTGATTTTGTTTTACAGTTTTTAGTCTCAATTTAATTGATTTCCACTCTCATCATGATTCCTAAGCATTTCATTCTTCTTAAAGCTACTATGAATTGCATTGTTTTCATAATTTCCTTTTCATTTTGTTCATTGATTGGTGTATACAAATAGTTGTGTGTGTGTGTGTGTGTGTGTGTGTGTGTGTGTTGATTTTGTTCCCTGCTACTTTACTTCCCTGAAGTTGATTATTAATTTTAAGAGGCTTTTAATTTTGATTTGGAGCTAAATCTTTCCCTACAAGCTTTCCTTGCTAGCCCTTTTTTATAATTGTGGTGACAGGTGCTGGACCCAGGTCATTCACCAATGTGTTACTGTGGCAAGCCACTCTTGGAGCACTACCCCCCATTTTCTCTATAGGTTCCCACTGCTGGTGATTCTCCTAGCCGCCCAGGGGTCTTTTTTTCCTTTTGGAATATTCTGTAGGAGTCTCTGAATAATAATATTTGGGTTGGAATCTCCAAGCCAGAATTTACACATGGTCACCTCATCATGTTTGATTAATTTATCACTTACGTCTCTTTCCTTTTATATGATAGATATTCTTCCTCTCTGCTTCTTGTTATCTCTGAGTCTCAACAGCATGGTTCCCTTTCTATATAGTCATGTTGAATCTTCCAGATCATTCTTTCTCAGTGGACTCTTCTTCAGCTTCTCTGTGACTCCTCCAGTCAGCCATGTTGAATTCCCTATTCCAGATTTTTTTCTTGTCGAAGATCAGGTCTGTTGTTTGGTGATTTCTGCTGTCCCATGCAAAGGGAGAACAGTGCAGATCCAGTTCCAAGTTGGTGGTGGCTGAGCCAAGGCATGGAATCCACAGTCTTGGAATTTGTCAGGGACCAGCCTGTGGGTCTGGGCATTCTTCTGCTGGGGCCATCGCATGACTAGAGTTCCTTTTTATGGCTTGTGCCTAAATGTTTCCCCAAAGCTGCATCCAGTCATAGGGGGTTTTTTGTAGGTAGCTGCAGCTAGAATGTGTGATTGATTCATAGTGCATTGCTGGAATTAAGGGTGCTGGGATTAAGGGTGGGTGACTGTCAGATCAGCCCACTGACTAGGATAATCTCAGTAGACTATCTGGATACAATCTAAGGGACAGAAAAAGGCTTGTCTCTCCCTTTTGTTGCTTTTGCTGTGTTCTGCTTCCATTAAATGTGGCCTCTCTTCATGTGTCACTCTGCCTTGGAGCCAGCCAATTATAGACTGAAACGTCTACAAACTGTGAGCTAAGTAAACATTCCCTCCTTTACCTTTGGATGTTGGGCATTTTGTCAACAATGAGAATAGTAACTGAGACATGGCTGAATCACATCTTATTGCTTGAATGTCGACCTCCCACTTTTTTTTGAACCCGGGGCATTATACCACTGAGGTGGTTACCTCATTGAGTCCAGACTTCTTTTTATTAAGTGAGTGGCTTGAACTTGTGTTCCACCTTTGTCTACTCACAATTGGTTGGCATTTAAGTTGCTAACAGTTTTTAGTATAAATAATGCTATGAAAATTTTTGTATGAGTTTTTGTGCAAATATGTTTTAATTCTCTGGGGTATTGTGGTGGATTTACAACTGGTGGTCAACTTGTGACACCCAGGGGAACCAAAACAGCATGGTTCTAGATGTGGGAGGCCCACCTAAGGACTGTCACTTGCAGCATGAGAGGCAGAACTGAAAAAAAAGAAGAATACCTGTTGAAGGCTGTAGGGAGCTGTTGGTTTTCCTGAAGGAGCTTGTCAGCTCTTCTCTTCTCTGGAGGAGCTCAGGCCCTTGCTGTTGCTGAGGATGGCTATGGAACTTTTCAGGGAGCTCTGGTTCTTGCCTTGAGCATTTTTTCCCAGCTCTGGTGCAGGTCCCTCAGCCTGCTAGCACAGGTCCTTCATCCTACCTACACAGACTTCCTTGCTTTCACCACTGACTCAGCACAGATCCCTGAAGCAGGCTGCGTGACATGCTGTGGGCTCTTGGCCTCCGGCTGGACTTGCATGTGTGTGCGTTGGGGGCAGTGGCGTTGGCTCTAGGTCCTCTCCTGGACTCACACAAGACCCTGCCATGGGTTCTACACCCTCAGCTGGATCCTTTTGTCTTCAGTGTGTGGAGAGATTTCCTGCATTCCTTTAGTAAATGACTCTTAGGGTGACTATTATAAAATAGTGTGTCCTATACTGTTCCCCTTGTGAACTCTGACTATAATAGACGTATACCTAGCAATAGAATTTCTGGGTCATGTTGTGACTCTTCTACCTATATGGTACATGGTTTCTCAGATGATTCTAAGACCTATTCAAGTTGAGAACCAGTTTTCTAAGGTGTCACTATTTCATCCAAGGTGCTGCACTGGCCATCAAACTGTCCAGTGTGGTATTGCAGTGGATAATGGTGAAAATAAAAGACCACCTTTATATCCAGTCCTGATTCATAAATAAAAAGATAACTAATAAGTTAGTGGTATGAATAGCTAATAATGTCACATTACTACCTTATAGGAACAATTTAAATCCAGATCAAAGACAAAATTTAAAATGAGTGTGTTAGAGTAGGCTGACCACAAAAAGATCTGGTAACTTCCCAGACTATAGTTGAACTTGACTTTCCTTTTACCTGAGGGCCAGGGTTTTACTGGGTTAAGTTAACCCTGCAGGTTAGAGTTTGGATTTGATAGGTAGGTATGGTAGAAATTTAACAACCTTTTGCCTGAGAACCATTTTCCTTAACACAAATATTTCCCCTCCTTTTGAAACTGCACTTCCTCAACGCTGAGGTCAGAATTTCGCTTGCTGTCCCTTTGCATCCTGAGTCCAGGCTCGAGATGCCTGCATGGAGCCTCTCCACCAGTTACAATACTCATACCAGAATGTAGGTCAAAATAGCTTCTCTGTGCATTCTCCCCCCAGTCCCTAGTAGAAACACCCTGTTTGGAAGCATAGGGTCTAACAAGAGCTTCCAGGACCCCAGTGAGAAGTCCCCACTGGAACCAGACTGGGGAGGAAGACTCCACTGGGAAGGTCCTGTGCTGAGATTTAACTGATATTCTCAGGCGCATTTGCCAGGTCTGTCTGATCTTCTGCCCTCTCAGAGAGTCTGGCAGTTACCAATGACACTCAGTCAATACTTCTGCTTCCATCGTTAGAATCTGTTTTTATTAAAGAAGAGCATGACTGCTATCATAGGGCTGTACCTCAGAAACGCATTGATGCTAATCTTTTCTTTTTTGCTTTATTAAATTTAATTGTACTATTTCATTTTGCAAAGTAAAAGACAAAAGCAAGAACAAAATTCAGAACCAATGACAGAAACAGGGTAACATACAACAAATACATGTGCTACAGATTTCCAGAACAAGAATAGCTGATTAACAATGGTTGATATATTATCTATTTATCGTCAAATCTGTTGCACTGCATTGGAAATCAAACTGTCAGGTGTGATACTGTAGTGGACAATAGTGAAAATAAAAGACCACCTTTATATCCAATCCTGATTCATAAATAAAAAGGTAACTAATAAGTTAGTAGTATACAAATTAACAGATATAGTTACGTAAGATTGGAATTACTGCTTGTTTTCTAGAAATCTTAAATTCTTTTTTTTTCTTTTTAATAATTTTTATTCATTTCAATGAGAAAAAAAGATAACAATGAAACAGTTTCAAAATCAGTTAATAGGACATTTACAATAATTAATACATTGAGTATCGCTGTCTTCACAGTAATTATTCAGAGAATGCAGACATGATATCTTGTCTAAACAATATTAATACAAATTTTTATTCTCAGTGAACTAAGAGAAAGTAGCTGTGTATTTATCCTAATTCTTTTGTGTATACTAATCTTTAAGTAAAATCTTGTCCCAAATTTGTTAATTAGCTTTTAAGGCCTTGGCAAATTCCTCTTCACAGCTTAATTTGGTAAATTTTCTCTATAACTTCTGGCATAAAAGTTTCCCTAATGCAATTTGAAACACTTGTGACATTTAACACTAACAGTAAAATATCCACAAGGCAGTGTGTTGATTTCTGAGTTACTCTCTCCAAAACTTTAACTCTGAATCATAATTTTACTGCCAAGCACATCAAGTTATAAACCCGTGTGATGTTATTTCTTAGCCCCACCACTTTTCTCAAATACAAATGCATTTACCACAACAGTTTTAAAATACATTGTCTAGGGGCTGGTGAGATGGCTCAGTGGTCTAAAGCACCTACTTAGAACAAGCATAACAAAGCACAAGGACCGCGGTTCAATCCCCAGCACCACATGCCAGCCAGCCCCGCCCCCTGGTGGGCTGAGCTGGCCACACACACACACACACACACACACACACAAATAAATAAATAAATTAAAAAAAAATAAATAAATAAAATAAAATACATTGTCTAATAGCTTTATCTAAGTATCAAAGATGGATGAAAGGTTTGAGAAACAACAAACCTTTTTTTCTGCTTTGTATGTGTTGTATTTAATAATATCTGATTAAGAGTATTATTTTTGACAAATTCTATTTCTTACACTTTCATATTTAAATAAAACTCCTTAGATTACAGTGGCCAGTCTAAAAGCTCCTAACAAGAGCTCATTTCTTTGATACTGAGGTAAATTCTATGCAAAGAACCATGAATTCACAGATCTCTTGCTCAACCAGACCCACTCCCATGCTCCACTGGCAAAGGGCCACTGCACAGAGCTAGTTTCAAGGCATAGGTTTTTCTTTCTTTTTCTTTTTTTGGTAGTACCACAGATCAAACTCAGGACCTTGTGCTTGCCAGGCAAACACTTACTTCACTGAGCTATCTCCCTGGCCTCAAGACATGGTTATTGAGTCTATTTGATTACTCATTCCTAAGTGAAATCCAGTAAGAGAGAGGCAGGTAGGATTTCTCCTGATGTTCTACCATTCCACCTTCATGTACCACAGGTTTAGTTAACTCTGTCATGTGGGAATTCAAAGAAAATGAAATAAATAGCAATTGATCCTTTCCAAACTATTTTGAAGTTGAGGTATATAATAGCTTCCCAAGCACATAATGTGTGCACACACCTATATGTACCTCTGAGAACACACGCATGGACCACACTTTCAGACTGAGAAAAAGAGCCTGGAGTCTTACTACTGAACATTTTTAAGGGCTATACGTGTTCATTGCTAAAAGAGAGCCATTGTCATACCAATTATTTGTGAGGACTACAAAGAATTTTATTTTAAGGCTAAAGATCTCCCCAGAACAAATAAAAATTAAACAGAAACCTACCCATGAAGGCTAAGAATCAAAGTATCTTAAGCAGAAGCATCTCATTCTGGAGAAGATTCTGAAAGCAGCCGTGTAGCATCATTATTGTTTAAGAGCACACAGGTACATAGTGGGAGAGGAAGCTTTGCAAGCGGAAAAGCAGCGGGGCTTCTTTGGCACGAACTTCTGAAGGAGTCCGATCTGCGACTGACCAGCAAGGGATCAGTCTGTGAGAAAGTTACTGTGAAGTTTAAATTCTTATCCTGAAGCCCCACAAAGTAAGCTCCCCCAAGTAAGCCAGTTTTGGAGAAGTCACACAACATCCTCTAAAATTTCACATTCTCCATACAACTACATTTTAAATTATTTCAATGTACTAAAGATAAACACATTTATGAGCATCTAACTGGTCAATTCTTCACGTTGAACTCAATTTCAATCTTATGTTTCTGTACAGAGAAAAAATTTCATCCACCAATAACTGGACGCTTCAGTCCTTCAAGGGTTACACAGCAGAGCTCTCTAATTACGCTGGCTACCTCCCAGTCCTGTCTCCGGGGATGGGTGTGTTGCATGCGAGAGCGCTGAGGGGAATCATTCCCTTGAGCTCCAACTGGACATGACTTGTTTTTAATGCTTTAATGTAAACATCTAGCTGTATTCTCATTAGCAATTCCACAAAGCAGAAAAATACCTCCTATTCTCCTTTCTGCTTATTCCCTCTGCTGAACTTCCAGTCTGACTGTTCCCATTGTTCCCGCTCCCACACCCACCCTCAGCGCTGTGCATTCTCCCCACACCCGCAGCAGCCTCCCTGGCTGATCCTGCAAGCCTCCTCCTGCTCTTCATCTTAATCCTTCCTCTTAACCAGTTCTTCTAGGAGGACAGACAGCAGCAATCCACAGCACCGCGCCTTGCATACACCCATTAAGCCCAGAGGACGAGAGACTGGCTTGTTGGGATCAGCAAAAATAGCTGAAGAATGAACAATAAATAAGCTTTTCTTTCTCTTTTACATTCCATTGTCTCTTCCTGGAATTTGGGAACTTATTTCTATCCTTTCCGTGAGAAACCCAAGTCTTCCTTAGTTCCTAAAACACAATATTGCCTTAGGTTTTTAATGACAAAAGTTTAGAAGGTATGGAATTAGTATTTTAGATTTTTTTTTTTTTTTTTGGTTTTAAGATGACTCATATTTAAACCATTTGTCGACTCCAACCTTGTTATTCTCCTTAGAAAAATCACACTTGTTTGAACAAGTCTGTCTAACTCATGTGTTTCTATGGCTGCTGATTTTTTTTTTTTTTTTGGTTTTAAGATGACTCATATTTAAACCATTTGTCGACTCCAACCTTGTTATTCTCCTTAGAAAAATCACACTTGTTTGAACAAGTCTGTCTAACTCATGTGTTTCTATGGCTGCTGATATTTGCCATGAATTCCTAGGGTACAGCAATCTCTTTTCATTTTTGAGGAGTCAAGAGAGCTCTCAAAGACCCCTTTCTATTCCTGAAGTCTCCTTGCTCCGTTGATGCCAGCCATCCATAAGTGGCATGTAAAGGGAAGAGGTTGGGGGGAAAACAGAATTATTTACTTGAAGAATGCTATAAGTGATAAACATCTGCATTTAAGCAGTTACTTAAATTAACATTTAAAATTAGAACCAACTTCCCTTTTTATTTGGCAAAAGACAGAGGGACTGACATCTCCTTTGATTTCTAGGAAATGACTATTGAAATTTGCTTGTTTAAAAGTGAATTCGCGAGGGCCGGCCAAATAGCTGAGTGGATTAAAGTGCCTACAAGCAGGTGCAGGGGCCAGGGGTTTGATCCCTGGGCCCACTGTGCCAGCCCCGCCAACGGGGTGCGCTGAGATGGTAATTGAGACTGAGTGTGGTGGTACTCGCCTGTAATCCCAGCTTTGGGGAGGCTGTAAACAGGCGGATCACTATGAGTCAGATCTAGTAGTGAGACCCTGAACACCTTGTAGACCCTTCCCTAAAAATACAAAAAATACAAAATAAAATAAAGAAAATAAAATTCTCAACTGTTCTGAAATTTCTCATCCATTTTTTTTTTTTTTTTTTGGAACTGGGGATTGAACTCAGGCCCTTGCATTTGCCAGGCAAGCACTTATTCTACTGAGCCATCTCCCCAGCCCTTCTCATCCAGTTTTATTATAGGTGCTTTCCTTTTAGAATCCCTGGCTAAGAAGCTGAGAAGACTAAAGAATGGGAAGACTAAAACAGAAAAAGGACAAAAGAGTAAGATAGGGATGACGTAAGTCCTATATCAAGTACTGAAGAGTGCCATCAAGATGGTCCTAGAGAGAGAGGCACACGCTCTATCCTCCCCTCCTCGTAAGGCTTCTGAGTGCATGAAACCAGTGACTCCACAGTGTGTACCCAACAGTGCATGCCAAAGAAACTTCCGCAAAGCCAGATGCAAAGAGTTATCGGTAAACACAGCAAATATGCATCATAAAAATTCCCATTAGTGACATTTGTTCATGAGGTGAAGCAAGAATTGGAGAGAAACAGGTACGATGGCATTTTCCAGAAGGCTGTAAATGTAAACGTTAAGGAGGCAAAGCTGGAAGGACAGGAGTGTGGTCAGAACGGCCTGAAAAAAAGAAGAGCAAACACTCTTTTCTTTGTTACACAATTCAGCAATAGTTTTCCATTCTCCATGGTGCTGACAGCTGCCTACTGCAATCATAGTCCTACTGCAGTGAAGGTGAGCAGAATGCAGGAACTGGTTCCTTTATGCTGCCTTTGACAGACGCAGACCTGTCTCCTACACGATACCCTCATGTAAAGAAAGATGAGTAAGTGCTTGGACTCAACAGGAATACACATTTATTTTGAAAATGTTAAAGTAATTAAGAGCTCAACTCCAGAGAGTAGAATCTGGAACCACACAACATATACCTTTGAACTGATACATCAGTGTCAAACTGTGTATTGCAAATGATGATTAGGGCAAGGCACAATGGCCACAAGGACAATCTTAATTTGTTTTCTTTTTTTAATTGGGAATAAAACTCTCAACTTCACATTTACCAGGCAGGCACTGTGGCATTGAGCTATATCCCCAACCCCAATCTTAATAATTGTTAATGTTAATAAAGTGTGGCTACGTGCCAGGAATTACTGTCAGCCTTTTCCAGCTCCCTCTTATGTAATCTTTGCAATAATGCTTCTGAAATCGTTCTATGAATATTCCACTAACAGGAGTTTACCAGACTGAACATGCACAGTGCACTCCCTCACAGAGAGCTCTGAAACTTCCTATTCAACAGGCCATAGGACAGTTTACTAGGTTTTTTTTTTTTTTTTGTTTAATCTACTTTTAGCATAACTTTATATAAGATTTATACCTGTATTGCAGGTAGTGATCCAAGAATTCTCTGAGTACTCATTTAATCATCATGACAATTATATGCGTTAGATATGTTTAAGATCCTCATTTTGCAGCTGTGGAGATTAAGCCTCCAAGAGGTGGTGAAACATGCTTAAAGACACTCAGCAAGTAGATGGTAGAATTAGGACCTAAATCCCAAAAGTCAGCTTTGAACAGTGAGAAAGGAAAATATTTTATACACATAGTTGACGCTCAAGCATCTTGAACATACTCATATTTAGTTACCTCAGTCAGCTAACTGGGGCAGGGAGAGAAGTATGTGGAGTGCAGTGTGAGGGAGACAGTGAGGAAAGGATATCTAACACATAAGTGAAAGTCAGTTTCTTCATGAAGAGGAACTGCAGCTGCTCCAACACAGACTCCACCATCACTGCCACGAAGGATGGGGCATTAACTTTTGTGGGTAGGGTTTTGAGCATCTGGACACCTTTGGGCAGGAAGCCTGCTCCTGGTAATAAAAGACCTGAAAATTCCCAAAGTATTTTCAAAGAAGGCAAAGAAGTCTGTGCTTTGAGGACAAAAAGGAAAGGAATTCTGCTCATCTCCAGCAGAAAGGGTGAAGCACTGGGGTGGGATTGGGGTCTTTTAAGTTAGCAGGAACCAAGAACTACATCATTAAGTGTGTGTGGAAGCACTGCTGCATAGCATTCCAGAGCTTCCATAGGTCCTCTTTTAAATCTTAACACAGAACAAAGCAAGCCACAGATCTCTGGATGGGCCTATGGACATGGGTAAAATCCCTATGGAGGCAGGCCAGACTACTTGACAATAGTGACACATGGGGTCTGTGTCAGATTTTAGATTTGTCTGCAATCTCATTTTTGAAAAATAAGTCTGATATTTTAATTACTTGAATACAATGGAGCAAGAAATGGAAATATATTGTACATTTCCACAACTTTTGATGGCCTGATATTTTGCATAAATTTTACTTGATGACAAGAAGAAGAAGAAGAAGAAGAAGAAGAAGAAGAAGAAGAAGAAGAAGAAGAAGAAGAAGAAGAAGAAGAAGAAGAAGAAGAAAGAAGAAGAAACCAGTTTCTCCTATTGTTTGCCCTGGAATCACACTATGAAGACCAACAGATCTAAGATCAAATAAGTCACTTACACAATTGTATGGCAGAATCTGGTAGCTGGTCATCAAAATGCATGCTCTCCTTTACTTCCTGGTGCTTAGCTAGGCTATTCTTCCCAGAGCACTTTTTGCAAGTGATGTGGCCTCATGACTGAGTTTTAGCTGGCATGCGATGAGGTACACCTCATCCCTCCCAGGTGCTGGTCTTTTGAAACTCTGAAGTGCACCCCTGATGATCTGACCTACTGGAAGAGCAATGATCCCCAAGTGGCCTTTGGTCCTGCATGGTGAAGATGTCAGAGGCTCCCTCAGTCTGTATGACTAGATAAAACTAAGTAACAGTCAACACACAGACAAGAACACCCAAGCAGACTATTACTTGAATGAGCAAGAAGTAAACTTCTGTTGTGTTCAGCCACTGAGACTCTGGGATTATCCTAGCTGTATCCTAAGTAATGAAACAAACTGACGCCTCTTGCCCTACAATCAGCAGCTACTCCTGTTTTTTTTTGTAAGAACATCTTTGGAATGGTAGAGCAGATATAAGCTGCATGAATTTAAAATCTAGCATACAACTCACATTTAGGCTCCTTAGAAATATGTTTCATTTGCTACACAAGTATATTCTATTTTAATTCATTTAGTCACCAACATTCATAAATGAGGAGCACTCACTCACACTGAGACTTGGATTTTCACCTTCTGAGAAGGCAGATGATCCACCACTTTTGACAAGAGCGGGAATCTTCCAGAACAGGCGTGCTAGTGCGGGCTGCCTCTCCTTTTCCGAGAGAGTCACCTGGCGGTGGATTACAGCTAAACTTGCCTGCTCGAATATCATGACTAGCCAGGGATTTGAAGTTATGCAATACCAGTGAGAGTATAATTACACTGAGAAAGATTAACTGTTTATATCTTATGCTCTTGGTCTTTTCTGTTGTAAATTACAGAGAGAGCCATCTAGAATCCATTACTGCATTTTCTGCCTTAGTACTGTTGGTGCCCTTCTGTATTTCTCTTGGTTATTTCCTATACTGAATCTAACATAAAATCTCTCTTTAGAATTAATTCACTAAAAGAATAAATAACATCCTCTCATCCACAAAGCAAAAAAAAAAATCCAACCATTTCCCTGTTATGCATCAGTCATAGGAAAATTCAGCTATATTTCTATTTTTAACTATAATATACAAGAATTTATCAGCTATACATACATATTCTAGTCCTAAGCTGCTATTGCTATTTTGTTTTGATATATGTTCTCAATTATTATTATTTATGTACTTTAAAAAATGCAACTACTGGGCTGAGGATATAGCTCAGTGTTCTAAGTGCTTTCCTGGAAAGCACAAGGACCTGGGTTCAGTCCCCCAGTACTGCATGCCGTGCTGGCCACTTATTTACATATGGTGGCAGCCACTAAAACTGAGCGAGATTGTGCACACCTGTAACCCCAGTGCTGGGGAGGCTGAGACAGGAGGACCACTATGAGTCCGAGCTGTGTAGCAAGATCTTGTACCAAATAAATAAATGAATAATTGTTGAAAATGTGAGTATTTCGTTCACACATTTCTTTTTTTTTCCCTCATTATTTTATTGAGAAACAAATAGCAATGAGATAGTTTCAAACCAAATTGGCAAAACAGTTTCAATAATTAACACATTGCATACATTCTTCCTAGTGGTTAATTGCTGTACAAGATGCAGACATGATATCCTATTTACAAACACTATTAGGACAAATCTCTCTATTCATTAAGAGAATATAACTATATATCTATTCTAACCATTTTGAATACACAGATACAAAATAGACATTCATCTGTATCCTGTTTTTTTGTTTAGTTCCATTATTTGAATATCAAAGATGTGTTAACTCAGCAAAATATTCTAAAAGAGTCCAGTAGCCCATAATACTATTGGGTCTTCTGATTCACTGGCAAGGTCAGAAACTGTTGACCTGGGTCCCCTACAGCTCAAAATATCAGCATGGCTTTACTTCTTACACTTCGTTTTTATACTTTTCTGCTGAATGGTTAAGACCAAGATAAAGCAAGACCTATGCAACAAGAGTTGTAGCTTTAGGGTCTGATAAGGTCAGTGAAATCCCCTCAGGATAAATCTCAGGATTGTTGAAAATGTGAGTATTTATTTTATCCTGAGATCCTGTACCTCAGATTGTACATCCTTTGACAGTGTCAGCCATGTGGATGAGTCACGGCCATTGCTTGGCCAGTGTGCTCTCTGTGAAAGCCCGAGAGAATGTTTTCTCTCCATGTGACTCTCCTTAGGCACACTCTACATCATTGATAATTTTCCTCTTTGGCCCCATAATCTCCTTGATCAGAAAATTTGGGACACTACTGAGCTATGTGACGTTACAGTACAAGTTCTCATATGTCCTGAGTCTTAATGGACCTCGGAAGGCTAGGCCAAAATTTTGGCTTTTCTTGTGGCCCTCATTTTTCTCTAATTTTGGTCTGCAAACCTAGGTTGTTAACCCTCCAGAAGAGAAGTTTATTGTTATTATCATACAACCTAGGCTGTTAAGCTTAACCTTACTACCTATCTGAATATCAAGCATCTTAGGCATAACATGGAACAGGTATTTTTCATCAAGTATTGATATGTTGAACTTTAAGTCCCTATAGAATATGATGAAAAAAACATTTAAAAATTAGAATATATTTTTAAAAATAGGCATAAAAATTATATAACTCCTATGCTTACACGTAAGACCAAAAATCTAACCATATACAACCATGAAGCAGGACAGTCCCACAACATCCTTTTTCTGTCTACTGCCTTCATTCACCACCGCCTACTTTTTGAACAATCGTCTACCCAAGAGACAGCACAGCAGCAACTGGCATGTCATGACAAGCAGCCCATATTCAGAAGACCAGAATGACAGGTACTTCAAGCATGAACCTACTATTTCAAATTGCCATCTTCAGTGCAGTTGCTTAGTTCACAGGTGTCAGTGTATATAGTTAGCCAGGGTGAGAATCTTTCCTATTAACTGTTAAATCCAAAAATCTTCTGAAGATTCTCAGGATCATTGCCTTGCCCATCTTCTACATATAACTGTATGG
>NW_004524616.1:10125330-10126582 GCF_000260255.1 Octodon degus
GGCATGTAGAGAGCCAGTTTTTCCAGCACCATTTGTTAAAGAGGCTATCTTTCTTCCAGTGAGTATGTTTGGCTCCTTTGTCAAAGATAAGGTAGCTGAGTTTGTTCATAGGAGCTTCAGCGTCTTCTAATCTATTCCATTGATCCTCAGGTCTATTTCATTGCCAGTACCATGCCCTTGTAGTATAACTTCAAGTCAGGAATTGTAATCCCTCCTGCCTTGTTTTTATTGCCCAGGATTGCCTTTGGTATTATAGGTCTTTTCTGATTCCCTAGCCCTGCTCAACTATTTTCTGATGATAAGCACAGTAAATCCTACCACATATATTCATACACTGGACTACTACTCAGCCATAAAGAAGGATAAACATGAGACTTTTGTAGGTAAATGGATGCAATTTCAGGCCGCACTTATAAATGAAATAAATCAACCTTACATGTATAAACATTGTATTATCTCCTTGGTGTGAGAAATTGAAAGGGTAAATAAAGTGTAAATTTACAATAGATATTGTGAAATGGGAAGCAATTGTTTTAAATGAAATAGGAACTGGGATGAGGAAAAAGAGAAAACAAGGAATAGAAAAGGGAAACAATGCAAGTTATCTATACTTCAAGTGTCTCTTATCTCATTGAAAAGGAGGGTTGATACTAATATTGCTTAGAGAATGTTTTATGCCCCTATCTTGTACTCTGAGCAACTATTTTGAAGACGACAGTATGCAGTGTACTAGCTCTTGTTATTCTCTGATTACTGGCTTATGAAATTCAGTTTTACCTTTTCCCATAAAATAAAATCCACCACATTAAGTAATGAGCATTAGACCACCTCCCTTCCGTGCCTTTCAATAAATTCAATTCTAGGGCACTTTAATGGAGCCTAAAAGTGTATCTTTGCTACTTTTCTTAATCCAGAAAAAGGATTTAGGTTGTCTATCCAAAAGAAAAAGTGACTAGAGTTTTGTTATCCTTCCAATAGAAGCTTCCTTTTCATCCAAGCCTTTAAAATTCTAAGTACTGAGCCCAAATCTTGGCTTCTGCTCAGCCCCTGGAGTGAAATGAAGGGCAGAACCCCCAGGTAGACACGGTCAGCTGAGCTGGAAGTGGCACCTGCATCCTCTTTGGGAAATGCAGACTCTCCCCTGAAGAAGTTTATAATCTAATGAGGGATGAAAACAAAGAAATGAATAATCACACACACACACACACACACACACACAATATTTCTGTTAAAGGCTTAAGAAAGCCATCAC
>NW_004524616.1:10126697-10150196 GCF_000260255.1 Octodon degus
TTTTTTTCCGGAACCAGGTATTGAACTCAGGTCCTTGTGCTTGCCAGGGAAGCACTTACTCCACTGAGCCATCTCCCCGGCCGTGTACACATATTAACGTTCTACTGTTCCCTATAAAGTGAACTGACAGCTAAAATGATTTATTCTGTAAGATTTTATTATAATCACAAAAAAATTTTGGAACAGATACATAAAAAGTATACAACTTCATCTTAGGATAAACTGTTAATCTGATAGTACCCCTATTGAACATTTATCATGAAAATTGGTAACTGGTTCAGTATATTACCTTCATGATTCCAAAGTTACCTTAGCAGGATATACAGTGTTAGCTTCTTCCCATAGACGAGAACACTAGAAGTCAGTGCCCCTTGGAGGGTCACGTAGCTGGGGTGGCAGGGCTGAAGGTCAAGCCGAGGGCCGGTCGCCATAGTTCTTGGATTTATCCCTGACATTAGCATGTGCTGCTCATTATCATCTGGCCATGTTCATAAATAACCACCAAGGAATTTCCCATGTAGATTAAATATATCTGACTCAAGAAGTGTGACCCACAGGAAGAGAATTTTCCCATTCCTCATTGTTTCCAGGTAGGATTCTGAAAACTTCTAGTGTCAGCGTTTCTCAGGTTGATTAATTCTGCCATAGGGTCTAAGGAATGCATAAAGTTGAAAGACAAGAAAACTTAATCTCGTAGCCACCATAGGCATATATAAGCACCAAAGATTCTGAATTGGAAGTGAAACAAATCCTAGAAATAGAGCCCTTAAGTCAGAATAACTGCACTAGGGTTTTTGCTACATTAGAGGGTTAGCTGTTTGATGGGAGCAAGGTTCCTAGTGTCTCTGACAGTTCTCATCTGAGATGGAAAAAAGAGACACTTATCTCACCACGTTGTTGTAAAAAATCAATGGCATAATGTGGGTGGGAGCATGTGGAAAAGTGTACATGGGGAGGCGACGCTAAGGTGCTAATTATTTTCACCTTACAGGAGAATTAGTCATGACAAGCTGCAGCAATGAAGTGACACTTCTAGAGTACACAGAAGTATAGGATGTGGAGAGGAGATGCAGGGGGTCATTTTGGTTTTGTTTATCAGCTGAACAAACAAGCACCTTGTGCTGAGATATACTGAAGTTACAATGCTGTGTTAACTAGGCATGGAGATGTTTCCCAGGGACAGTACATGAGGCCCCGGGGGTCAGCCCCATTAGCAGGAGCTGGTCAGGCACAATGTGCTGGTGAGGATGGAGGGTCCAGGATGCAAAGAGGAGGGCCTTTGCAGCACAGTGTTTCTCAGATGTCATCCAGCATCAGAATTTCCTAGAAGACTTAAAAATACACACTAGTAGGTTCCTGTTCCCAGAGTTTTTGATTAAGGACATATGCAATGGTAACCTCAAATCCTGTAAACAAACCTCTGATGATGCTAATGCTTCAGGTCCAGGTGCCATATGTTGGTGAGTACTGAGACAATTTAAGAATTAGGGGTTTGGAGGGATGGCTATTGAGTGGCTCCTAAAAGATCTAGAACTTCATTCAAGAAGTACATTTAGAACAATTCTGGTCCAGAGAGCATAAACTCCATTTAAATTCCCTTTTCACTGTATCTGAGCACCACTGGCAGAACCTCTCTCCCTCTTTCTCCTTCTCCCCATCCCCTCCCCCTTTTCCTCTCCCTCCCCCCCATCTATCTGTGGTATATAGTTGTTGTTATTCTCTTACTCTCCTTAACTGACCTGCAGATTCCCTGCAGAAAGAATCCAGTTGGCTTAGAACATAAACCTACTCTCCAGCTACTAGCAGATAAGGGTACTTTGAATTACAAGCTCTCGCAGAGGACACACAGTGGGAGAGACAAAGTTGGAAAGCAAATCTGGTTATTATCATTATCGCCAAAGATATATTAATGGATGGCGCACAGCAAGGCAAAAGGAAACAGGACTCGAGAACCACCATGTAGGAAAACATCAATACACAAAAGGTCTAGAGTTCGAGGGCAAGGAGAATCTGTATGTACTACTAACTGGAGCGCTTGTAGATCCTGAATTTAGAAGGTAAAATGGCAGGCTTTTAGCTCTTCAAATAAAGGAAGAATTTAAACCAACTCTTTGGGAAAGTTCTCACGGCTGCCATAGAAGTATTGTGTGGAGCTTAAGATTTCAAAGAAAAATTAATCTTTCCACAGACTGCAGCATGCTGCAAAATTCATATGGAGTCCTTTGTTTCAATATTAGTAAATTTTAGATTATGAAATACTTTAAATAAACAGGACAGCATAGAAAAAAATGCATCTTGGGGTTAACTAAGCATGAGAGGCAGTACGGCCATTAGGCAGGATATGGGGGGGGGTGGGAGTAGGGGAGTCCAGCACACTTCTGGACTATTACACATCATCAGATTGTCTGCATGGAGGGCAAAAATTCTCTCAGGCTTTCACAGAGAGCAGAGAGGCAGTACGGCCATGGGGGGTGGGAGTAGGGGAGTCCAGCACACTTCTGGACTATTACACATCATCAGATTGTCTGCATGGAGGGCAAAAATTCTCTCAGGCTTTCACAGAGAGCACATTGGCCAAGCAATGGCCATGACTCATCCACATGGCTGACACTGACAAAGGTTCTACAGTCTGAGGTACAGGATCTCAGGATAAATCCTGAGGGGATTTCACTGACCTTATCAGACCCTAAAGCTACAACTCTTGTTGCATAGGTCCTGCTTTACCTTGGTCTTATCCATCCAGCAGAAAAGTATAAAAATGAAATATAAGAAGTAAAGCCATGCTGGTATGTTGAGCTGTAGCAGACTTGGGTCAACAATTTCTGACATCGCCACTCAAGCAGAAGACCCAATATTATTATGGGCTACTGGACTCTTTTAGAATATTTTGCTGAGTTAACACACCTATAATATTTAAATAATGGAACTTAACAAAAAAAAAGGGATACAGATGAACGTCCATTTTGTATCTGTGTATTCAAAGTGGTTAGGATAGATATATAGTTACATTCTCTCAATGAATAGAGGGATTTGTTCTAATGGTGTTGTGTAAATAGGATATCAAGTCCACATCTTATACAGCAATTAACCACTAGGAAGAATGTATGCAATGTGTTAGTTATTGAAACTGTCCTACCAATTTGGTTTGAAACTGTCTCATTGCTGTTTGTTTCTCAATAAAATTATGGGGAAAAAAGGATTGTCTGTGATGGAGTAGAAGTATAGGCAGAACACTTAGAACTCCAAATACTGATAATAAGCAATAAATAGACTCAACTATTTCAAAATATTAACTTTAAAGGAGTGTTCCCTTAAGATAACTATCCCCTACCCAAATTACCTTCCCATGGGCAATTATCCTCAAGTGATCATAAACATTTTTTAAAAATATCTGCTTTTTCTGTGTAGACCTCCGGGTGTATCAGTAACCATCTGGGAGGGACTGACGCGAATGCCCAGGCAGCAGAGACATGTGTGTGCCTCAGTCCAGGCATCCCCTGTGTGCTGAGAGGACCTACTCTTGAAATTTTGTTTTAAGCAGAAAAAAACACCATAGGTGTGATGTTAATCACCATGGCTGGGAAATACAGGCTGACAGTCATAATTGAGAGATGGTGATAGAAGGTGATACCTTTGATTTTGTGTTTGCCGAACCTGCTATGTCAGCAAAAAATCCGGGTCATCCTTTCCTAGGGGAACTAAGCTTGCCTCAGGAGCACTGGAGAGGAAAACAAAACAAAAATACAAACTGTCTTTGGACTTCTTTGGTAGAATTCATTCAAATTCTTCTTCATATGTAAATTAAAAATTTGGACTCAATCATTGGATGCCAGTGGCATCTTGACTGGACGGTGTGTCATTGTGTGTACTGTCTTCTACACTAGGTTGTGTTAGCTGCTCTACCCACAAACCACCCAAGCCCCGCAGTCACTGTACATCTCACTGCCATAACTCTGAGCACCCTCGGGGAGATGGCATGGCCTCACTGCAGCTGAAAAGCATTGAGTGTTCTTGCATTCCCTGTTGGTACTCTGAAGTTCTTTCAATGGGAAATGGGTGCTGTAAATCAGGGTTACCTCCCAGCAACAGTGTCTGATGGTCTGAGGAGGCTGCTCACGCACACGGCCCTGCTGCTGAGCCAAGGTGGCCTGCCCTGCACAGGCTCTAATGACTGCTCTCACCACCCTCCTTCCTTCCTCACTCCTTCAGTGTTGATTTCAGCACAGCTCCTAAGTCCTCACTGGGCAAACACTGGCCTAGGAGCATGTGGAAGAGAGAGGGGGATGCTGTGACCTTTTATTTGGTGCTCTGTTTGCAGGAGTCTTTGAGTTGAAGGATGAGATTCAAGTCTTATGTCCCTTCTGAGAAATATCCTATGTGACAACTGGCCTTTTTCATTACAAGTTTAATATTGATACTTACATAACATGGCATAATTTGGGGGGGGTAAGACAAGCAGATATAATAATTACTATATCTTAATCAGACCTAGATTCCCCATCCAGAACTCTATGTAAATATTATTACAGTTGTAAGGTGAATATATTAAACCACATTTTTCCTGATAAAAGTTTAAAAAATAAAAAGAAATGAAACTCGGGTCACACTGAAGAAGCACAGTACTTGGTTTGCTGCAATATGCCAAGTCTCCCAACCTGTGGCTTTTCAGACACTATTCAAGTTCAAAACAATTTATTTCCTCCAGGAAAAAAATGTATTTAACTTAATTTTGTTTCCAGCCCTCTTATCCCCCCTTTTCTGGGATATCTGTGACCTGTGGAGTGTTTTTTTTCCCAAGTCAGTGTTTTAACAAATATTCATTAGAACACTTAGGGGCTACAGTGAGGGGATGATTAAGACAGAAAAAACTTGATGGTAGTGGGGGTAGTTGTTTATTTGCATGGACGTGAGAACAGAAACCTGATGAACTGTGAATCACTAAGAGTAAATAAAAAGAAAAAAGGGGGATGGAGACTGAGCCTTTACAAACTCCATTTGAGGCTCGGGATATAGGTCAGCGGCATGCAGGGTCGTGAGTTCCATTTCTGGTACCAAAAAAGCCCCTCCACTTGACACCTCCGTGACACATAGAGAAAATAATTTAGAGAAGCAGTGAGTTGTGATAGGAAAATCATTGTTTTCAGAATGTGGTGAGCAACACAGCGTTTTTAAGATTCAGTTTTCTTGAAAAAGCAAATAAGAGCCATAATGATGTTGTAAAATGGGAAGAAATTGTTAAAAAAGAAAGAGGAACTAGGGAGGAGGAAAGGTGGAAGTAAGGAAAAGAAAAGGAAAACATGATGAAAAAAGGATGAAATGGAAATAAATCTTTGTAAATAGGAAATAGCGTTGAAGGGAAGAAAATAAAAGAGGAATCAAAATACATCATAGACACATACAAATTCCCTCTGGTGAATATGATCATTGTGTATATCCAAAATGTAGCAATAAGCTTAATTTAAAAATGATTCCATTTTCATATACAAAAATAATGCCTACCCTAACCTAGTTGAGTCATTTATACATTTAAAATAGTGCACAAAGTTCCTTCTACAGTATAGGAAGACACAATCTATTCTCAGTAAATACTATTCTTAATATTGTTTTTATTTTCAATTTGCCCTGCTGAATTAAAACAAAGCCTTCAAATTAGAGAAAAAGGAGGGCTGCAAGGAAAGCCAACATTTTGGCCCTAGTCTTCCAAGGTCAATTCAGACTCAGGACATATGAGAACTTGTACTGTAATGTCATGTAACTCAGTAGTGTCCCAAATTTTCTGATCAAGGAGATCATGGGGCCAAAGAGGAAAGTGATCAATGATGTAGAGTGTGCCTAAGGAGAGTCATATGAGAGAAAACCTTCTCTCAGGCTTTCACAGAGAGCACGTTGGCCAGGCAATGGCCGTGACTCATCCACATGGTTGACACTGACAAAGGTTCTAAAATCTGAGGTACAGGATCTCAGGATAAATCCTGAGGGGATTTCACTGACCTTCTCAGACCCAAAAGCTACAACTCTTGTTGCATAGGTCCTGCTTTACCTTGGTCTTAACCATCCAGCAGAAAAGTATGAAGACGAAATATAGGAAGTAAAGCCATGCTGTTATGTTGAGCTGTGGGGGACTCAGGTCAACAATTTCTGACATTGCCAGTCAAGCGGAAGACCCAATACTATTATGGATTACTGGATTCTTTTAGAATATTTTGCTGAGTTAACATGTTTATAATATTCAAATGACAGAACTAAACAAAAAAGGGGATATATAAATGAATGTCCATTTTGTATCTGTGTATTCAAAATGGTTAGGATAGATATATAGCTACATTCTCTTAATGAATAGAGGGATTTGTTCTAATAGTGTTTGTAAATAGGATATCATGTCTGCATCTTGTACAGCAAATAACCACTAGGAAGACAGTATGCAATATGTTAATTATTGAAACTGTCCTACCAATTTGATTTGAAACTCTCTCATTGCTGTTTGTCTGTCAATAAAATTATGGAAAAAAATAAAATAAAGCCTTCATAAATAGACTGTATTTATTTATTTATTTATTTATTTATTTATTTATTTATTTTTGTGGAACTGGAGATTGAACTCAAGCCCTTGCGCTTGCCAGGGAAGCACTTAATCCACTGAGCCATCTCCCCGGTCCTAACAGACTGCTATATTGAAACCTGAATGTTGGAAATTATATATGAGAAATCACAATACTCCACATGAGCAAGTGGGCCCAGTTCAGACAAGCCTGAGATAGGAGCAGCACGGCAGAAGCAGAGAGTCCACGAAACTAGGCAACAGAGAAAGATAGGCCAAAATCTCCCTGAGGCATTAGTGACCATCTTTCTTTCATGAAGAAATGCTGGAGATGATATCTGAACTTTAGTGTATACATCTGTTCTGCTTCAAAAGTTCTGAGCTAAAACCTTCTTCTATACACGTGGCTGTAGGTAACACCTGTCGTAAGGCAGCTGTTTCTGACAGTAGCCCCTGCGTGGCATTGTCAGAGGCAGGCCAGGGAAGAGACACCTACACCAGGACGCTGGGATAAGAAGGCACACTTCTGTCAGAATATGTCACAGAGCCACTAAGGCAGGCACAAGTTACTTTCAGTACTGGTCAAGTGAAGATACAAGTTGCCAAATGAGTTTGAATTTAGAGTTAAAAGCTCTGTTAATTGCCATGACTGATTAGCTATTACTGACATTTTAACAAGATCATTTCATTAGTTCATTTCAAGCCTTAAAGGGAAGATCATCAAAACTTATTTTGTGTTCTTTCCCTCCCTCCCTTTTCCCCTCTTTTTCTCTCCATCCTATTCTTACTATCACTATTATTATTATTATTATTGCAAGTTTTCTCCACTTTAGGCTCAGTTCTCAGATCTGTGTGAAGACTCCTGTGCCATTTAACGTGGCTGGCCAGTTAATCATTTAATCAAGAAACCACAAGAGCTGCCAAAATAGATGTAGGAAAAGATGAAAAGAGTGGCGAGCATGTCCCTCCCTACGGACTTCTCTAAGGCATTAGAGTTGTTCACACCCCCCACACAAAGGCGTTGTGGCAGGAGATGCTCATTGGTACTTCCCTAAGGGAACAGGGCTACAGTAAGAAGGAAATTTGCCCTGGAAGTGCATGATGTGTCACTCAGGTGAGTACTTATAGGAGAAAATGGACAACCATGCACTCTGATGGATTTAAATGATCACTTGCCTAAAACTTACAAGATTGGGGAAGAAAGAATGTATACAACATGCCACTCAAAGTGTGACCTGTGGGCATCACAGAAGCGCTGGCATCACTGGACTCGAGAATCACATCCATGCACAAAATCTCAGCATCCATACTGAACATCTAGGAAACCAAATTTCTGAGGAACTTTTATGAGACTTTCTAGGTGATTTTTACATATGCTGAAGATCTGGACCTCTATTTGCTGTGTCACTAGTTGGCATGCCTCACCACTTTCTTTACCCAGTAAACCAATCTGGTGTCAGTCAGTACCCTTAGCTTACTTCTCTCATTCTGACAGGCCATCAGGATAGACCTGATGCATCCATCTGATTTTATATGAGAACTTAGTTTGTCACTTTGATTGTTAGCAAAAATTTGGTTGGTAGCAAAATCTCCTCATTTTTAAGTTTTGGAAAAATTCTGTTCATTTTTTATGATGGCAATGATATAAATAAAGGGATTAAAAAGAAGAAAAACACTTACATGGACTTTAAGTTGTTTCTGGGAAGCCTTTACTTCAGCTTGCAGCTTCTCAATATGCTAAAAGTGAGAAAAGTTAAAATCAAATGTATCACTCTTCCTTTTACATATTCATCTGAATATGCATCAAATCACATCAATGACAGTGTTATCACAGCTAGATTCTCTGAAAATCATCATTGGAGAGAACATCTTCTCCCCACCCTGTTCCTCTTCCAATCTATGGAAGAGCCTAGGGCAAAACACACAAGTATATTAAGAACTAGGATATACTTGAGGAAAATGATGTTAGCATAATGCACTAAAGTTAATGTTAACATATCTCCTCTCTCTCTCTCTGTCTCTCTGTCTCTGTCTCTATCTCTGTCTCTCTGTTTGTCTCTCTCTCTCACACACACACACATACCCTCAAATATAAACATATTCATATGTTTTAAAATCTGATACAAATCCTTTGGGTTGAATAAGAAGTAAATTTATGTCATGGTACAGAGAAAATGTCTAAAGATCCAGAGCTTAAATGTTTCTTATAAAGTAATTGAATGAAAACATATGCCAAAGTTTTATTATCTACTTGTTTTACTACACAGAAACTATTTTCCGATTAGATTCAATTTTTTAAAATGTATTTGGTACAAGGTCTCACTACGCAGCTTGGACTTGTAGTGATCCTCCTGTTTTCAGCCTCCCCAGGGCAGGTATTACAGGCATGTGCCACCACTCCTGGTCTCGGTGGCTGGCTCAACATACGCAGGGCAGGGCCAGTGTGGCATGTGGTGCTGGAGATTGAACCCTGGTCTCTGTGTTTACCTAACCAGACACTTAGTCCACTGAGCTATCTCACCAGCCCTTAGATTCAACTTTGAACTGAAGAAACATTTGTGTAGTCAATATGATTTATAAGATAAAATATTTAACTCATTATTCAAAAAGATACATACAAAAATCTTAAAAATATAGCTGAATAAATTTTGTACCAATATTCATTAGGGAATAAAATTAATTTTAGAAAATATAAATATTAATATTTACTATCATGACCTTAAATATGAATTATCAACATGGCCAGAAATGACTTTGTAGACAGGTCAGTTCATACAAGGTTATGTAACTTTTAAAAGAAAGATTATTTTTTCCTCCAGCACATACCTGGTCTTTCATAAGAACTATTTCTTCATATGGTACCTTACTGGTTTCCTTAAGATCCACAGCTTCTAGTTTTTCCTCCAGCCAATAAACTTGGTCAAGCAGTTTTGATTTTGTTCTTTCAGAGGCTGAAAGCTAAAGATACTTTTTATGAGCATACAGTGATATTTTAAAACCTCCTTCTGAAAAGATCAACCTTCAAATGAATTGTTTTCTACTGATTAAATATAAAAGCAACCTCTGGACATTCTTCACAGATGACAAATGACAAAAAAGAAGAAATAATGTTGATTTTGTGTATTACTAGTAAGTATATTCTTTCTGGGCACAAGATGAGACCACATACTCAGAGTGCGCCGAGAAGCCTTCCGCGCCGGGATTGCAACACTCATCGCCATTGTGCTCTGAGGTCGCATTTTATTTGCACAGCTGAATCTGAAACCTGTACTGAGGTTTACATTGGTTCCTGAAACTTAACTCTTCAGGAGGTTCTGCTCTGTACAAAGCCTGGGAATTAATATTCCCCTGAATATTCACCATTGAAGCAGCAGGGTGATTGAGCTGAAGAGAAATGATGGAATTTACGTTATAACAAGATCAAAACAGGTTTATGCAAACCACAGCCAAAAACTTCCTACTGAACAGCAATGGAGCACCTATCTCTCGCAAGCCAAAACAAAAAAGGGATACAAATAAAGGGCCGCTTTGTGGGAAAAAAATATATATGATAGGATAGATATACAGCTACTTTCTCTTAGTTCAATGAGATGAAAGGTTTATACTAATATTGTTTAGACAAGATATCATGTCCGCATCTTGTCCTCCGAATAACTAACATGAAGACAGCAATATGCAACGTATTAATTACTGTAACTGTCTTACTAACATTTTTTGAAACTGTTTCATTGCTATTATAGAGATAACTTTTTGCCCATTAAAATGAATAAAAAATTTTAAAAACCTTCCTACTAGTGGCTATGTCTTTGTTTCACTGTTTGTACATTCTTCTTGAGGAAAATGATAGCTTAACAGCCCCCACTCTTCTACTACTCGTAAAGAAAGTATCCCGATCTCATTTTGACTTCATTCCAACAACTTACTGTGCTTTCTCTGTGTAGCTCAGCAACACTTATGAAGGAGTCACTGGAAAGCGACCCCCACTTCTGTAGTTTGCATCTCCTTGTGTATTTTTTGAAACATAGTTTATTTCTAAATATCTATTCTGCATTATTCTTAATGTTACATACTTTCTCATATTAAAGCATAGCAATTTTTAAGAAGTTTGCCAAATTGAACAGTCGATTTGCCACGGAAATCAATTAGATAAAAAAAAAGTCAACAAAGAAATATCTGAATTGAGCCAAACTTTTAAAATTTTAATGTAATACAGTACAAATAGATATTAATAAAGAAAATATAAAAACACTGTTCTTATTCTATGACAAAATAAGACAAAATTTTATAGCAAAATAATGGGAGAACAATAAGAAACAAATGGCCTTAGTAAATATCTATAGTGTTTCAGCTCAAGACAATAGAATATCATCTTCTTACCAGCACATGTGTCTCTCTCCCACAGGCTAGTAAGCTTAACAACCAATATTATCACGCGTATCTTATCAGATCATACTGCAATGAAACTAGAAATCTATTGCAAAAGAAACAATGTGCTGACCCATGGAAATTTAAAAAACAATCTTGAATAAACACTGGGTCAAAGGAAAAAATATCAGGGAAAAACATGAGATAGTTCCTATAACCAAATGATAATGCCAGCACAACAGGACAGAATCTATAGAAACTAGGCAGTTAAAAGAGGGAAGCTTACAGCTTTGAGTGCCCATGTCACAAAACAGAGCAAGTCCAAATAAATAATCTAATTACATACCTCAGAAATAATAACAGTTCAAATCAAAGCTAGGACAAAGAAGAAAGTTATAAAAATAGAGCAGAAATTAATGAAATTGAGACTAAAAAATATAAAAGATTCCCAGTTAACTGAAATCCTAGTTCTTTGAAAGAGTGAACAACATAAACAAGTCCTAAGCAATCTTTTTTTATTTTTTATTTATTTTTCTTTCAAAATTTTATTGATAAACAGATACCAATGAGACAGTTTCAAATCAAATCGGAAGTACAGTTTCAACAAATAACACACTGCATATATTCTTCCCAGTGGTTAATTGCTGTACAAGATGTGGACTTGAGATCCTATTTACAAACACCATTAGAACAAATCACTCTATTCATTAAGAGAATGCAACTATATATCTATCCTAACTACTTTGAATACACAGATACAAAATGGACATTCATCTGTATACCCCATTTTTTCTAAGTTCCGTTGTTGAATATTATAGGTGTGTAAAGTCAGCAAAATATTCTAAAAGAGTCCAGTAGCCCATAATAGCATTGGGTCTTCTGTTTAACTGGCAATGTCAGAAATTATTGACCTGAGTCCCCCACAGCTCAACATAACAGCATGGCTTTACTTCCTATATTTCGTCTTCATACTTTTCTACTGGATGGTTAAGACCAAGGTAAAGCAGGACCTGTGCAACAAGAGTTGTAAATCTTTTTTTTTAAAGACACAGATCCATGCAATTAGAAATGAAAAACATGAAATCACAATAGGCACTGCTGAAATCCAGAAGACTGAGTAACTAATTTGAGAAACTGTATTCTAATAAATTAGAGAATTTAGAGGAAATGGGGGGAGTAACTAAATACATATGAATCCACAAAACCAAACAAAGAACTTAACAAATTTGAACAATCCAGTAACAGGAAATGGAATTGAAGAAGTAATTTAAAAACTACCTACTAAGAAAAGCCCAGGTCCCAATGGATTCACTGCCAGATTAGGCAAGAACTCTAGGAAAGAGTAAATCCCAATACTCTTCAAACTGCTTATTGAAATTGAAAGTGCAGGAGTACCCTCAAAATCATTCTTAAAAACCACTATTATTCTGATCCCAAATCTAGAAAAGAATCCAGCCAAAAAAGAAAACCATAGATTAATCTATTTAATGAAGAGAGACACAAAAATCCTTAGAAGATATTGGTAAAAAAAATGCAATAAACCATTAAAAAGATCATCCATCCGGACCAAGTAGGATTTATCTCAGGGATGCAGGGATGGTTCACATATGCAAATCAATAAATATAAAACATCTCAGAAACAGAAACAAGATAGAAAAATATGATCATCCTTGATACAGAGAAAGTCTTTGGCAAAATAAAATGTCCATTATTAAATATAAAATCCCTACAGGAAATATGAATAGAAGAATCTTACCTCAATCTGATAAAAACTGCTTATGGAAGCCAATGGCAGCATCACATTAAATGGGGAGAAACTGAAAACTTTCTTCTAAAATCAGGAACAAGTCAAGGATGTCTGCTATCTACTCCTGTTCAATGTAATTCTCAAAACTTTAGCTGCACCAATCAAGCAATGTAGAAAATATAAATATATAGGAAAAGAAGAACTCAATTTATCATTATTTGAAGATGAAACGATTATATAGAAGAATCAAAATTCCACCAAATGATTCCTAGCATTGATAACCAATTTCATCAGCATAGCAGGACCCAAAGTCAACACACAAACGTCATGAGAAATCCTGTGCTGCACAGCTGGGTAGTTAGAACCGATGTAGTCAAAATGAGTGTACTTCCAAAACTTCATTAAAAACCATTTTAATGAATTGCCAATCAAAATGTCAATACTATTTCTCACAGAACAAGAGAAAACAATCTAACAATTCATATGGAACCAGGAGAGGCTTACAAAAGCAATCCCAGATAACAAGAGCAAAGCAAAAGGTATCACAATTGCAGCTTTCAAGTTATACTGTACAGCTGGTGGTAGAACTCCACGGGATGGCAGAGAAAAGAGGTATGTGGATTAATGGAACAGAACAGAGGACCCAGAATCACCTCCAGGCATGATCAGTTGCCTAATCTTTGACAAAAGGTTAAAAACTTAAATTGAACTAAGGATAGACTCTTTAACCAATGATGATGGGAAAACTGACTACCCACTTACAAAGACTGAATCTATACTGACGTCTCTCACATGTACTAAGATAAAATCAAAATGGACCAAAGAGATGAATGTTAAAACATAAACCTTTAATCTACTGGAAGGGAAAACTCTTGCTATAATAGATACAGGCACGGATTTTTGTAACAGAAGGTCAATCACACAAGAAAAATACCAAAAATCAACAAATGGGATCGTATCAAATTAAAAAGCTTCCACACAACAAAGAAAGCAAACAACAGACTGAAGAGACAGGCTACAGAATGGGAAAACAATAGTTGCCAGCTACATCTTGGGCTGAGGGTGAATATCAGGATCATGTAAATAACTCAGAAAAAATAAACCCCCAGAATAAAAGATCCAAATAAAAAAATGGGCCACCAAAATGAACAGATACATTCTAGAAGAAGAAATACAAATACTCAATAATGACATAAACAGCATTCATCATCCCTGCCCGTTAGAGAAATGCAAATGCAAACAACACTGAGATTCCATCTTACTCCAGAGACAATAGCTAGCATCAAGAAATCAAATCATAGCAAATGCTGGTCATGCTGTGAGGAGAAACTCATCGACAGTGTGCTGGGCAGGTAAACTAGCACTACAATTAGGGAAATCAGAATGGAGTTTCCTCAAAACACAAAGTAGAAATTCCACTTGACATAGCTTTCCCCTTCTGGGTATCTTCCTGAAAGCATTAAAGACACAATATGAGAGTGACACAGGCAACCCAACAGCAAATCCTGGAAGCTGTCTATACATCCATCAATAGATGAATGGATTAAGAAAATGTGGTATTAATGTGTAAAAAAGTAATAATTTTTCCATAAAGAAGGACAAGCTTGAATAACTCCTAGGAAAATAGTGTATCTTGAGAAAATAAGGTTAAATAATGTAAGTCATATGCACAAGTGTATACATTGAATGGTTTCTCTTTCTTGAAAAACTCAAGACATAAATAAAAAAAAATATCTAGGTGTGGTTGGGCATGCCTGTAATCCCAGCACTTGGGAGACTGAGGTAGGAGGATTGTTGCGAGTTCTAGACCAACCTGGGTTACAAAGTGAGCTCAAGACCAGCCAGCCTGAACTGCATAGACCTTGTTTCAAAATAAAATGAGAGAAACAAGAAAGAAAAATAAAAAATAAAAAATGGGGAAATAAATCTTCTGCAAAAGGGGAGGGGCACAAAGATCTAGAGGGAGAGGGGATCGAACGGAGCAGGTGATAAAGAATTAACATGATACATACATGTACCAACTCCCCATGAGTAACGTGATCATGTATACTAAAAATAAGTTCAATATCATTGTTCACTAAAAAAGTGAAAATTAAATCAAAATGGGATTGTAGGGGCCTGGGAGATGGCTCAGTAGAATAAGCGCTTCCCTGCAAGTGCAAGCGTCTGAGTTCAATCCGTGGTTCTGAAAAAAAAGAAAAAAAAACCAAAGGATTGTATTTCATACCTACTATGATGGCTGTAATTTTTAAAATGGACAATAAAAAAGAGCTGGTATATAAAAACTCTTGTACCCACCTGATATGAATATACAGTGTTGCAGCCATTATGGAAAAAAATTCAGTAGCTCATTAGAAAGGTGAATATAGAATAATCATGGGATCCAGTAGGTGTAATCCTAGGTACATATGAAAAAGAAATGAAAGCATCCTCCACATAGAAAGGCCACAAAAAATGATGGGAGCAGCAATATTCACAGCCGCTAAAAAGTGAAAAAAAAGTCCATCGATGGATGAATGAGTGAATAAACTATAAGATTGGTAAATAGATAGATGATCAATAAGTAGTGAGATAGAATAATATTCAGACACAAAAATGACATATTAATAATTGCCATGACCTCAGGAACATTGTTAAATGAAATAAACCAAATGCAAAGGGATATATACGATCACAAATATATACTGGCAAACTGTAATACTGTCACTTAAATAGGCACTAGATGTCTCAGTACTGATATATTCATATAAACTCATAATTTTTTCTTGTTTAGATTCCTTCTTTCAATAAATGGCACTGCCCATATATATGTTTTAAATCACGGGGATGTTTAAGACTTCTCTTTCCTTCATTATTTATCCAATCCACTGCTGAGTATAACTATTAAAACTACCTCACTACTGAGTGTGGATTTTCATATTTGTGTTTTGCCTCTCCTTGCTTTTCTCCTCCACAGCCTGCACACATAGATGCAGTGATTAATATTGCAGAATCAAGTGCTAGTGTCACTCAAGAATCACTCAAAAATGAAGTGTGCTTTTCAAGCCTTGTGGGGCTCATGCTACAGAGGAGGGAGAGTCCTAATTTAAAAATAATACCTTCCTGTTTGTATTTCTTCTTTTGAGTTCTTATACTAGGGAAACTATAGGATATTTACACATGTGTGTCTGGTTTATATCACTTATGAGAATATGTTCAAGTGGCATCCACTTCAATATAAAGGCTTCAAGTTTTCATTCTTTATAGCTGAGTAATACTCCATTGTGTAAAAATACAACATCTTTTTCAACCATTCCTCAGGTGATAGGCATCTTGGCTGTTTCCAAGATTTGGCTATCACAAATTGTGTTGCTACAAACATAGGCACACATATATCACTATGATATGTTGTTTTCAGATCCTCCGAGAAAATTCCCAGTAGAGGAATAGCTGGTTTAAATGGGATTTCCAGTCCAAGTTTTCTAAGGAGTCTCCATACTGATTTCCATAGCGGTTGCACCAGTCTACATTCCCACCAGCAGTGGAGAAGGGTTTCTTTTTCCCCACAGCCTCTCCAACATTTGTTGTTGGGTGACTTCTTCATGATAGCCATTCTTTCTGGGGTGAGATGATATCTCAATGTTGTTTTAATTTGCATTTCACAGATGGCAAGTGATGTGGAGCATTTTTTCCTATATTTATTTGCTTCTTTAATTTCATTCTCTGAGAAGCATGTGTTCATCTCAGATGCCCATTTCTGGATTGGGTCTTTAAATTTTGGGGCCCTAGTGTTTTTTAGTTCTTTATAAATTCTAGACAGCAGACTTTTGTCTGAGTACTTATTTGTCATGATTTTTTCCAAATTTGTGGGTTGTCTTTTCACTTAGTTGGTAATTTCTTTTGACGTGAAAAAACTTCTCAGTAAGAGCAGGTCTCAGTTGTTAATTCTTTCAACTGTTTCCCGTGCAATTTGATTTCTGTTCAGGAAGTCTTTGCCTACCCCTATGTCTTCAAGATTTCCTCCCACTTTCTCTTCCAGTAGATTTAAGTAAAAGGAAAGCAGGATCTCGAGGACTAACTAATCAAAAGAGGGGAAGGAAGAGAGCTAGGAAACATGACAATGTCAAGCCATACAGTTATATGTAAAAGATAGGGAAGACAATGATCCTGAGAATCTCAGAAGATTTTTGAATCTAGCAGTTAATTGGAAAGATTCTCACCCTGACTAACTATATATACTGATAACTGTGAACTAAGCCACTGCACTGAAGATGGTAATCTGTAATAGTAGTTTCATGCTTGCAGTACCTGTCATTCTGGTCTTCTGAATACAGGCTGCTTGTCATGACATGCCAGTTGCTGCTGTGCTGTCTCTCTGGTAGATGGTTGTTCAAAAAGAAGGGGGTGGTGAATGAAGGCAAGAGATAGGAAAAGGAATACTGTGGGACTGTCCTGCTTCAAGGTTGTATATGGTTAGATTTTTTGACTTATGTGTAAACATAAGAAGTATATTAATTCTTTATGCCTATTTTAAAAAATATATTCTAATTTTTAAATGTTTTTTCATCATATTCTATAGGGACTTAAAGTTCAACCTATCAATACGTGATGAAAAATACCTGTTCCATGTTTTGCCTAGGATGTTTGATATTCAAATAAATAGTGAAGTTAAGCTTAACAGCCTAGGTTGTATAGTAATAACAATAAGCTTGTCTTCTGGATGGTTAACAACCTAAGTTTGCAGACCAAAATAGAGAAGAAGGAAGGCTACAAGGAAAGCCAACGTTTTGGCCCTAGCCTTCCAAGGTCAATTAAGACTCAGGACATATGAGAACTTGTACTGAAACGTCATGTAACTCGGGAGTGTCCCAAATTTTCTGATCAAGGAGATTATGGGGCCAAAGAGGAAAGTGATTGATGATGTAGATAAGGAGAGTAACATGGAGAGAAAACATTCTGTCAGGGTTTCACAGAGAGCACATTGGCCAAGCAATGGCTGTGACTCATCCACATGGCTGACACTGACAAAGGATGTACAATCTGAGGTACAGGGTCTCAGGATAAATCCTGAGGGGATTTCACTGACCTTATCAGACCCAAAAGCTACAACTCTTGTTGCATAGGTCCTGCTTTACCTTGGTCTTAACCATCCAGCAGAAAAGTGTAAAAACGAAATATAAGAAATAAAGCCATGATGTTATGTTGAGCTATAGGGGACTCAGGTCAACAATTTCTGACATTGCCAGTGAAGGGGAAGACCCAGTACTATTAAGGACTACTGGACTCTTTTAGAATATTTTGCTGAGTTAACACACCTATAATATTTAAATGATGAAACTTAACAAAAAAAGCGGATACAGATGAATGTCCATTTTGTATCTGTGTATTCAAAGTGGTTAGGATAGATATATAGTTACATTCTCTTAATGAATAGAAGGATTTGTTCTAATGGTGTTTGTAAATAGGATATCAAGTTCGCTTCTTGTACAGCAATTAACCACTAGGAAGAATGTATGCAATATGTTAATTATTGAAACTGTCCTACCTATTTGGTTTGAAACTGTCTCATTGCTGTTTGTTTCTCAATAAAATTTTGGAAAAAAAATAAAAGCAAAACAAAACAAAAGAAATAAATAAAAAATAAATAAAATTTAAAAATAAAAGCTTCTTTTGTGCTAAGTGGGGTGTGCAAAGACAGATGAGCACTACAAATTATGAGGCTCCCTTGCAATAAACAACAGAAAAACATCTTTAAAATTATCTGTCCTGCCTGTGAGACGGGAATGAACCCTTATGTCTACTGATGTACCTAGTGCCCAGAACTTGTTTAGGCCAATTCAATTTTGCAGTTAAAAAGACAATGAATTCTTCATCCTACTTCCACCCTAGACATAACAGACTTTTCTAACTATTTATATATCTGGCCCTCACTAGTTATTTGTAGCCACTTCTGCAGTAATGTACAACTCAAAATAGAACTCCTAGGGCCCATAATTGAGAAGTACATATTCCACCTGTGTTAGGCTCCTGGTACTCCTGTGAAGTACCACACCTAAACTGACTGGTAGAAACAGAGGATTTTATTCTCACAGTTTTGGATGCTGCTAGCCAAATCAGGGTGTCCATGGGGTGGTTCCTCCTGAAACTGTGAAGAAGAACCTATTCTATTTCTCTCCCCTCATTTGTTGTTGGCAACCTTTGGCATCTCTTTGTTCCAACAAACGTCTGGCCCCTACTCTCTGCCTTCAGAGTAATGTGGCTTTCTTCTCTGTGTTCAAATATCCACTTTTCAAAGGTCACCACTCATCTAAGGTTAGGATCCCACCTTGGTTCCAGTATGGCCTCACCTTTACTAATGTCTGTAATAGTCCTCATTTCCAAATAAAGGTATATTCTCAGCTACTGGGAGTCAGAAAATCAACATATGAGTTTTAGAGGGACATAATGTAACCTTAACACCAAATGATTTTGATGAAACACCTTAAATCATAAAGGAACATTTAATTTCTGAGTGCAAATAAAGAGAAATATTTACTCTGAGGTCAGCTGATAATTGAAACAGCAAGTGTGAGGTATAGGCAAAGAGATTTCCATGGTTCCTTCAATCTGCAAAAAAAAAATTCCCATGGCCTTAGGAATAGACACAAATATTCAAGAGAAATAAAAACAAGAGGAAAAGATAAGGAAATTAATTATTGGCTTTGATGTAAAGGTTAAAAATCAGTAGCATGAGGTTCTGGGAATTAAACTTTGTATGATATTGGATGTGGTGTAATTAAGAAAAAGAGCTCCTATTGTCAAATACATATAATTTTTGATACACAAATATGAGTATAGAAGAAACGTTGCATTTTAATTTCTGTAAATCCTATGTACTTCAACTTCAAGTTCCCACTTCTAGGCAGGCAATCTTAAGGGTCAAGGCCTTTTGCTTTTTCTTATCCAGGAAAGTAACATTAATTGGTACTGAGTCAGCTATTTAAAACTGACCCCTATTTGATCTTGACATTTACAAGCAAAGAAAGTCTTTAGTTATGTAACAGGTCCTCAGTCCACACATCCAGCCTGCAACAACAACAACAGAAGGAGATTTGTCATTGTGCCTGACTCTATTCAAAACAACCCATCTTTTCACCAATGAATTTTCCCCCTTTTACAGTATTCTCCAGTTCATGCAGGACAATAAGGGTGAAGATTAACATCTACTTAGATAAGAGGTTGTCAGATATAGCTTTAATTAAAGAGGGACAATGCTGTTATAAAAATCAAGCAGAACTCTGAATAAATGATTTGATGAAGTTCTCAATAACTAGGTTTCATAATGACAGGAAAACTCATTCCAGATCAAAGAGACTGCTTGTGATTTTATGGCACTAAAGTAGATTTCAAAATAGGTCAGAAAACAAAAACTCATTCACATAACCTCATGATTTCAGATTGGCATATCAAGCATAGTTTCTGGGCATTTGCAGAAATGAATACTCCTACCAGGGGCACATTACTTATTTCAAATAAACGACATCAAGGGATCCACTGTTGCATTTAAACAATAAATAAGAACCAGAACATTTTGGGGACAATCTCAGTATGCACCAACTCATTTTTAGCCACCCAAAAGATTTTCAGTATCAAAAATTTTTCTAGAAAAAATGTTGCTTCTACTTTTTATCTGAAAAGACACCACCACATCAATCTAACACTATGATTACTATGATGCATTAAGAGGAAAATAATAAGAATTTTTTAGGGTGTTAGACATAAAATTATTAATATTTTCTTGGTTGCTATAGTCAATCATAACATTCTAGTTTTGGGGGCTTCTATTAGCCAGTTTCTAGTCTAAGCTTTATAACAATACATATAGATATGTCTGAAGAATTGAGTATAAATTGTTAAAACTTGTAAGAAAAAACAAACTGTAAGAATTCTTCCTTTCCTGCTATATTTCTTTAAACCACCACAGCTGCTACTTGCGCTGTTTCATTGCTTATATTTCACTGGTGCTACCTTCTTGTCAAAGGAGTCCAAAAAGTAAAGCCCCCCTTGTGTCATCTCCTGCATCCTCATTGGCTCCAATCAATCTTATGTTACTGTTGTTGGCATCATCTAGCAGCTGTTCTATTGACATTTTCATTGTCTCTTTTATTTTTAAGAAATATTCCCTTTTATGATCCATAACCACAATCCTATCTTCTACATTTGATATTTTGTCTTCACATTGGCTCATTTTGCTGCATCTACTCTCAATGGGATTTTTAATCTTCTTGATATTCGTTTAAAACTGTTTTATGAATTCTACTTCTTTCCTATAGTGGGAGTTCATTGTTTCTATCCTTTACCTAAACTCCTCTAATTTTTAATCTGTATTTGATCTAGAATTACTAACCATGTCCTTCATTATGGTCACCATCTCTGTAGTTAGCTGAGAAATTATTTCTGATTTGATATTTTCTAGAGTCTTATTCATCTGCTTTGTTATTTCTGCTGTCATCACTTCAGGGGGGTGGTTTTCAATTTGTTCCATATCATTGCTCCCTGGGTTTACCTTTGTTGAGCAGGAAGTCTGGATTTGCATCTTTTTTAACTTTCTTCTCATTTTCTATTTCTTCGAAGTTTAAATCCCAGGTTGATGCTTGTAAATTTCTTATTACATTTGGTAGCTTTATGGCTAGTGTTGAGAAAACTTAGGAATTGGCTTCTTCTCAGTGATGTCTTCCAGGTGCAGTTGGCTTTTGAGTTTTGAGACTGTTGCAAGACCCTACTCCTCCAGTTTGTTGGGGATGAGAAATTCCTGCCTATTTGGCTTAGACCCTGGTTTCTTGGTGCTTGTGTGTAGCATTGTTTATGACCTTAGGCAATCTCAGAGTTGGCTTATAAGGAAGAACAACTGAATAGAGCAAATAGTCTATGTTGGCTAAGCAGTATAACCGGCAATAACAATTGCACCACACATAGCCTAGAAAAAAACAAATTGGTAAATATTAATTTGCCAACTTGAACCATATGAACTATATTTGTGGTTATACAACAAAGTCTAAGACAAACCAGAAAATTATATGTAATAAATAAGTCCTCAATATGGTAAAATTACTCTCAAGCAAAAAAAAAATTAAAAACTATTAGGGAATAAACATAAAGAAATAGAGAAAGGAATTAGAAGCAAGCCTGGAGGACAAAAAAGATTACGTGAACTTTGGAAAACTGGTGAATAACACAGGAGGGAAAATAGGAAGAAATAAAAGCAGGAACAGAGCAGAATAAAAATAAAACTAGAAACCTGTTCACATTCATATAAAAACAAAACAGTCAAGAGAAAGCAAACAAAAACACAAGGAAAGAAAAGAGGTGTCCCTTCAGGGAGTATCTCTGCTGTCACCAATAGAGTGGGCACACACAGCCCAGATCCATGTTGATTAATCCCTGAATGCCAGCCATCAATGTACAGGCATGTCATGGATAATCTCAGCAATCCTGCACCTTTAGTTCCATGGAATTTCAGGCTGGTTTCTGGCTGTGAAGTTGGAAACCGATTTGTTCATACTGTAGCACTCAATGTGCTTCCCACTGGCTTCGTCCTGGTTCCATGCTAGTTTGAACTTAGCTCCTTGATTTCCTGCCGACTTAAATTCAGTTCAGCTTCTCCCTGACACTGCTATATGGAGCCAGCCCACAGCTACTCTGACATCCAAGCTCAGTTAGATGGCCTTCAGCTCATCACCCTCCCTTAGGGGACAACAGAAGCCAAATAACTTACCAGTGACTGCAGTCTGCTGCATCCACTGCTCTATTCCACTGTTGTGTCTCTCTATCGAGGCCTCTATGGTCACCAGAAGTCCCCATGCATCATCAGGCTTGAGTGACTACTCCTATGCTCAGAGCTCAGGTAGAAAATACAGCTAGCCACTGTCTTCTGTGTTAAGATCTCTCTCTTTACTCTTCACATGTGCTTTAATTCTTCCTTCAGGCCCTTTCTGGGTCCTGGAAAACCCACTTTCCTCCTTCATTCCTCAGATTGCTATAGTTCAGTGTCTGGACACCAAATCTCAAAGAGGCTCTTTCTCTGCTGTTCAATACTCTGTCATCTTCCTGGAAGTCAGTACATATAGGTTTAATGCAAACTCAACCAAAATAACAATAGCATATTTCACAGAAGTAGAGAAATCAATCCTAAAATTCACTGGAACCAGAATAGATCTAGAAGAGCAAAATCAATTCTGGACAATCATAATATCTGACTTGAAATTGTACTGCAAAGTTACTATGATACAAAAAAAGACCCAGGCCTATTGTGCTGGCCCTGCCCCTGGGGTGCACTGAGATGGCAGTGGAGACGGCATGGTGTCATGTGCCTGTGATCCCAGCACTTGGGAGGCTGTAAAACAGGCGGATCACTATGAGTCCGATCTAGTAGTGAGACCCTGAACATCCTGCAGACCTTTCAAAAAAAAAAAAAAAAACAGAAACATTAAATCTGATGGACGATAGAATAAGCAGAACTCTTGAAAATATTGATGTAGATGAAGACTTTATCAACAAAATCATGATTGCATAGAAGAATCAAGATATACCATGTACAAGTGCAAATTCGGTATGATGAAAAACAGCAAAAAAGCCCTATCATCTCTGGAAACCTTGGGTCGGGGAGATGGCTCAGTGGAATAAGCACTTCCCTGGCAAGCGCAAGGGCCTGAGTTCAATCCCTGGTTCTGCAAACAAACAAAAAACCCATCTCTGGAAACCTCATACTGAACACAAAACCTAAGTCCATAACCTTGTACTAATCTTGGGCAGTAACTTGGTCTTAGAGTTCATTGCTTCCTTTCAAAAACAGTCTCTCTCTCTCTCTCACTCTCTCTCTCTGTCTCTCTCT
>NW_004524616.1:10150296-10152292 GCF_000260255.1 Octodon degus
TGCTTTTAAATTTCTGCTCAAATTTAAGTTTTTTAACTATACACTATTGACTACTTTGTTTCATATAATTTCATGGTCTCTACCCCAAACCCTTTTCTCTCTCTCTCTCTCTCTGTCTCTCTCTCTCACTCTCTCTCTCTCTCTCTCTCTGTCTCTCTCTCTCTCTCTCTCTGTCTCTCTCTCTCTGTCTCTCTCTCTGTCTCTCTCTCTCTCTCCCTCCCTCTCCTCTTTCCCTTCTCCTCTCTCCCCTCTTCTCTCTCTCTCCCCCTCCTCTCTGTCTGTCTTTCTATCTCTCTGCCTGGCTCTGTCTCCCTCACCCTCGCCCTCTCCCTCTCCTTATCCCTCTCCCCCTCTCTCTCTCCCTCTCATTCTCCCCGTCTCTGTCTCCCCCCTCCCTCTTCCTCTCTCTCTCTCCCCCTCCTTCCCTGTTATAATCATCGTTTTGTTAAGATCAAGAACCTGCAGCTTATCCAGTATTATTCCATGGGAGCACTTTATTCCACAACCTGTGACTCTCCGTGTATTTCAATGCTTATCTGTTTGCTCTATCTTCCCATTAAGATGTCAGTTCTATAGATGAGGGATCCTTATACAGCTTTGTCCACTGTTGTATTCTCAGTTCTTATGATAAGAAAAATCCCACCCAAAATAAGACAGCAAAGCCTAATTTGGTCTTGACTTTGGACAACCTGCAAAATCACTAGTGCCTCAAACATCACATCATCTTTTTCAGAACTGGATTGTGATGTTCTTTATTTTCCTGTAGGATTTCCTTTAACTTTCTTGTTGATTCTGACAACCTACAAGTGATATTTTCTTTCTCCAAATAAAGATCACAGAGAACTTGTCCCCGTCTCTTACACTGCATAATACTCCAGCAGAGAGGAGTAGCCTAGAATTTAGCGCTTGCCATTGACTGCTAACTTAAACCTGCCTTTCCATATTGCTGAGACTTCCTCTGCAAATTTCAGTCCAGGGTTCCCAGAACAATACATTTCTTGGTCCTATTTCTTACATATTTTCTATATTAAAAAGGTGCCTTGTTGCTAATAAATCTCCATGGTACATTATTGTCATGATAAGTATTCGCACAATTGAGAATATAAATGAAGAAAATGTTTCAGTTTCCTAAATTTGAAATGCTGAAACAAATACATCCCGTATGTTTCACTGTCTCCAGGGGTGCCCCCAAGAACATCAATATCTCCCAAGGCACCAACCTGATGACTGGGGGTTCCAGCCAGCTGTACTTGCTGAATGTCACACAATTATAGACTAGCAAAAAAAGAAACAGAGCAGGAATTTAGGGATAAACAAGTCCATCTGTGGTCTGCTGAGTTGGTGGGGTTCGAGTATGGCAAGATCCTCCCGTGGCAAAAAAAAAAAAAAAAAGAGCTGTCTTCTCAGTGATGCTGTGAAAACTAGTTCTGCATCTCCAAGAGAACACTGAGTTCCTGGGTAGGACGGAACTCATGTCAGTGACATGGGACTGATGAAAGCAGCAGGGATTGCTATTTGCCCAGCAAATAACCTATCTCTCTTTCTTAATAAAAGAATCCCAATACTTGTGGAGATAACAATGTAGCCATCTAAATACACTGTCTATGTTTCTCAGCTCTCCTGCGAGTAGAATGCTCAGTAATGTATAGGAATTCAACTGAGTGTCATGATTTTTATCTAAGGTTCTCCCCAAAGCCTTGTGAGCTCCTAGTTGTGGTTTTGGGGAGATGACCAGTCATTAGGAGTGTGATGCTTATCAGTGGATGAGACCACTAGTGAATTTATAGTTAAATGTAAATGGATGCAACTAGACTACATTGGTAAGTGAAATAAATCAGACCCACATGTGCAAATATCGTATTGTCTTGCTAGCATGAGAACCTGAAAGAGTAAATAAAATCAGAAAGATACTATAGATGCTATGAAAGGGAAAAAATATTCAATGGGTCATAAAAACTGTGATGAGAAAAAGGACAAAAGAAATAAGAGAAATATA
>NW_004524616.1:10152392-10175607 GCF_000260255.1 Octodon degus
TAATATATATATGTGCAAGATAATGTGGACTGCTGATCTGTGTTGGTCTTTTGAAAAGAACTGTTAAAGCTTAAAATGTGTTTTCTTTTTTTCTTTTTAATTTTTGTAACTTTTTTCTTGTTATTTTGTTTTTTAAGCCAATTTTGCATGTTTATGTCTGGTAACCTAAATAACTAATTTGAGGACAACACCATATAATACACAACCACTGTTAAATTCCTATTACTTTGTTTACTGAAATTTTCTAACATTTCTAATGCTTAAAAGAAACTGGTTTGTATTCTCTAAAAAATTGATGTAATGTTGTATTACAGCCAGTCCTCTGATCTCCCATGGCTTCCCATGACCACACTATGAGCTATTTCTCATCTGCTGTACCCTTCTGAAATGCCACCCTGCTTTGGGGCCAGCCAATTACTGACTGACACCTCTATGAACTGCGAATCAAGTACAACTTTCTTCCTGGTAGTTGTGGGCTTCAGGTACTGTGTTTGATCAGTGAGAAAGTAACTAAGTCACTGAGGCTTTCAAAGAAACCTTTAAAAGGGCTGCTCCGGATAGGGAGACAGCTCAGCAGTCTGAGCAACTGTCTGGCAAGTGCAAGGACCCAGGGTAAACCTCTGGTACTTCATGCTGTGCTGGCCACCTAAACTGGTCATGATGGAGCACTCCTGTAATTACAGCACTGGAGATGCTGAGACAGGAGGATCACTAAGAGTTCTGAGCTGCATAGCAAGACCCTGTACCAAATAAACAAACAAATAAATAAATGATTTTTGAAAAGGGGTGCTGTTCACCTGAGAGTTACCTAACCTTATCTTGTTTATACCCCTCTCTTCTGTCCCTGTACTGCCTGAAATGTAAGAGGACTAAAGCTAGAGGGGCTTCTTGGTCCTATAGAAAGGATACAATGTTTGTGGATGTGAAGCCTACAAAGTTCAGACCTCTGAGGATTATGGAATGATCACATTTTTCCTGGGATGCCTAGGTCCAAACTTAGTGTAAATTGAATATCTACTTTATTTTGATCATTCTTACACAGGTTGTCTGTTTTGTTTACCTAAACCTAACCCTAATCCCATCTCTCTGTGCTGCTGGAGACAGGGAAACTCGGCCTGAAGGTCTGGGTTAGTCTCTCACCCTTGCTTGAATTAGATGGGATCATTTTAGAAATGCAAATTTTTGAATCTGATTCCAGATTAGCTGTATCAGAGCCCTAGAAGTAAGGCCATCAATTTGCCTAATAAGCCTTCCAGGTTCCAGTTTGGGACCAAAGATAAATTGTTCTTGTTTAGTGTAGGAGGCAAATTTTTGACTATTTCCTATTTAGAAAAAAAGAGTACAGCTTGCTGCCAGCATTCATTTGATTTTACATAAACATGCTCTTTGCGACCGAGGCAAATCTCACTGATTTTCAATGTGAAAATAAAATACAAAAACTATTTCCATACAGAACTTGTCTCTAAGCCTAATGTAACAGAAATGTGTAGGAAGATCAGAACTTAATAATTTTTGTGTGGCAAATTTCAAAGTCATCAAGAATTGCTATATCCTGTAAGTGGAAACAGACTACTAAAAACGGAGTACTACAAATAGTGTGATATCTTTTGTTTTCAATGACTGTATTGACATACTACTATGGTACAAAAATAATGATAAAAGTAAGATATTTCTTGAAAAACTTGGGAGCAAAATTAGGACTGTGATCTGTGAGATATCTCAAGGTAAACAGTGCAGTTGTGTCACTGGCAAGTAACTTTAGGACATGTGGGAAGTTGGTTAAAAGTTTCTTTGGACTGTGGTTGCATAGGATCAACAACAGGGGCCTTGAATTTGAAAGATATTTGGGTTGTAATACAAAATTCATCATTTATTAAACGTATGAGCTTAGGGAAATGACCACGTTTTGAGTTTCATTGTTTGCAGCTATAATTGGAGATCATAATAGTGGCCCTGATTGAGGCTATTACGTGGATCAAATGCTTCTAATTATTTAGATCACAGTACCTGGAACACTAGGTGCTTAGTAAGTGTCACTTCTTCCACTCATCCTCCACCATTTACAGTGCATTGCAGAGGCATGCATTCCTTTAGGGTCTGAGCTTAAACATCCCTTCCCAGCCCATTTCCTTTCTGCTTCGTCTTCATGAACACATCCACCATTTTTTAAGGGAAAAGAAAACCTTAGTCTGGGAGATTCCAGAGAGAGAGAGAGAGAGAGAGAGAGAGAGAGAGAGAGAGAGAGGAGAGGCAGACAGACAGACAGACAGACAGACAGACAGACAGACAGAGAATTTTTCTTTGCATATAAGTGGTCAGATAATCTACTGAGTGAGGATGAAGGAATGCCCAGTTATTAGTTTTGTTTGGAGACTTAAGAAATATCTCTCTTACCATGTAGGTAAAGGAAAACATGTCCAACTGGGACAAGCTTGTTTTAACAAGCAAAAAAAATTGTTTATATGTACTTTTTCATTGGGAATGAGATTACTATACTCTCCTTCACTGAAATATTGATCGATTTGCAGTATCAAGACTAGACCTGTCTTCGTGGATGTATTGAAGTAAAACTATTTTTGCTCTGCCCAAAGGCCATAAGGAGACTCCTTTATGTGTTTTGTCTGTGCTTCATCCCTATTTGAGTGACATCACGATTACAAAAAAGGAGAAATCTCCCACTTGGCTTTTCAACTCCTTACCCTTGCATCAAGTCATGAAATCGCTTTCCCAGCTAGTGTCTATGACACGCTTAGTATGCAGCTAATATTTTACTAATTATGATGTCCAAAGCCATACCTAAATTCTTAGCAGATTGTTGTCGCTGAGTTCACCACCTCAGTGGGGTAATGGTTATACACCTCTACTCCTCCTAAGAAAATGACGGAGGATCACACACCAGTGCTGCACATTCAGCTCACAGTGTGAGCAACACCTGACAATTGGCAGAAGAAAACAATCCCAACAGATGAAGCAGACCAGCAAAACAGTAGAAAGAACTACAGGCCTTGTACCAAGAGACAAGCAGAGAGTGAGCACACCACAGAGCTGCATAATGAGAAAGAGCCACGTGGAGAGAAAGGAGCTTGTGTGGGAGCAGGTGCCATGAGGGGGGATTTCTTTTGCATGGGTGGGGGTGGTACCAGGGAGCTTGTGTGGGAGCAGGTGCCATGAGGGGGGATTTCTTTTGCGTGGGTGGGGGTGGTACCAGGAATTGAGCACAGGACCTTGCGCTTGCCAGGTAGGCATTTGTGCCTGCTGAGCTATATGCACAGCCATGGAGGGGGGATGTTTTAACCTGGTAAAGAGGCTAGGATTGGGCGAGCCAGAGAATGGCTATGGTATGATTTGTGTCATCCTGCAAACACCTTGAGTAACACCGTAAGGAAAAATATGTATACATGCACAGAAACACACATGCACATAGAACACATGTGGTAAGAGACTGTTATGATGGGTTGGAACTAGGAGCGATTAGTTTATGTGTCTCAAGGCATGAAGAGAATTGTAGAGTTCTTTTATAACTACTGATGAGAGTCAAGATATATGATATTTATTGAGAACTACAGTACTATCTTAGTGCATTTAGGATGATATAACAAAACACCATATACTAGATATAAAGAACTGAAATTTATGTCTTTTGATTGCAGTGGCTGGGAAGACCTAAGGTGCCAACAGATTCACGGCTAGAAGGCCCACTTCCACCTTCCTGAATGGCACCTGGTTGCTATTTTCTTGAATTCTGGAAGGGTCAAAGGAGGTCCAAAAACATTAATCCTTTTTACGAGGGCTCTACCCCCACTGTATAATCACTTGCTAAATACTGCACCTCAAAATGCCATCATTCAAGAGCTCTACTATAACATATGGATTTAATGTTGACACATTCATTCAGACTGCAGCAGTACTAAGAGGCAGATGGCTCTCACTTCACAATTCTCTGGTGGTCCTATGAAACTAGAATGCTTACTTGCTTCTAGATAGCACGTCTGTGGCTAGGGAGATGAAGTAAATGGCCCAACATCGCAAAACCAGCAAAGAGTAGAGCTGAAATAAAGCCTGAGCCTCCCACAGTTCAATGACTGGAGATGGGAACTAGAAACATAATGAGTGTGCGAGGCTGGAGTTAGCAGTATTATCAACAGGACTGTTTCTTCACAGCCTCTGTCTTAAGCCACGTCTGGCTCATGTTTCATGGTGACACTATGGGCCTTCTTGACATTTTCTTAGGATCTGTGTGCACACAGTAGTTATCAGGTTAGTTTGTTCATGGGTAGCCATAAACAGCACTCTGCACATCCCCTGTCTTTTTTCTCCAGTGTGTATAGGTGATAGAAGCCAGCATGTGAGCAAAGGCTACTTTTTATGGGTGTCTCTAAAAAACTTTTATTTTTTTCCTCACGTTCTTAACACACTTAGTGTCTTTCTTATTTCTCCTTCTTTTTCTGTATCTGCTAATCAAATTCCAGGCCTTTGGCTTTCTTCCGACTGCTCTTAACATGCAGGAAATGTAATCAAGTATTTTCTTATGAAAGAGTTGGAGGTGTTTGGATTAATCCAGGATGAAAGTGGGAGTCTAATGATTCTTTCTCACTCTAACCAGCTGAATTGTTGCTGTTCCTTGTCATCCCTTTAACTGCCTAGGTTATAAATCCTACTTCAAACTTATCTTACTCTTGTATTTCTTTTATTTTAGCCATGGTAACATGATTACTGAGAAATAAATCACAATTGTTCAGCAGAGTGAAAACCAAAAATATTCTCTTTGCTATGTGAGTACACCAGAAGTGACCATAAGTTCATTGCTTCATTATTTTAGGGCTTTTTTCCCCATTTATGTATTTGGCACAAGGTCTCAATAAACAGCTTGAACTTGTAGTGATAGTCCCTTTTTCAGCCTCCCCAGAGCTGGAATTGCAGGCATGCACCATCATGCCTAGACTTGGTGGCTTGCTCAGCAAGCCCCGGGGGTGGAGCGAGAGGGGCATGTGGGACCATGGATTGAATTAGTTTTGTTTCTCTTCTTCATAGCAAGCCAAGGGGCATCTTGGAGGGACCTTAGAATAATCAAGTTTAGGTAATCTGAGACCCAGAGCCAAGATGTATCGAGGGTACATGACAACTCTATATGTCCCTACTTCTCATTCTCATTTAATTCTAACTTCTTCCCTGACAGGCAAAGCCTGGAGCAAAGGAGTCAGCTAATGGCAAAATTCACCTTTTCCCCAGTGCAAACCTGTGTCCTTGCTATATCTTCTAATTTCAGCTGATGAGGCCAGCCCACCTGGCCAGTGCTCATCTGCCTGGCTAACATACAGAATTTGTATTAACCATGAAAGTCAACTACAATCCCAATCTTCTTGTAATAGGCCCTAAGCTATTGGCATTTAAAAGCACCTTAACATGTGGCACAGCAAAAATATTTCTTCACACACACACACACACACACACACACACACACACACACAGTAATCTTTTGCCTCTAGTAATAAAAACTATGCCTTCTGCAAGTACTTAATGCATGGCTAGCAAGGAAGACAGTGGCACCCAGTGGACAAATGTTTGCTTGTTTGAGAAAGATGTTTTATTTTGAAATACTTTCAAGAAGATTCTTAAGAAAGCTTTGCTGCTTCCCTGTTCCCTATGGCTCTCTTATTTCATTTATGAAAGCATCAGTCAATTTAAATTTTTAAAACATACAGAGAATAAGACCATTACAATTATTATATTTTCAAGGATAAGATTATACTAAGATATTTAGAAAGCAAAAACATTAGGATTAGGCTCTTCAAAAATACCATATTTGACCTGTTTCAACAGTAGCAATGGAGACAGCCAAATCTAATACAATGCTCAACTTAATTAAAAATGCAAATTGAAAATGCCTGTAATATGTTTTTGTACACCATACCCTCCTTCTCCTCAAACTATTGCCAACTTCTAATTAAATTCACTGAGTTACACAAATCTGGCAACTTCAACAACTATACTGTAGGACATTGACACAAACAGATCCTGCAAATTAATGCTATTGTGCAGTTCATTTTGGAGTCATCCAAATATCACTTTCACTCTATCTCTCCAGGGATTTGGTTGTCTGTAAGCTGCTTGAGTAAAGACCCCGTGACTTATAGGTCTATTCCCAAAGCACCTAACCTGCATTTTACTTATGCTAAGCACTAAGAAGTTGAACAATGTCCCATTTGCATTTTATATATTTAATCTGCTAAACACTGAAAAAGACAAACATATCTAATTGTTTGGTGTTATGCAAAGCTATCCACTAGCCAATAATCTAAAATTTTAGTAACTATATTTCTTCTTTTTAATTTAATTTAATTTAATTTTTTTTATATTTCAGTACAGGGTCTATAGGGTCTTATTATGTAGATCGGACTCCTAGTGATCTGCCTGATCAGCCTCCCAAGAACTGGGATTACAGGCATGTAAAACCATGCCCAGTCTTAATTCCGTCTCAGCGTGCCCCGGGGACAGGACCAGGATGGCACACTGGGGATTGAACCACAGCCGCTGCGTCTGCCTAAGCAGGCACTTTAAACCACTGATCTATTTGGCCAGCCCCTCTTTTTAATTTTTAAAGCAAATTAAAAATAGTGAAGATAAAAAGACATAGAACTTCACTAAACAAGATAACAGTATGTTGTGTTGAATGTTGTTGTCCTCAAATTAGTTTTTCAAATTACCAGATATTGGTAATTGGTGAAAAAGAAAAAAATTGAGCATTAACTGTTCCTTTCAACAAACCACTAGAACATTTATCCCAGCTATTCTTGTATATTCATGTATATTTTCCCCTTCTTTTCTCTTCTCCCTCATCTCCCTTCTCCCAGCAGTTTCTTTCCCTTTCATAATATCTATTGGACCATTTAGATTTTATTTATTCTTTCAGGTCCCAACACTAGGAAGACAACATGATGTTTGCACATGAGGGGCTGATTTACTTTACTTATGAACATGGCTCTAGTTGCATCCACTGACCTATAAAAGCCTCAAAGTTACCTTTCTTATAGTTGTCATACACCATGGTATCAAAATACCACATCTTTTTTTATCCATTCCTCAGTTGATGGGCGTTTAGGTTGCTTCCAAGATTTAGCTACAACAAGTTGTGCTGCTATAAACATGGGTGTACATAGATCACTGTGGCATGATGCTTTCAGTTCTTCTGAAAAAATTCCCAGAATGGAAATAGCTGGGTTAAATGGGACCTGTAATACTAGTTTTCTGAGGAAACTCCACAGTGATTTCCATAGTGGTTGTATGTGCCTGCACTCCCACCAAAAGTGGAGAAGGGTTCCTTTCTCCTCAAAATCCCCAACATTTAATATCGGTTGACTTCTTGATTATAGCCATTCTTTCTGGGGGTGAGATGAAATATCAGTATTATTTTAATTTGCAATTCTCAATTGATCAATAATGTTGAACAGTGTTTCATATATCTATTTGCCATTTATATTTCATCATCTGAGAAGTGTTTCATCTCAGATGCCCATATTTGGATTGGGTCTTTAAATTTTGGAGGTTTGATTTTTAAAAATTCCTTATCTGTTCTGATAGAAGTCCTTTATCTGAGGGACAGATGGCTACAATTTTTTCCTACTCCTTTTCGCCCTTTTGTTGATTTCTTTTTATGTATAAAATTTTTACAACAAAATGAGATCCTAATTGTTCATTCTTAGTATTTCCCATGGAGTTTCATTTTTGTTCATGAACTCTCTACTTTCCCCTATGTCTTCAATATTTCTACCTAATTTCTCTTGCAGTTGACTAATATTTTGTTTTAATATTCAGATCTTTGATCTATTCTGACTTTAGTGCATGGTGATAGACATGTTAGTCTTAGGTATGTGGAAAGCCAGTTGTTCCAGCACCATTTATTAAAGAGGCTATCTTTCTTCCAGTGAAGGTGTTTGGCTCCTTTTTCAAAGATAAGATGTTTGAGTGCGTTTATAGTTGTGTGTGCATTTTCTTATCTGTTCCATTGATCCTCAGGTCTAGTTTTTGTTTTTGTTATTTTTGTTTTTTTGCCAGTACCAGCTAGTTTTATCACAGTAGCTCTGTAGTATAATTTCAAGTCAAGGATTGTGATGCCTTCTGCCTTCCCTTTGTTACCCAGGATTCCTTTTGCTATTTTTGGTCTTTTCTGGTTCTAGATGAATTTTAGGCTTGTTTTTTGTAGATATGTTAGAGACACTAATGGTATTTTAATTGATTTTGCATTGAATCTGTATAACAATTTTGGGAATATGGTCATTTTCACAATGCTGACACTTCCTATCCATGAGTAATGAATATCTTTCCATCATCTGAAATCTGCTTTAATCTTTTTTCAGAGTACTATGATTTTCACTGCATAGATCTTTTACTTCCTCTGTTAGATTGATTCCTAATTATTTCTTTATTTTGGATGCTATTATAAAAGGTGTGTCATCCCTAATTTCTTTCTCAGTGAATTTGTTATTTGTGTACAGGAATGCTATTAATTTTTGACTGTTGACTTTGTATCCATGTATGCTGCGGAATTTGGTTAATAAATGTACAAGTCAAAGAGTTTTGGGGATCTTCTACGTAGTAGTCTGAGAATAATAATTTCACTTCTTCCTTTCTTATCATTATTCTTTTTATTTCTCTCTATAGTCTAATTGCTGTGGGTAATGTTTCCCGCACTATACTGAATAGCAGTGGAGACAGGGGAAATCCTTGTCTTTTCCTGATTTTAAAGTAAAAGCTTTCTTTCTTCTTTTTTTTTTTGTCCACTTAGTATGATGCTGGATGCTGGCTTGTCATAGATGGCTTTTATCAGGTTGAAGACCATATATTCTGATTTTCTGTAGGGTTTGCAATTATAAAAGAGTGTTGGACTTTATCAAAAGCTTTTACTATAAATAAATAAATAAATAAATAAATAAATAAATAAATAAATAAAATACTTTCACTGCATTTATTAAGATGATCATGTGATCTTTGTTTTTGGCTCTGTTGATATGGTGTATTGTATTTATTGATTAGCCTACATTGAACCATCCCTGCATTCCTGTGATGTATCCATTTTGTTGGCCAGTATTTTATTGAGAATTTTTGCTTGCATGCTCATTAAGGAGATTGACCTGGAGTTCTCTTTTTTGGTTTGGGCTTTCTCTCATTTTGGTATCATGGGAATACTTGTTTCCAGAAATAACCTTGCACTTGCCAGGCAGGTGCTTATGCTGCTGACTTATATCCCCAGTCCTTGACAACTGATATTGACTTATTCAGAAATTTTATATCTTCTTGATTCAGCTTTGGTAATTGATATGTATCTAAGAATCTGTTAATTTCCTCTGTGTTTTCCATCCTATGAGAGCAAATGTTTTTGAAGTAGGTATGATCTTTTGAGTTTCTGTAGTATCTGTAGTTATTCCATCTTTTGCAGTCCTTATTGCATGAATTTGAGGTTTTTCTTTCCTTTTTTTTGATAAGGTTGGCTAAGGGTTTATCAATTTTATTTATTCTCTCAAAGAACTAACTCTCCAATTCATTAATTCTTTACATTGTTTTCTTATTGTGCCTTGCATTAATTTCTGCTCTGATCTTCATAGTTTCCTTCCTTTTCGGGGCTTGACTTACTGTGCTTTTTCTAGAAGCTTGAGGTGCAGCATAAGGTTGTTCATTTGTGCTCATGCTGCTTTCCTGATGTTAGAATTCACTGCTATAAATGTCCCTCTGAGCACTGCTTTCATCACTTAGGAACTACGTCTATCAGATAAAATATTCATTAAAAAGGACAGAATACTTTTATGAATGAACTAATTCATACTGAAATGAGAAATCATAAAAAGCAATTCAATTATAAAATAAACATATATCTTAGTGTAGGGATGGCCTCTTTTATTCAGCCATTCAACAATCCTTGATTGGAGGCTCTGAAATTATTATTGGTTTTTCTTTACTTTTTTGATTTTTAAATGTGATTTTATTTTCTTTGTAATTCATAATTTTGCCACAGTTTAAGGTTTATTTAAAAAAAAAAACAGTTGGTAAGCCAAGGCTATGGCACATAGCTAAGATAGAAATCTTCCCAAAAGGGCAATACGTTTTCATTCAGTACCATGAGTTCCCTTACGACACTTTGCTTCAATCACAGTCAGAAAATATCTCAAAATAGGGAATGTTCCTTTTTTTTAGTGCAAAGGATTGAATATAGGCTTTTCACACTGAACTGAACTATAATCCCAGTATGATTTTTAGGTAGAGTTTTGCTAAGTTGTCCAAGGCTGGGCTCAAACTTGCTTTCTGTAAGTTGATTTTAAAAATGTGAGCATGTATTTTTGTCTTGCTACATAACATATTAACAATACTTCTTTTCCTCATAACAAGTTCTACTTCCTTCTATGGGAGTTTCTGGAAAACTCTACACAGCACATGTTGGACAAGTGCAAAGTCGTAAGTTTGATTCCCAGTACAAAAAAAAAAAAAAAAAAAAAAGAAAGAAAGAAAAGAAAAAGAACAGATTTTTACTATATAAAATGTTTTTGTTATTTATTTATTTATGTAGTCCTGGGGATTAAACTTAGGACCTTGTGCTTGACAGGCAGGTACTTATGCCACTGAGTTATCTCCTCAGCAATATTTTTATTATTTAAAAAATCTTGTAGAATTATTTTTGCAAATGTTTTTAAAATATATTCTTATTAAAATGTACCAATCTGTGAAAATTTAATAAGTATTTTAACAATCCAGGGTCTCTTCTGTTCATTTTCCTCTACTGACTGTCATAATAGTGAATGTTAGTGGTGTCATAAGGAAGGGAAGGGAAGCTCTAGGAATTTTGATTCTCTGGGGCCAATGTCCTCTTCCAGAGTTAATAACAAGATTAGTAAATATTGTACTACATTATTTGCAAAGTAAACCGGACCATAGTCTCTCCCCTCTGAATTTTTGATACCCACAGCCAATGCATCTGAAACCAGAGACCTGCTATACACGAAGAACACCTACCTACCTGGCACTTCCAGGCTGCCAGCACAGACCAGATCCATGCAAGACTTGCTTTGCTCCTATGAGTATCAAGAACTCAAGAGGGAAGTCAGTATTTGAAACGCTCTCTTCCAAGGAAACTTTCCCAAAATCATTCAAGAAAATCAACCCGTGTGGTTCCTAAAGGTTTTATTTTACCTGTGGTTTTATGTGTTTATAAGGTAAATATGCCTTACTTATTCAAGAAAACCACATGTGTAAGGAAGGTTTGCCTGCCTCATGGACTGTGGGGAATTAAAATCATATAAAATATAAACATGAAAAAGTTTCAAAGGCTGAAAATTTCCAAACCAAAGGAGTCAGTATTAGGCGAAAAACTACACTCGTGTGCATGTCCATGCATACATGTGGGCCAGCGGGACAGAAGGTAGCGAGGAGCGCTAGCCTTACACGTGCTGTGCTGCACAATGAAGCATTTCCAGTTCCCATAACAGATATTTCCTATTTAGCCAAAGCTTTAGCCTTTTCTTCTACTTCCTTCTGGCAAATGTTCACAAATCTGAGTTGGGCCAAAGCAAATGATGTTAGTTCAGTGTCTTTTCTTTAAAGGACTTTCTCTTTAAAATCATAAGCAGCTATTGCTTTCTGACATTGATCATGTCCAGGAACATCTCAAACTACTTTGTGGACTAAGGACAAGCTAATACTTCTCTTTTTAACACAGTAATGGAATGTCAAAACATTGCTTTAAAAAAACAGTAATCTTAGAATTTAACAAATTAGAGTATGAAAGAAGAGGAAAAGTGAGACTATTCCTCTAGAAGAGGAAAAAAATAAGACTATTAATAGCTTTAGAAATTTAGAATAGAAGGATTGGGGGTTGATTTGCTTGGAATTTGGTTGACCTGTAGTTTTTATTCTTACCTGAGGAATCATGTAACTCATAGGAGATGATGTCACCTAAAAGCTTAGGGATGGACATCCACGTATCAGGAGGAAAAGCATCATTGGAACTCAGAGAAGCTTTCATTTTTCTGGCTTCATGTTTGTATTTCAAGCGTTAGTGCAAAGGCACCACCTGCTTTAGAGTCAGATCACTCCCCTCCAGAATGTGGCTAGGACGACTCAAATCAGCAGATACAGAGACCTTGCCTCTAAAAGCTCTTCCAATGTCACCTTCTCAAAGCTACAAAATTGGTATAGAAATAACTAGTTATAAAGCCCACGGAGACTTAAGCTCCTTCAAGCTATTCTTTGGCTAATCTGACAAGAACTGCAGACTAATATGAAAACTAAAAAGGAATATTTCATATGTGCCAACATTATGACCCTCCTATATTTTCCCCAGGTGTGTCCTGTATTCTCAAGATGTTCTTGATTAGCCCCATAAAGAATAAACAGTGTTACTACAGATTTTAAAGGTCTGTTGCTTTATTTTCCCTTTGGTTCAAGATACTTCCAATGTTATACATGTGTGCATTTCCTGGTGATACAATAGAGCCATCTGCTGGCAAATGGAATGTCCCATAAAGATAAAGCATTCGTTCCATTTCTATAGCTGCTTATCTTTTATGCTGAACCCTGGGCTCTGCCCTTTGCTTCTGAAATGAATAGAACTCTGTGGATGATGGGAAAAGAAATGTTGCTAAATTTCACAAACAAGCTGACTCCCTAAGGCAAGCTCTGCCCCCAATACTCGCCTTTAAAAGTTGGTCTTTAGGGGATCAACATCTGAACTGGAATGGTGGTAGTAAGCACTAAGTGAGCTGAGGATCTTCCCTGTCCTAGGATGATGCTAATAACTTTAAGAGTGGATCCAAATATTCTCCACAAGTTTCAAAAACAAGTTTTTGTGTACTGGTAGATAGGAGTAAATGCATGCTGTAAAGCATTTTATGTAGAAAGGGAGCATTATCAAGAGGTCAAACTACTCCAAAAAGACTGAGACTGCCTAATGTATACTGCTATTTCCAGAGATTCTTCTTTTCTTATCTCAAGGTGTTTTTTTTTTCTTTGTATTTTTAGGGAAGGGTCTACAGGGTGTTCAGGGTCTCACTACTAGATCAGACTCGTAGTGATCCTTCTGTTTGCAGTCTCCCAAGAGCTGGGATTACAGGTCTGCGCCACCATACCCAGTCTCAATCTCAATGGCCGTCTCAGCACTCCCCAGGAGTGGGGCAGACACAGCAGGCCTGGGGATTGAACCCCGGCCCCTGTGCCTGTGTGCAAGCACTTTAATCCACTGAGCTATTTGGCTGGCCCCTCATCTAAAGTTTGATCTCAAACAGAACTCTAAAGAAATAATTGTAAGGGTGATAAAGGGATAAAAGATGCTTGATATGTTGCATCCATGTATGTACAAATTCTTCAATACGGACATAGCTATCATGTTTTGTAAGCACACACCAACAAAAAGAAAAGATCAAAATCTTTACAAAAAACCCACACAGTCAACTAATCCATTTCTGTAGTACTTTTTATCCAAATACCCCAAACTTTCCATCCAAGAAAACTATTTGCAGTAAGAAAACATTTTAGAGCAAAGCCAAATGAAATTGGTTTAACTCAAGAGATTGTTTTTAAATAACATAGGACTGTTGTACAGATACACTTAAGGGAATTGTTATGTACTATAAAATGGGAAAGGCCAGAACAAACTGTGAAGAATGCAGTTTGTCTTCTGCACCCGTTTGCACCCAGCTATAAGCACTGCCTCCTCCTCCTTCAACTCTTCTTCCTCACTTTAGGGCTTCTATCCTAACCTAAAACTGTGTTCCCTCTCTCAAGCTAGTCTTCTGGCTTTCCTGACCCCTAAACGGCAAATACTTTTCAATAAGAGACAACACAATGAACCGAACAAAAAAGTAAAAACTAAATCAAGAGCAATTTCAGAAATAAGTACAGCATGGAGTTAGAACGTTTGGCAGTAGATGTGTGGTTCAAAAGCCCTAAAAGTGTTAGATGCAGTCAGTCACTCCCACTTTGCAGAATGCAATGGCAACAACAGAGAGAGAGGATTGAATGTGATTCGGCTTCCAGGCATGAGCTGACACACAATGTGTGTTGATAATAAAAACGAATACTCTTTCAGCTGTTGAAGTATTGACAGATAAACACGTTATTTAACAGTCCATTACATGACATAAATGTGCTGAAAACATAGGAGAGATAGCAGTGCTTGGGGATTGAGCCTATTTGTGCATTTCCAAATGACAAATTTTAGCAAGTTAGTAATTCCTGTTCTTAATTTCTACCTTTTATCTGAAAAAAATTCTACATAAATATCAAGACAATAATCTAAATACATGTAGCTAAAATAATCAAACTCAACTAAATAATATTTAAAATTGAACAAACTCTTTGATTACTGTTAAAGACACTTGACTTTTACATATGTGTTTGGGTTGATAGTTTAATAATTTTGAAAAAATTTTATATGAAACTTTAAGAGTAGATTCTCGTTTAGTTAGAAAGCTTTATCATTTGAAAATTTACAGAAAGCTTTAAATTTTCTCATTTTACTTCTCTCCATTTCTCCAGCCTGTCCCAGCACCTTCTCATTGTCCCCTCCTTTGCTTTGCAGCCTCTATTTCTCTGTGCTAAAGTGACCTTCCTCTTCTCCTTCAGCCATGAAAACTGCTCTTACACTTGAAAACCTGCTCAAGGTCTCTAATTAATCAAACTTCATGTGTCGCACCTAGAAAGGCTCCTGTGTGCAAAGGCCAGACAGAACCTTGCTGAGCATTTAATAGGAGCCCAATAATAAGTGTTGATTGATTAGAGACTCAGCAGTCAAAGGCAGTGGTTGTACCAGATAAAGTAGTTCTTCATGCTGAGAGGCTGAAACAGTGACTTCTTTGAGCAGTACTTTCCACACATCCACGCTGATGGAAACAGAGCTCCAGGGAAGTCCTGCTGGCCAGGGTCAGGGCCCAGCGGGGTCAGCACAGGACAAGGTGATGCCTGTGAAGGTGATGTTGTTCGGGCTTTGGCAGGACTGAGCGATAAGTGATCGAGCGAAACAGACAAACATGAGGTCTTCCCTAAATGTTAATAGTTCTATTAATTCTGCAAGAAAGATAATTTGACTTTAAAGCCCTAGTTGAAAAGGAATATTCCTTTTCATGCTTTTGTGACAGCAAACAATCAAAGGATAGCAGTTGGAAATTCAGTCAAGTAGAACAAAACTAATGTAATAAGTAGGTGCATGTGCATTTATTTAAAATATGGTTGTTAAACAACATTATAGGGACCATGTTGACATTGGTTGGTTTTAGAAAATGGCGTGTCTCAAACACCTTGAGACTCTTAACACGCCAGGCTCCAAGTGCAGCCCCTGCTTAGAGGTGCAATGACTTTGTGCCACTGAAAACATAACTTAATTTGCAATAGCTGGACTTCCTGTTTGATACCTCACCTCCTTGCTACTGCTCACCACTGCCACAGGCATCTGTAGACCTCATTTCCTCACCCTTCTGCAGACTGTGCATCTTTGCCACAAGAATTCAAGTCTTTGCCCAGATGCTTCCCTTCTCCCATGCCACAGTCTCTGCTACTGGACAGATTTATGTCACCGCTCTTCAAGATCAGAATTCAGTGCACAGTGAAAACTCCATCACTTTTGCACAGTGTTATGGTTAGCTTTTGTGGTGGTTTCTTGGGCTGCTGTGCTTTGAGTTGCCACAGTGGCCATGTATTGAAATATTTAAACTTGAAATGTGAAGAGATGACAAGTATGAGCTGTAGAAAGTGCCCATGCCGTGAATAATGCCTGCAAACACTCAGAAGCATCAGCCTGTTTTCTGGAAGGCCATGTTGCTCAGTGACAGTGGGGCTCTGAGCCAGCTACTTCACTTGCCTGGATCTCAGCATTTTCATCCATCAATGAAGATTGTGTTTCCTAGCAGGAAAGAGATGGCCATTCCGCAGCAGTGATTAAACGCAGGGACAATTTACAAAGAGGTGGCCAGTGCATTGGCACCAACAGAGGAGGGCTAGGCTCTGTGCAGAAGTGCAGGTGCCCTTTGCCTTACCTTGACCTGAATAGGTAGGGGAGTGGGGGAGGGGAGCAGCGTAGATGATCTAAAGAGAGAGCTTGCGGAAAGGAGGATGGCCACTGCCAGCCGTGTGCAGGTGGTAGGATACGGACCCAGACCTTTTTCCTCTCATCTTCTGCTCTCCTACCTGAGTCTCCCTTGGGCTGAACTTAAAAGCAACAGCAAGGGGCGGGAATGACAGGCATGGAAAGGCCAACTTGCCTGGGAAAGCACTGGAGAGGAAGGTGCAGAGCTAGAGGGGGGACGGACGGGTCAGGATTGGACCGCAGGACACAACATCAGCATCAGCCCAGCCTAGAGGGTTTAATTTTACTGGCGGTAACACCAGCCAAGAGAGCCCTAATGGCTTGTGATGACATTTTTACCAGTCAGCAGCAAAAGGACAAAAGCAAGATTCAAAGAACAATGCTGCAAACTTTTCATGAAGCCAAATGTTTTCCACTTACAGGACAGTCTTTTATTCTGAGATCATGATTGTTCTATTTTTTTAAGTAGAGGATATTTCCTTAGCAGCTGATGATGGCAGTATATGGAAACTATCATAGTTTAGTATATCTTTAAAAAATAAAAAAATGGTAAGAGACCTAAGCCTAATTCTTGTCGTAATTATTTCTGGATGTAAGTTCTTATTTGCTTAAGAGATATAAATGTATAATGTCTTCCACTCTGTTAATTATGAAATAAATACTGCATCAGGTGGCCTACTGAGAACTTTGGCCCATGAAGTAGCCCAAACTAGCACAAGATAACTGTCTATTCAGTTACCTGCCTTAGCAAGATCCCAGGATTCTATTTTTCTAGGAAACACACACACACACACACACACACACACACACACACACACTCTTCCCTAAAGGTCAGCCTTCCATCTTGTAAAAAATTTACCATTTTTCATTCTATGTGTCACTGATAAAATAAGAAGTATTGTAGAGGAATTGTTGACTCACCTTTTAATTTATAAGAGGACTATTGTTATAGAAGTGGATATGACCATGTGATATTTGATTGCTTCATAAGTAGCTTTAAATAATGGTTTACCCAGAACACTTAACATGAATGCTCCTATTTCAATCCAGTTCAAAAATAATTTAATTCTTTTTAGTTCAAACAGTTATTGAGGGATATTTGCTCTGCTAAGTAATGGGGAAATTGTGACAAGACAGACATGATTAATACTCATCAGAATTCTCAGCTTAGAATTTCTTCCCAACACAACACTTCCCAATGCAATTTGATTTTATGTAAAAATCAAAAGAATATCAAAAGTTTAGTATTTTCTGCTCAATTCCAATATATTGTTCTGTGCTTTGGGATCTTGTTCTCCTCTCTTTCATGAGGATTCTGGAAAATGTTAGGAAGTAATAAAAGGTTGTCATAACCTGTTTTAAAATATTCCAGTTCTATTTCAAATAACACTGTTTTATGGGTTTTCAGAGATCTTATACAGATAGTATCAGGAGGGACCTTGTAAACAATGTGTATCTTCCACACTAAAGTTAGCCAGCTGTGGCACAGAGCTGTAAATGTGAGTTCCTATTCCGTTATATCTCTTACAGAATTTGTTCTGTGACCTAAAATAGCCCTCAACCACTTTGATTTCCAAACATCACAAACTCCTTGGAGTACTTGGTAAAATCTGTGAATTCTCCTTTCATGGACACACACATACGCGCGCGCGTGCACGCACATAAAACACACACACGTGCATGATCTTACACATGCTTTCAGGGTGTTTATGTACCCTTTTTAGTCCCATCAATGTACACTATATTAAGATTTTGCTATATAAAAGGAATATTATATTGCACCCACTTTTAGTTTTTATTCTAAAATAAAATGCAAAATCTTGACAAATTAGAGTATTGACATGCTCATAACACTTCTATTATAAATTATGCAGATGAATAAATGCATAGTCCTTTCTTCTAGGTAAATTCCCCAAGCTGAGAAGATATACACTACTGTATCTTACTTTCTGAACAATAAAACAAGTAGCGCACCTTCCCAGGGAAGCCTGGGTTTTAGAAATGAAACTTCTCAACAACTGGAGTTTACCCATCTACCCAACTGGTGCTGCCCACAAAACAGGATTTTTCTAAAGAAAATACACTTTCTTCCCAAAAAAAGGAAAATAGACAAAGCAAGGTAATATCACTACTAGAAAATATTTGTATTTCTTCAAAAAAAAAAAAAAGGAGAGGGAAAAATGGGAAATTACTAGGTATAACATTTAAATTATACAAGATAAGAAATGAGAACGTACCTACTGCAAATGAACTGTACAACTTCACAAAATTAAAATGGCAAATTTTATATGTAATTCATCACAACTTAAGATTTAAACTACAACACAAGTAAATGAAGCAGATACACAATGAAGTAAGAGAATTAGTCCATATTACAATGAACTCACTGTGAGAATAAAGAAAAAGAGATTAAACGTAACAGAAATCGTAAGATCAAACAGAATAAGGTAATCTTTCTAAAGAACTGATTTTTATTTCTTTCATTAAAAATATCATTTGCTTTTAAATAAAATTTTCAATTACATGGAAATAAAATATTTCAAATAATTTTACCACGCATAAAGACAATGCACTGAATGCTTAAGGTTTGTGTGTGTTTGTGTATAGGCACAGACGTACATTTTTGGATATACATGGATTAGTTTCTCACACATCATATACAAGTTTAGATTTTGGATACTTGGGCATGTTGACCAACAGGGTTTTCATTACATCACGGACTCCTAATGTTTTAGGAAATACATGTGGAAGGAAGATTTTCAAGTCATCCTGTGAGTGAGATGAAAGAATGTTATTTTCCAAGATGGCTGTGGTTTTTCAAAGTTGATTTTGTTAAATAAATTATTGCTACAATATATAATCAACAGCTAACGTTTTATGAAGAATAGTGTTCTAAGAGATGATGGGTTCTTTTTCTGCCAGTGACCTTTAGATTCTAAACAAATCCAAGATATTTAACTGCAGTTTTAAGAATTTCCATACTCCAATTATATTGCCAGAACTTAGAAGGAAATTCTTAGCTGAACTTGCTGTACCACGAGAGTCATTTTTGCTCTCCCAGCATGGCATTTGTACAGATGCCCTTTCTACCAAGATCTGAAGGAGAAATATGTTATGCATCCCTTTCTATCAGATAAAAGTCCAGCAACAATTTCCATAGTACATTCCAATATGATAAGGCAAGCAGAGGACAGATGAGAGGGCTTCCTTTTGCTGTAAATTTCCACTTCTTTTAAGGTCTGCCTGTCAAATGTTTCTAAAAGGCACAGCCAGGATATGAACAAAGGCAGAGGACACCCAACAGCTCCTCAGTGAACCTCAGTTTTCTCGCCTATAAAATTAGACTGTAACACCTGAGTTGGGCTCTAGGGTAGCCATTTCCCTTGTGCTGCTTAGGCTGTGCAGTATCTTTCCTTATTTGGGGAATTTCCCATCTCCCCAAATGAGTAGCCAGGAACTCCCTCTTGAGCATCATTTGTAGCCAGTGTGGAGGCAGATGGCTCAGGGTCCATGCTCAGACACTTGAGCACGAGCCTCCAGGATGCATGTGAATGATATGAACAAGATGCCAAGTAGAATGGAACCTGGCCGGGGGAACCCAGCATCCTATTTGCAGAGGCTGTAGCAGAGCAAGATGTGAAAGTGTCTCATGCTCAGCAAAAGTGATGAGGTTAATGATTATGTGCAATCTAAGATCAGCAACATGGTTGTATGGTTGGTGAGCACACAGTCAGTGGTGGGGAATGCAGGACAAGGGTGCCACAGCTGCATGTTTGCGTTGTTCAAAGTGCCAGAGCTTCACCGTCACTGGCCTGTGTCCTACCCTACCAGCTGACAAGGGTTTTGCTTGGTCTACTTCATTACTTACCTTCCTTTCTGCTAGACTTGTTTGGTTTTTTTTTTTTTTGGCTTCTGAAATGGGAAAGAAAAATTAAGAAAGCACAAGAGAAATGTGGACGAGTGCCGAAGAAGAGCCGTATTCAGGGAGTTAATATTATAAATATTTTGGAAACTTGGGAAGAACTAACATGTGAGATGGAAGCTTATAGGAAAGGAATGAAAGTCCTAAAAGAAAGGTACCTCTGAAATTTCCCCCACATTGTTTAATTAATGTGATTTAACCTTCACATATCATAAGATGAGGTGATATTTGTCCCAATTATTGGTCAGTTTTTTAAACAGTTCCATTTGTAAAAATTCGTATTTTGTGACATATCTTTTCTTGACAGCCTTGCAAAGAAACAAGGATCACATATATTTATTTATGGAACATAGAACTAACTTAATTTTATCTTGCAATTTTCACATAGGTCTACTTTGATTAAGATGTACTGTGGAAACAGTAGTGTCATTTTTCTACAGTGGAAACATTTTGCTATTTTATCACCCTAAGAATTATTTAGTATCATTATTAATCAATTATTTATAAACATGTATTTAAAATAGATATCAGAGGTTGAGGATTTAGCTCAGTGGTACAGTGCTTGCCGGGCAAATATAAGGTCCTGAGTTTGATTCCTTGTACCAAAAAGCCTAAAAAGAGTTGAAAAGCAAGTAAAGATGGAAGAAAGAACTAAGTAAAGATGGAAGAAAACCCTAGAAAGGGCACCAGAATATTAAAATTAATAACTGTCCTTCATTCTCTTACTATTGCCAAAAGTATTGCAGTATCTTTCAAGAAAGTATTGAAAAGGAGACATTTTTTACAGTCTCTTGCTTTCACTGAGCATAATTGATGATATCAATTTGTTTTCTATACATAGTGCCTAAGAAGAAAAAAGTTGACATAGGAGGACTTTTTGGAATTCCAAAGCAATAGAACAATGAACGAAGTGATCGGCATCTGCCACTGTGGGCACACGTCCAGTGTGGCCCTGCCTCTAATCGTGTGTGACTTTTAGTACTTGAAATGTGCTCATTTTGAATTGAAATGTGCTCTACATATAGAATGGGCACCACATTTTGAAATTTAGCACACTAAATGAGAATGTATGCTATTTCACTGAAACTTTTTGTACTGAGTCTCTGTTGAAATGGCAGTATTTGGGCTCTATTGAGTTATATAAAATATTTAATTGCGTTTGAGTATGTATTTATTTTGCAGTACTAGGGATTAAACTCACAGCTTCTCATGTGTAAGACAAGTTCTATACTACTGAGTTTTATCCCCAGCACTTTTTGAAACAATTACTTGGATTAGTGTCCAGGTGTCTCCTAGAAAATTTACAATTATTTATATGGTTGCCCCTGGACAGTGTTGTTATTGACACTAATCTGCGAATAGAAGTTACTGTGTAAGTGACATAGACTTCACTTTTCCAACAGACTTAAATGAATGTCCGCACACACCTGAACCAATAAGGAACAACGTATCTGTAAGAACAAAAACTGTATTCTGGAAGTGCCATACAGTATTTTGTGAGAACTTAGACTTTTCTCTTTTGCTAAAAGGATATGTAACAGTATTTTTCTGACACTTACGGTTATGTGCTGAAATTTTTACCTGGTACAGAGACTTGCCATGAATAAGTTTCATTAAAATATTATTGGAGGATTTACTTACTACGCTGTTATTCTTCTGAAAATTATTTGAAAAATGACTTTAAAATAAAGGATCAGGAGACTTTGGTACAGGTGTTTAATGATGAGAATGCTTTTCCTACCATGGTAAAGATTAAGAATTTGGATTATTTAAAAGTTACCTTGACACTAGTAGACACTAGTGTTCTTGTTTGTTTGTCTGTTTTTGAAGCACAAACCACTTCTGACTATTTGGGCCGCTGAAATTTCAGATTACTGTGCTGAGCAATCCCAAAGAAAGCAATGGTAGGAGGTGTTTTTCTAGATTTTCAATAACATGACCTCAGTTGAAATGGATATTTGTAAGAAATGTCACCAATATTTTCCTGGTATTTGTTTAGAATATTTATAACTGCTTACTCAATGGGACACAGGACACAGAATTTTCAGAGGCTTAGTTATCTTGTCATCTTTTTGTGTTGGCGTATAACTTTATTCAAGGAAAAAAGTCAACTTTTTGAACAAGCAAACTAATCATATCTCGGAGAAACCTTCCACTCCTCTAAAGTTCACTAAGCATAAATAACATACCACATTAATTGAAATTATTAAACACATTTCAAAATACCCAGCTGACTCCGATACCTGATCTAACATAAATAGTCCCTCTATCAGCAAGGAGTCCTGGGGCGCTTATTCCCAGCAGCTAGCTTTAGTTTAAGCAAACTTTCAAAATAAATTAAGCGATATGCTTCAGTCTGCCGAGGCAGAGGGCAGCCAGCGGTGGCGTCAGTCCTGAGAGCCGCATCCTGCGCTCCACCCCAGGGCTGCTTAACTCTCCCAGACTGCAGCCAAGAATCCAGAGAAGGGCTGGCAAAGGCTGCTTACTTATGTGGGAAAGGCTGGCCTGGCTGTCTCTCCTGGGTCTTTGGGAGGATGTCCCCTCTCCGGGCAGTTGGGGGCATTTGGATTAGGTGGCTGTCCACGTACAGTTTTCCCTCACCCAACTTTCAGAAGAGGAGTAAATTGTAATAAAATATCAAAAATATGAATATACAGCAGCCTTCAGTCTCTAAAGGGTACCTTTAACTGTCTTTTTTTTTTTTTTTTTTTTTTTTTTTAACTAACCATTTCTTCTCTTCTGCCTACATAACTTTCTCAATGTTCCCACCTGTAGGGAAAATCAAGTGTGTCAGCACCTACCAGTGCAGACTAGCGTCTTTCTCTAAATAAGGCCAGTTGTTTGGAATTTTTTGCCATTTGGAAGAACCAAGTGGAGAAAAATGCCACAGGCACTTGATGAAACAGTTTTGTAAATGCTCAACTACTTCCGTGTAGAAAGGTCCCTTGCTCCAATGATGCCTCTGGGGGGAATTTTAAGAAACATCCTATCTGTAAAAAAATCTGTTCCAGTGTCACATGTTTTCTAAATTGCTTTGCATGTTGACATTCAAAAAACAAAATAAAAGAACACATTTACATGAAGGCAGGATCTTTTGTTTCATATATATTTATTCTATCATAGAAATTGGCAGTCCTAGCCCAGGTCCAGTGAGTGTATGGAGAGCTTCCTGCTACCCTGCGCCGGCGGGACCAGTCCCAGCCGAGGGGCAGCGTGGGCTGGACCCTCTCCCA
>NW_004524616.1:10183447-10193878 GCF_000260255.1 Octodon degus
TTGCATTCTCTTAATGAATAGAATGATTTGTTCTAATGGTGTTTGTAAATAGGATCTCAAGTCCGCATCTTGTACAGCAATTAACCACTAAGAAGAACATATGCAGTGTGTTATTTGTTGAAACTGTACTTCAGATTTGATTGTCTCATTACTGTTTATTAATAAAATTTTGGAAAAAAAAATTAAGCCAGCAAGATAGCTCAGGGGACTAAGAACTTACTTTGGCAAGCTCAGGGACCAGGGTTCCAACCCCGACCCTCATGCCACCCCAGGGACCCGCTGAGCCAGCTACCAAGTCTGGGCTTCGTGGCATATTCCTGTAATCTCAGCTCTGGTGAGGCTGAAAACAGGAGTATCACTACGACTCCAAGACTCCGAGCTGTGTAGTGAGACCCTGTACCAAATATATAAAAAATGAAAAAAAATTAAAAATGAAATAGGTCATCTTGCCCAATTGTTTATGAAGAATCATTTCCTAAAGAACACTTTCTACTTCTTAGGCCAACCTCATTTTAGACTTCCAAATCTTTTTCAAGTTAAAATTCTATAGAAGTTTGTGCTACATATTATTAAGGCTATGTAATATAAGCTGGGTGAACTTTGGCATGACTGTATAGTGCAGGGGTGGGGAGGGGTCCAGGAGAATGGGGTGTCAGTCAGCTGCTCTCGTTTTGCAAGACTGAAACATGAAAGTAGCTATGTAAGAAGCCAAACAACTGATACTCCAGCTTGCATTCATATTTCAAGATCTGGGAAGATAATATTAAACCCTTTCAACAGACATTCCTAGAAGAAAATAGTTCACTTATAATTTTATTTTGTGAGAAAAAGAATTTAGATTAATTATGTACAAATTATCATGACTTGTTAAATGAAATAGTCTACTTTCTAAAGTTTCTAAAAGAAACAGTCATTGAAACCCTTACATTAAGAAAGACGAAGGGCTGTCAGAAGTTGTAATGATGTTTTCTATTCTTATTCTCAGTCTTGTCCTCATCACTAGCATGATGTCTTTTGGGGATTTCTTATGAACTTCCATTCATAAAAATCAACCCATTGGGTTGCCACTTATTCTGTTTTTGCTATTGTTTTTGGTTAGGTTTCTAGGAATCAGACTGGGAGAGATTTGGCTACAGAGTGTTTATTGGAGATGAAACCTCAGATGGAAAGAGAAGCAGGAGTGAAATAGTTTTCAGGCCCTACTCTGAAAACTGTGGAACTGGACTAGCTCCTCTGAATGGCCCCAGTCAATGCCAAGAAGCCAGGTCTCATGTCCCTGGAGACCTTGTCATTGAGGGCAAGCTGCCCCAGTAAAAGCGTGGACACTCTGGGGACAAGGAGCCTCTCTCAGCTGAAGAAAATTTCTGAGGTATCAGCTAACAGTCAAATTAACTGCAAATGAATCATAAACATAAATATGAAACCCAAAACTGTGAAACTTCTAGAAGAAAACTTGGAAGAAAAGTATTTGTGATTTTGCTCAAAGATTTCTCAGATTGGTTACCAAAATATGAGTCATAGTAAAAAATGATAATTAAATTTCCTCAAAATTTAAAACTTCTAGTCTTCTGATAATACTGTTAAAGAATGAAAAGACTATACCACAGGTCAGAGAAAATATTTGGGAAAATATCTGAAAAATTACTTATATTCAAGAATGTATTTAAAAAAAATCTCTCAGTAGTAAATAAGAAATAAACCAAATTTGAAATGGAATAAAATATTTAACAGTTCACTAAATAAGATAAAAAGATAGTACATAAGCATATAAGATATTCTAAATTATTTGTTATTTAAGAAGACACAAATTCAAAGCACAATGAAATACAACTACACATAAGATATTCTAAATTATTTGTTATTTAAGAAGACAAATTCAAAGTACAATGAAATACAACTACACTTATTAGGAAAGACTAAAACAAAAAGGCTGATTTTACCAGGATTGGAAAGAATGGGCATGAGCTAAAACTTTCATACGCTGTGGTAGGAATGTAAAACGATACAATCACTTAAGAGAAATATTATAGCAAACTTTAAAAAACTAAAAATAGTTTATCATATGCTCCAGCTCTTCTGCTTCTAGCTAAGAGAAAGCATACAACCCTTCAAAGATTTTACACGAATGTCTGTAGCTTCTTTGTAAAAGCCCCAAACCATAAATAGCTTTAATGTCAGTCAACAGACAAAGAGATAAACAAATTGGTACATCCAATATAATGCAGTACTATCTCACCTGAAAAATGAACTCCTGAAACTAAAGACAGCATGATTCACTCTCAAAAGAGTTTTGCTGAATGAAAGAGGTCCCCCTAAAAGGGTGTGTACTAGATCGCTCCTCTTGCATGAAGCTCAAGGAAACGCTTAAGGATGTAAGCAGACAGAGCCAGGTGGGAGGGATTTCTAAGGAACGTGAGAATGACTTGGACTGATGGTAGGTTCATCATCTTGATTGTGACGCTAGCTTCACCGTGTTATATGTATGTCAAAACCTGTGGGGGTGAAATTTACAAATGACCCAGGAGAGCTGGAAAGAAGGAAGGGAGTAAGGGACGTGGAGAAAGATAGTAGGCAAAACAGAAAGTTCCAGACTTACCATTTCTTATTAAAATGGTAAAATAAAAAGGCACATATTTTCTAGAACTTTATATTTCATTATACATAGAAAATAGTTCTAGTTTGCTCTCATTTTAAGAATGAATAGGAATATCTACTTTAAGCCATTTGAGATGTTCATTTAAAGCACAACAGCTCATTAATAACCTTCATTAATGAGTTAAAACTTTGCTTTTCAAAGGAAGAATCTTTTGAAAGACAGCCTACTATGTTAAAATATATATAAATGTTTTCAGTGAAACTTGTAGATACGGTCTTATAGCGAATACTAAAAGAGAAGCAGAATTTATGTAAGGTATAGTTTACCTTGCCTGACTTATAAATTTAAAATCTTTTAGCTGTTTTACAGTCTTTTCATAAAGCTGATTTCCTGTACAGTGAATGACCTTACAGATTGATAACCCACAAAACAGCTTCTCAGGCTTATAACAAGCCTAGCTTTGAGGAGGAATGAGCCCCTTAATACATATCTGCATGGACAGCGTCACACCCATGGCCTTACTTGGGGATGTGCAGCTCCGGGTCACCGATGGCATCGGGTCCTCTGCACTCTCATCTGTACATGCCAGGATTCCCAGGAGTGGTTCACAGAAAACAATCCTGATCTTGTTCCTGCCAAACCCCTTGCTAATAAAATTTTTATTTCCCAAATAGGTTTAAATGAGGTTATTTATATGTACTAGCTGTTTCTTTCAGAAGATATTAAAACAGATCAGAGAGAAAATTTAAATAATAGGTCCAAAATAGGCTAAGATATATGGGGACCACCTGGCCCCTGAGAAGCAGCTCTAAATTAGCTCTTGCTGGCTTAGCCTGTGTTTCTACTATCTATGGTGAATACACAGTGCTCAAATCCTCAATGTGTGGAAGATCCATAAGCCTCCCTGAATTTAAGTTTCTTAATTTCTAAATTGGTGATAACAGTAAAAAGAGGACCATATCAATGTAATAGCAATGATTCTGGAAGCCTCTCTCCCCTTTGGGCTGTAAGAATCTGAGGGACATGAATCTCAATCACCCAACACTTTTCCTGGAGCTAAGTCCACTAATTGATATTTATTTTTTAATCATTTTTTAATTTATTTGGTACAGGGTCTTGCTATGCAGCTTGGGTTTGTTGTGTTCCTCAGCCTTCCCATTGCTAGGATTACAGGAGTGTGCCACCATGCCTGGTTTTGGTTCCAGGGCCAGCATGGCATGTGGGAATGGAGATGAAACCTGTGTCCCTGTGCTTGCCAGGCAGGTTCTTAGAACTCCAAGCTATCTCCCCAGCCCAGCCCACATGTTTTATTTCAAATGATACCAATGAAAATTCACTTCAATGGTGAAATTTTGTTGTAGGCACACAGCAAGTAATAAAATTCAGATCTTACTTTAAGAAAAGACAATGTACAAAGGAATTCAGAAGCTAAAGTAGCAGGTAGCACTGTATAAAGGCAAATAAAGAACCAGTGTTTTCAATTCAGTGGTGACAGAAGGTAGAAGGTATGGCAATCTGCTTGAGTGGTCAAGAACTAGCCACACAATTGCAAAAGTTTTATCTTCCATCTTGATCTTTTTTTTAACCAAAAATAAAAAAATAATTATTTAAAAGAGTCAACAGAGACTATTGCAATTTACTGCCTTGTGGTACATGGCAAAATCTGTTTTGCTAAGCTCTATATTCTAGGGATTCCACGAACGGGACTATATGGTGAAAAGAGACTCCAATAACTGTGAATATGGCTTTGGAGTCTCTAATTTTACCATCCTCCAGCTAAATGTATGCTTTTAGAAAGGTAAAAAGACAAAAACTAAAGCGGAGTCAGTTTCTTCAAGCCTCGGAGCTCCCTACTGTGTCAACTGTCAATTATGCTGTTATGTTGAGCTGTGGGGGACTCAGGTGAACAATTTCTGACATTGCCAGTTAAGCGGAAGACCCAATACTATTATGGGCTACTGGACTCTTTTGGGATATTTTGCTGAGTTTCCACACCTATAATATTCAAATAACGGAACTTAACAAAAAAAAGGGGATACAGATGAATGTCCATTTTGAATCTGTGTATTCAAAGTGATTAGGATAGATATATAGTTACATTCTCTTAATGAATAGAGAGATTTGTTCTAATGGTGTTTGTAAATAGGATATCAAGTCCACATCTTGTACAGCAATTAACCACTAAGAAGAATGTATGCAGTGTGTTAATTATTGAAACTGTCCTACTGATTTGATTTGAAACTGTCTCATTGTTATTTGTTTATCAATAAAATTATGGCAAAAAAATAAAAATAAAAATAAATAAAAAATTATCAATTTAAAAAAGAAAAAGAAAGGCTAGATCAGAACTCCAGGGAGCTAATTGGGGGCCGCAGGCAAGAGTCCTAGAGGTGGCAATGGGCACCTCGTCCTTCCCAGTTCTGGATGCTGTCACTGAGGGTCCTTCTACACTAGCATCTTTAGAAGGACAACAAGAAAACTGCTGCCCAGGTATCTCCCATTTCTCAGACTCAAATGTACCCATCAAACAGAAAAAGTTTTGATGAGGTCTGCATGAGGGTCACTCTTTCCTAAAGCAACAAACTCACAAACAGCACAAATAAAATAAAAATTAATTATGATGATTTTTCTAGCTGAATAAATGTAAAATACTTCTAGAAACTGAAGACAATTTTAACTGAAATCACTTTGCAAATCTAATTTGATTTCTTCACATATTGTTCCATCAAAATTCTCCTGAAAATTAGTATGGATTTAGGAGCTACGTCCAGTTTACTTGGTTCCAGATTGGACCAATTATGCTAGCTTAAAATTTAAGAAATAATGTCGCAGATGTGAGACTCTGGATATGCATCTCATGAAGGAATGGATCATTCTGAGCCAGTGATGGTGGGGTGTGAGTGGAAGACCAGAACTACCAAAACACCGCAAGAAACAGAGGCCCTTACTTGAATACTATCAATTCCAAAGCACTATACTCTGCTATATTTCTTACTTATTTTGTGATAATCTCTGTCTCTCACTCTTTTTTTTGTGGAACTGGGGATTGAATTTAGTAACTTGCGCTTGCCAGGGAAGTGCTTATCCCATTGAGCCATCTCTCCGACCCCGACAGTGTTACTTCATAGTGAACCGTGACCTTGAATTCACCATGTAGTCCAGGCTGGGCTTGGGACTGATTTCTCTTCTCAGTCCCCAAGTGCTGGGAGCACAGGCATGTACCACCACAGCTACCCCCTATATATTTCTAAGTACTTTATCAAAGATTTTCACATTTAGATATATTATTTGATGTAGAATAATATTTTATAGGTGAAAATAAGACTCAAAGAGTTCAAAAGACTTCTCTCTCATCACACAGCTTGCAGGAGGTGTATCTGGGTCTGATTCCAAGTTTTCTGCATCCTAGTCCTGTCTGTGGTTTACTACCCTGAATGTGCCTGGTCTTGAATACTAGTTCTCTGAACTTTCTTTTACACCACACCATTGCTGCCTTAGAGCTAAAAGATTATTCCAGAAATGTCTCTGCAGGGAGTCTAAGGACTGAAGAATTGTCTACAGTCCATCTAGGTGGAATGCTAACCCTGAAAACAAGAAGCTGAGGGAGTACTATCTTTAAGGGAAAGTCTTGCACGTCCTTGAATGGGAACTGGTGCAGTGAGCCTCCATGAACCCACCAGGCAGCTTCCACACCATACTACCCCTCGCTCAGTTTTACCTCTGCCAATGGAGGGGCCCAGTTGGGGCTCTGGCAGACAAACCTAGCTTTCCCTGGGCATCAAAAAACCCTAGAAGAGGAAGCACTCAAAGGTCTGAGCCTTGTGTGCCACCAGCTCTCTTGAAAGAGAATGAACAAGCTGAGATAGGCTGTAGTTTAAACCTGAGCTAAACAAAATAGGCCATAATTTAATCCCAGTCTAAGCTAAGTACTTTAAGGTACTAGATCTGCAACAGGCCTGAGTCCCAGATTGCCTCATTTACAAGCAAATGCTACAGAATAGCCCAGGAAGTCCTGGCATGGCGAGGCTGCAGAGAACAATGCAACATTCTCACTGGCTGAGATGGTCAAGTCCTTCTTTTCCCTCACCTAACGTCTGAGTAGCCCAGCAGCAACACTGCCCTGGGGCTCCACCCACTCCACCTGTCTTCTGCTTAGCTATGAACATTCCCCATTTTATTTTTTAAAGTTTACTTACTAGTAAATTGTGGAAACTAAATGATACCAAGGAAACCTCAGTGTTCATTAAATTAAATCACAGTTTTACTATTGATTTTTCTTGTGGAAAAAAGAAATTATGCAAAGATTATTTCTTACCAATACTTCATTGTTTTGTTCTACCTCTGCCGCTGAATTTTCAGACTCCGTGCTAAAAAAGAAATATGAGTTTAGAATTTCAAACTTTTATTTTAGGCAGGTACATGCACACCTCGTATCAAATAGATTGTTATGCTGTACATGTAAGATAATTTTTTTTCAAGTGTTTCCTCCAAATGTCAAATTTTGGACATTTCAAAAGGAAATAAAAATAATGGAATGTAAACTTTACTCCAGGAAGATAAAATAGACTTTAAAGGCTCTCTTGAGAATAACCAGTCCGAACAGGACAATCTGTTCTGGAAACCTGCAGAATCTTTTATTTCAACTAAAGAATGAAAAAGGAAAGAGAGAAAAGCATTTTCTCCTATGAAACAAGACTCCAAAAATTCTCATGTCCTACACTGTCTGTGTCTATGTCTCTGTCTGTCTCTTTCTCTTTCCCTCCATCATTTGCTTACAAACATTATTATTGCAGCTTGAACCCTCTTTCTCTTTTAGCTTCTGCTTAGGCTGACCACCTTCATGGCAAAACTATGCTCTCATGACTTTCAGTTCCTTTGCTTTCCTCTTTCCCTTTTCCTTTTCTCTTCCACTCAGCAGCCTCTCTCTCTCTCTCTCTCTCTCTCTCTCTCTCTCTCTCTCTCTCTCTAAAGCCATTTCAATCAGTCTCTGAGTAGTACCACTGCACAGGAACTGCTTTTGGGAAATTCACCAAAGAACGCCACATTACTGTCTCCAGTGCTCATCTTACTTAAGAGCTTTTGACATGTTTCATCATTCCCTCTTTGAAATACTTTTACCATGGATTGGAGCTCTTAGTCATTGGCAGAGTGCTTTCCTGGCATGCATAAAACCCTGGGTTTGATCACCAGCACTGCAGAAGAAAAAGAAATATAGGAAGGAGAAAGGAAAGAAGGAAGGAAGGGAGGGAGGGAGGGAGGGAGGGAGGGAGGGAGGAAGGAAGGAAGGAAGGAAGGAAGGAAGGAAGGAAGGAAGGAAGGAAGGAAATAGAGATATTTCTTTGCCGGGTTTCTAGGGCATGCTAAAACCTTAGAAATATTTTCTCCACATCTTATCACTTAGCTTATTCTTACACTTTTTGTCTTCCTCCAAATCACCTTCTTAATGGGATGGGCTATATCTTATTGGAATGTGCCATAAAATTGGACCTCTTAACTCTATTTTACAGTACTTAGTATTTTCAAACATACTGCATATTTATTATGCTTATTTATTATATTTATTGTATCTCAGCTGACAAGGTAAATTTCTTGAATCTAGGATATTTTTTCTCATGTTTTGCTACTTCTACCTTCACTTCATGGAGGGACAAGATGATCAGTAAATATTTATTGAATTAATAAGCAAATAATTTTAATAAACTTCATAGATTTAGTAGCTTCCATTCTGTTATCAACGAATAAGTTTCACTTCAAAATCTCAAGGTGTTTCCTATTCCACTGTCTACCGAAAGAATACTAACTTCTGTGTTTCTATACATGCATCCAAATTTAGCTACTTTTCAAACAATTTAGAGCCACTTAAAGTGTTCACAGTAATCAGTGATTTCTGGACAACATTAATTAAATTCTCAGTGGAAGGAGACACTGAATTCTTAGAGATATAATTGTTTTTCTTGCATCATCTTGAAATCAACAGAACCCAGGATTTTAATGTTTTCTACTTGATAGCACCTCTCTATTATTAACTAGAGAACAGCATGAAAATTTCTGCACAGACCAAAGAATTGCTTTGAAGGGCCTTAATAAACTAGGTCCTCCTACTTTCAAACTCATCCTATCTTCTATGGGTATGCCTCACAGAATTGCTATTTTCACCACCCATGTTGCCTACTGCCTCCAGAGTATGTGTCCATGCTTTTAGAAAGGGATTTCCTCCTCCAAGAAGGCTCGTGTTCTCTTCACCATCCATGGACGTCTTGCCTTTCTTTACAATGTCACCTTAGCTCTGCCTTTTCCTGAGCTTCTTTGAGCCTACCAACTGGAAGGACAACTGTCTCTGTATTTCACCTTCAGGTTTTGGACGTCTGTCTCTTACATCCTTTATTATGTTTTATGATGTATATAATTATTGGTCTACTGTGTTTTTTGATTTCTTCAGTGATACCTTTATAGAGAGCAAGAACCATGACTTGTTTCCCTTTTTGTCCTCCCAGTGACAAGCCAAGAAAGCAATTCAGTCACTGAATGAGACCAACAAAAACAGAAACACTATGCACATTAGATTCTTATGTACATGCTCAGATGTGTGACAAATGTACCATATAAAGTAGTGTTTGCAACTACACTCTTTTAATAATGCCTGTAATAGAACTGCTGATTGAAAATGGAAATGTTTGGCTACCTGACAATAATATTTAAGTGTCACGAGTCACAGTCTCAAAGTAACCATAGTAACTTAGCACACACAGAGAAAGCATGTTGTACAATAGTTAAAGAAAAGTTTAGAAAGCCTATTAGTTTTGTGATGAAAACAAATTAGAATTTGTTTATGAGGCTGAGTTGTGGAATTTTTTTTTTACTTCAAGGTTAAAGGAGAAATTGGAAAACCTACTTTAAATTTCTATTATTGTATGAAATAATAATATCATGTATAAAACTACTAGATCAGAAGGGTTTTTTCCTGTTTTATAAGAGTATAAGATCCAGGTGTGGTGCTATATGCCTATAATCCAAATCTTGGGTGGATGAGGCAAGAGGATCCCTATGAGTTCAAGGCCAGCCTGAACTATGCAGTGAGACCTGTCTCAAAGAAAAAAAAAAGTGAGTTGGGTTCTTTCTTTTAGTGAAATGTCTATCTGATCTCTAAACTCTTATTCCATACTTTTCATGCTGAATTGGAACAGTAGTCAACAATTAGCTCATGTGAATAAACCATTTTAATGAAATTGATTTCAAAATAAAGTATTAGGAATTCAGTTCTTACAGCAGAGGATTTCCTGGGAAAATGCTTTTGTTCCTTAGACAGTTCAAGAGTAAGTTCTCACCCAGCCTATGTAACCTGTGGGGAAAGTCTGTCTCAAGAACAGGAGAAGAGGAGGAGAGGGAAGAAGTCATAGCAGACTAGCTGGTTACAGCTCACAAGTATAGGAGCCAAATGAAACCCACCTCAGGATCAAAAAGGGGTGCACAAGAAAATAAAATCAAATTAAAACAAAAAGTGTTTCACTCCTTGAATCCTGTCCCCAAAGCCTACTTTCCCCACATAAAATGCTCAGCTCCATGAACCAGAAAGACAAAGACCCGAATGGTGAGTTCCAGTGAGAACAGCAGCCTGCTCTTGTACTTGCTGCTGCACCATTCAGGTCCAAGTTGCTCGGGACTATTCATTTCCCTCCATTTGGCAACCCTGCATTCATTTCTCCACTGTCCATGCACTGACAGGTCATCTCTGTAGGTAATTTGCTCATGGATATTAAATAAAGGATTGCTCGCTAAATTTTATTTGCTTTGGCTTGTCATGACATGCCATTTACTGCTAAGATGTCTCTCGGGTA
>NW_004524616.1:10194977-10204569 GCF_000260255.1 Octodon degus
TTTGAGAGTCTTGCATCTAGAAATGACAGTTTCTATCGAACATCAGAATATTCATGGATTTCCCATAGCATTTATGGGCTAAAACCCCAAGGTTAAAAGTAAATTTCATACATTCACATAAAGAAACTATTTTTTTTCCTTTTGTATTTTAGGGAAGGGTCTTCAGAGTATTCAGGGTCTCACTACTAGATTGGACACATAGTGATCCGCCTGTGTACAGCCTCCCAAAAGCTGGGATTACAGGCGCGCTCCACCACACCCAATCTCAATTGCAGTCTCAGTGAGCCCCGGGGGCAAAGCCAGCATGGCAGGCCTGCTGATTGAAGCCCCAGTCCCTGTTCCTGCCTCCAGGTACTTAATCCACTGAGCAATTTGGCTGACCCTAGGAAACTATGTTTTTAGACCCACAGATGTGGTGAGCACCTGAGAAGATAATCATCTCCAAAGACAACTTGTTCACTGTGTAGGGAACAAGTCCCTCTTTTAAGGTTCGAAAGAAAATTCTTTTTTAAAAAATTTATTTATTTATTTATTTGTTTGTTACAGGGTCTTGCAATACAGTTCAGACTCAGTGATGTCCCTGTCTCAGCCTCCCCAGTGCTGGGATTGCAGGCATGTGCCACCATGCCCAGTTTCAGGGACTGCCTGGGATGAGGTACTGGGGATCAAACTCAGGTCCTTGTCTTTGCCAGGGAGGTGCTTAGACCACCAAGTCATCTTCCCAGTCCTGAAAGAAAATTCTAATTGAATAGTATTTCCACATTTGAAGGAGAAAGAAATATTGAGTCAACAAGTTTTGCAGTGATTGACTATAAGTAAGCTAGACTTTATGGGCCAGGGAGGTAGCTTGGTGGTCTAAGAGCCTGCTTGAAGAGCTCAAGGACCTGTGTTCAATCCCCTGTACCACATGCCATGGCAGCCCTGCACTGCACCTTGCCAGCCACTGAAACTGGGAGTGGTGACCCATGCCTGTAATCCCAGCTCTGGGGAGGCTGAGACAGAAGGCTCACTATGAGTCTGAGCTGGGTAGTGAGACACTGTACCAAATAAATAAAAGATTTTTTTAAGTAAGCTAGACTTCAATACTTGTACTTAGAGTCATGGTTGATTTGTGTTTTTATTTGGGGAATTTGTAGAGAATGAGCAACCCACCTTTGACAGAATGGTGGTGTGACATTGTGTATCAGCAATTCTGAGAGAGGACTGGCTCAGTACAACCTAGCCCTTCCCACACTAGTAAAATGGTTGGAATGGTAACTGATTTTGAGACATGCACATGAAGTACATTTTATTCATCCAACAAGTATCTACTCAAACCTATTGTGTGTCAGACCTTGCCCTATGATGTGGGAAGATAGCCTCATTCAAGGAAAAGGTCAGTCTTCAGGAAAGGAAAAAGTCTGTTTGATGTTTCTCCACAGACTTCAAAGGAAAGTTATGTTTGAAGCACTGAGTGAAGGTTATTTCATCTAGGAATCCCCATGAATTATTTTTAGAAGAAGAGGAATCGGAAACTCACCTGTAGCTCTCTGAGTTTTCCGAGTGTGGGACTACAGAGTTGGCGCTGTAACATTCTCCCATCTTAAGTTAGGTCCACTGTCCTTGGAGCAGACCTCAACTACCCCTCGTCCTTAGAGTTTCAGAATCCTCACTATTACTGTCTGTCTGTTGTTGCTAGGCAACTACAATGGTGGGGACAAAGCAGAAAAGAGAAAAGAAAACTCAACTGCAAAGCCACAAGAACTCTCAGATCATCTCACAAATCAGATGCAGGCATGAGACCAGATAAAGAATCACCACATCATCATTTGTGGAAAACTTACTCAAACCAGTGCTGTGGGTTCAGGTTCAGACCGGGGCTTCTGTGCATACAGAGCCCGTGCTGAAGAGTCATCACACTGCTCTCTGAAGAGTGTGCAGACTCACAACAAAAAACAGTTTTGCCTAGATCCCTCACTGAGCTAATCTGCTTTCCTGAGACCCAGGGGTCCCAGTCAGATGATCTCCCTGGGCTCTATCTAATGCAAGCTTTTCTTCCCAACACAGAGTGTTAGAGGAGACATGTTGTGTTGATTACTAGTGTTCCATTCACTGTCACTTTTCATCTGTAGCCACTACGGCTTCCCTGTTGGGTTTCCAAAGTTATCAACTGCACCTTCCCTTTGAGGGTGCACAAACACTCTACTTTCTGTTCTGGGAAGACGTTCATGTAGCAACTCTGCCTCCTGTAGACCAAAATCAAAGCCCTTCTGGGTCTTGATCCCTACATCCCAAATTCATGCATCCTACTCACATAGCCCGTAACAAAAGAGATCAGATTGATATGACATCAATTTTTCTAGTCATAGAATTTGTTTCTAGGGTTGGAGCATGGAAATCAAATAATTTTAATACTAGAAATAAGGAACAGTTGGAACTTACCAATTAAAGAGTAAAATTATTATTCATTTCTTTGATGTTAAGTTCAAGTTACCCAGCACCTTGGTAAAACAGCCCTTTGAATAAAGAACTATAAGTAGTTGGTGTTTGGGTAGAAAAGTCAGTGCTGCCTACGTAAGAGTGTATGAACAGATCAGGCTGTTAGCCTTGAAGCTAGTTAACAACCTATGAAGTACCAGAAAGTCATCTCATTTCCCTGTGCTTTAGTTTCCTTCCTTTTATGACAGGGACTCTTTGTTTTCGCCTCCAGATATAACATTCTGTTCTTCCTTGGCTCCTTTTACTGAGAACCTGGAGAGAATTATACTTTGGTGTATTTTAGAGGAGTGTCCGGACATTCACTGTGTACTTGGTTCATAATATTTTGTGAAAGGAAGGTCATCTCCTTCATAATGGTTGGTGAAAGGCACTGTAGGCAGTAATTATTCATAATAGTTATTAATCTTATCATACATCTCACTGATCAAAAAGATAGGCAGAGAGATATGGCTGGTATAAAAACAGACTTTCAAAAAAGTCCCTGAAAAACAAAGTGACTTTCTTGTTCCCACTCTTCCTTAAAGGAATACTACATGAGAAGAATTCAGAGGAGAAGCTTACAAAAATTTGAGGTTTACTGGAGGTATATTAGTCTACAGAATTCTAGACTGAGAATGCCAACTAGCAAATCAACGGTAGTGTTCTGTTATGATTAAAATCAGTACAATTATCTAAAAAATGAAAATCACTCTGAGTCAGGGAGATAGCTCAATGGTCTAAGCTCCTGCCTGGCAAGCACAAGGACCTGGGTTTAATCCCTGGCACCGCATGCTGTACTGGCCCTGTGCCAAGCCAGCCACTGAAGCCAGGCATGGTAGTGCACCTGTAATCCCAGCGCTGGGGAGGCTGAGACAAGGAGGGTCACTATGAGTCCAAGCTGTGTACTGAGACTCTGTACCAAATAAATAAATAAGTCTAAAAAAAAAAGAAAGAACATCATTCAAATAATCTTAAAGTTGAACTGAATTTTAAGAAAACCACATCTTTTCATTCCTAAGTCTACAGGAAAAAGAAAAAGAATGTTATAACAAACTTCTAGGAATATGCTATATACAGCATTGATATTGCCACTATTAATACTGTTTTAAACTGAAGAAAACATTCTCGGCTTATTAACCTTTATGAGCTATTGCATACAATTCAGATTCTTATCTTGTGACTGTCAAATATAGTTTTATAACCAGGAGGTTTAGGAAGTATGAATGCTTGTATGCTTTGCTGTTAGTGCTTATCAGGACACTGTATCAAACTCAGATGAATAAGTACTTATGGGATCAGAAAGGAGAGAAGGGGAAAAAGCATAGTGAGGAAGGAACAAGATAAAAGAGACTGGTAACGAAGCGGCGTGGCTGAGGTAAGGACAGAGAGCTGCCGTGGATGTCCGTGGAGTCCGCTTGGTTGGCTTGTCCACTCAGCTTTTGTTTGTTTATCGTTTATTTCATTCTCCAAGCATTTCCAGAAATCCCACTGTGTGCCAGACATGGTGTGAGCCAGGCGCAAACTTGATGCTGTGACAGCCCTCCTAGAGTGGATCATTCTCCAGGGTGATTGTTCTAGAAGGCATAATGAGAAAAAAATGAAACAGGCTTTGGATTTCAAAAACACTCTCCTGATTAAAAACAACTAAATGAAAGCAAACAGAAACACCTCCAGGTGCTCTTCCCGAGGAGGCACAATCCTGTGGCCCCCGTTCAAGCTGCTGAACTGCCAAAGTTCAGTCTGCCCTTACGGGGGGGAATACAAAGTATGTTTCAGCCTGCATACCAGACTCTCAGTTAGTGTCTGTGGTAGCAGAAAATGAGAAGAGGAAAGATGATAGAGAAGCCAAAGTAATTGAACAAACAGGTACACAAATTCATCCCTGAACCACAACCAAAGAACCTTCTAGATGTCTGCACAAGTCTTTTGTTTAGCCTAAGAATTAGTTAGCTCATTTGTCTTTGCTTTTTGTCTTCTTCCTTGTGTTTTTGATTGCTTGGCACAGTGGGTCTAATTATCTCCAGGCTTCCAGCTTGTTTTAATGGAGAGAGATGTTTATCTATTTGAGCGGAGAGCTTTTACCCTCTTGGTCATGAAGTCTTTCCTTTGGAAACAGAGTTGGGACTGAAAGCTTTTAATTAATAAGTCAGAATGTAAACTTTTCATTTCTAGCTTATTTAGAACAGTAAAAAAAATCTGTCTTCCATCTTACTGTTCTTTACTTCAAGGAGCATTTGTCCCTGGCAGTATTTAACTCTCTTACAAGAAATTCCACTTTCTTTCCATATTCACCTTTGGAAAGACAGTGAAATCAGATACCAGCCTCCACTATGTAATGGAAGGGGATCAGTCCCTGTCCAGACAAAAAGACTATGGGACATATGAACTTGTCTATTCAGCAACTGGACCCCAGGCCTTTACACCTAAGCATTTGTATCTTTAGGTGTCCCTTTGTTTGCTCATTTATTTATCTCACAAATATTTACTGGGGTCTTGTTGTATAACAGGATTTTTTTTTAGATACTTGTATTACAGTGGTAAGTAAGACAAAGCTACTGAACTTGTGCAGTTCATATTTTAATTGGTAGAGACAATCAAACATATACAGAACACTGTTAAAAATAGACAGAAGTTCTATAAAGAAAATAAGACAACATAAAGAGACTAGGACCAGAAGATGGCCCAGGGCTGAAGGGTGACTGATACAAAGAAGCAGCCTTGAGACATTTGCTGGAAACAATGTTCCAGGCAGAGATTTAGTCCCATCCTATAAAAATATGCCATTAAAAACAGACAAATCAGCTGGGGAGATGGTGTGGTGCTCTAAGCACCTGCCTGGAAAGCACAAGGACCCGAGTTCGATCCCTGGTACTACGTGCCCAGGCACACCATACTGGCTTCTGAAACAGAGCATGGTAGTGCACACCTGCAATCCAGTGCTGTGGAGGCTGAGACGGGAGGACCACTACAAGTCTGAACTACGTAGCTAGACCCTGCACTAAATAAATACATTTTTAAAATTTATTTTTTTAAAAAAGACAGACAAATCATCTTAATCTCATGTCTTCCTGTGTTTACTTGCACAGAAAAAAAATCATGAAACTGTAGCTTGTCTTTTCTATTTTGTCTCTAATCTTTTCCCATGAAATACAGAGTCCTTTGAAATAGTCCTTGATAGTTAGGGTCATCACTAGCTTCTTCCTTGAACAGCTCAATCTGACCAACTCTCCCTGGAGTGGGTTCTTCACATTCCTGACTCTAACTTAGCCTTCTGCTCTTTCTAAGAGGCTCAATATGTTTTCAATTATTTCTCCCCTTTTCTTTCCTTAGCCTGAATTGTTTTGATTGCTTTCAGCTGAAAAAGCCTAATTTGTACATTTGTAGTTTTCTTATTATTGTTGATGTTCACCTAGAAAGCAGTTATTCAATTTCAGGCTAATCCTTATTTATCCTTATTTGCTTATCCTCAGTTTTCCCAAAACATGACTATTACATTGGTGACTGTCTTTTGATGTTTCTCCTGTGACTGATTTTCCTTCATAGGCTTCACTTCCTGAGCGTGGGTCACTTATACATTTGAGAACATCTATTAATATCTTCATGCCTATCCCATTGCAAGATACTGGAGACAGGTGTGATTCAAAGCAGTCATGGTTTACAGGCTTAGTAGACGTGTGGAGAAATTTCTCTTTCAAGTTATCTCTACAGTTAATATAAATATTATTTATGCCTCTTCTAATGTTCTGTTACTAAAAGCTCTGTCAAAACTATATCCTTTAATATTCAACAACGGAACTTAAAAAAAATTGGGGTATAACTATGAATGCCCATTTTGTATCTGTGTATTCAAAGTGGTTGGGATAGATATATAGTTGCATTCTCTTAATGAATAGAATGATTTTTTCTAATGGTGTTTGTAATTAGGTTCACATCTTGTACAGCAATTAACCACTAAGAAGAATATATGCAGTGTATTATTTGTTGAAACTGTACTTTCGATTTGATTTGAAACTGTCTCATTGCTATATGTTTATCAATAAAACTTTGAAAAGAAAAAAAAACAATAAAAACTATATCCTTTATTCCCTAATTTTCTCTAGCAAATATCATAGCAATCTACCAGCTGGAAAATTAAATATAATTTCTCCAAATATTGTATTTTCACTTTAATAACTTTCCTATGTTTTCAATAGAGAAACCAGCATTAAGCAAATAAAAAAAACTAGATAAAAATAGGGAACTGCAGGAAACAATTTCTAAGAAAAATCATTTTCTCTGCTAAGACTTTCTTGTTTTCACAGTCAGATAGATGATCATTGATGGAAGTTGTACTGTGAAGAATACACTTACAAGTAACAGAAACGCCACCCTCTAGGACTTAACTCATAAGGGAATTTGCTGGCACATGTGGCTAGGAGGTTCAGAAGCTGATTTGTGGGGCTCTTGGTGGACCGCATCCTTCCATTTCACCATTCTCCCATCATCACTCTTGTCTTCTTCTGACGACTTCCTTCTCTCATGGAAATAGAGTGGCCACCAGCAGCAACCAGGACTACTGGACAAGTGACTTTGTTTGGAATCCAAGGGAGAGAAAGAGAACTATCTTCCACACCTCAGAACTAAAGTCCTGTGTTTTATTTTCTTTAAACAATCCTACATAGCTAGATCACTATCATGAAATGTTGATCCGTATCACTCTGAAAAATATGCCTGCCCTAACCCAGTTACTGTAACAATGAGAAAGGACCCATCAGATTGTACCCTAAGAACTCAGTGGGATCAAATCCTCTCCAATTTTCGGGATACTACATACTGGGGAAGGATGAAGCATGTCTGGAATGCTCTAAGGCCATCAATTCAATTTAATATTCTCATATAATATGTATATAATTTAAATATATTTATTATTTTATTAAGTCATAAATAATAACTATTATACTAATGTAAGATATTATGATATATATTATCTGTATATTGTTTCATATTATCTAAACTAGGGAACCATTCCATTAGATTAATTTACCATTACAACGTTTGCAGTGATTTTCATTTCTGTATTTCTGTTGTTTCTTAATGAAGTGTCATATGCCAGCAAGGAAAAAAGTTACCCAGAGGATGAGACTAACACTTCAGATTTTGATCTGCAGGATAACTTGAGAACTCATTTTAGGCAAACCTATGAAATTAATGAAAGTAATTATTGGCTTATATGCAGTTCATTTTAATAATGTAATATATATGTTACAACCCTTTCTGCTGACTTATTCATAAAATTATTAATAACATTCTAGCTATAGCTTAGTCATTAGTTTGAAATGTTTCTGTCTATTGAGTGCCATTTCACACAGAAGGGCACCCTATGAACGCAGGAAAGTAGCATCTTATTTCAACTCCAAAATTCAGTAAAATCTTTAATATTTCACTGTACTTCATTTCTGGTTTTTATGGGGGTCATTTTAAAAACATTTCATTCATTCTTATCATGTGTCAGATACTCTACTAAGCAATGAACATGTGTGTGTGTGTGTGTGTGTGTGTGTGTGTTTCATTCTTGCAAAAAATTTAAGAGATTTCTATAAACTTCCCTGAAGCAAAGAAGGTGATGTTTGAAGATGAAATGCTGGAGCAAAAAAACAAAAGAAATAAAGGAAGTGTTAATGATACACGTATTGTCCTCACAAAGGCGTGACTATCAGGTCGCAGAGTGGCAGGAAAAGTGTTCTCAGGACTGAACACCAGAGTCTAAACACAACAGACACACAGCATCTTTAACCTGGGTGTCACATATTTATCACTGTACTTCAACAAGATGACAATACTTCAAATTTCATTGTGAATCTGAGCCAATAGTAAAGGACAATTAGAAAAATCAGCCAGTGCCTTCCATCCTTATTGGGAGGAATGCGTGACCATTCTAGCAGTATTAGTCATTGTGGCCACACAGTGAGCTCATACAGTGTGGACTGAGAAATGATTCTTCTTAGAACATGTTTATTTCAGTACCTGACAAGATCATTCTCATAGGCAGTATATAGAAATTATTTTAAAATATGATCATATTAAATAACTAAAAATGTATTGAGAAACATCTTTGTAGTTTTGATTTGTAGAATAAAATGAGTAATTTCAATTCAATCAAGACAAAACAAATTTGCTCTTGGAAAGGTGGGACAGGTTACAAAGAAAAGAAAGCATTTTTTAAGGAGATTGACTAGAAAATAAAAAGCTTTTGTTGGAGTTCTTGCTGTTGATTAGGAGCACCCAATCTGCATCACAGGGAAAAGTGCTCTCACTACATACCTGACCTTTCTCTATCAGTAAATCATGGCTTCTGCTTGTTAAATGTTGATTATTATTTTATTACTCTCTGAAAAACCTTGTGAAATGTTTGCTGAAACCACAAGGAAATCAGCATGATGTGAACAAAATAGTAAGATAAGGTTACCCACCTTCTTTCCATATCATTCACAAAGGATTATTTTGTTCATTGTGACTTGTACCAGCAAAAGAAATAAAATGAATAACAAATTCCAAAATGGAACAGAGATTATAGATAAAGGATGAAATAAACTTAAAAAAAAAGAAAAAACAAAAAGCATGATAAAATGTCCAAAGAAATGTCATTATAGGCAAGTGAGATAGCTCAATGGACTAAAGGGCCTGCTTAGCCAAGTTCAGGCAAGTGCAGAGACCATGGTTTGATCCCCTGCACCACATGCCACACCAGCTCACCCTCTTCCCAGGGTAAGCTGAGCCAGCCACAGATCTGGGCATGGTGGCTAAGCCTGTAATCCCAGCTCTGGGGAGGTTGAAACAGGAGAATCACTATGAGTCCAAGCTGTGTAGTAAGACCCTGAAATACCCAAACACATTAAAAAAAGAAATGTCATTTAAAATTTTCCATCACACTTAATAAGCCATTACTTGTTTTAATTTTTTTCCTCACCAGTCCTTCAAAATTTTATTTTACTTTTTTCCATAATTTTATTGAGAAACAAATAGCAGTGGTCTAAAGCACCTACTTAGAACAAGCTAAGCTAAGCAAAGCACAGGGACTGCGGTTCGATCCCCCAGCACCACATGCCAGCCAGCCCCGCCCCCTGGTGGGCTGAGCTGGCCACACACACACACACAC
>NW_004524616.1:10205074-10222189 GCF_000260255.1 Octodon degus
CATGGCTTTACTTCTTATACTTTGTTTTTATACTTTTCTGCTGGATGGTTAAGACCAAGATAAAGCAAGACCTGTGCAACAAGAGTTGTAGCTTTTTGATCTGATAAGGTCAGTAAAATCCCCTTGGGATTTTTCCTGAGATCCTGTACCTCAGATTGTAGATCCTTTGTGAGTGTCAGTCATGTGGAAGAGTCACAGCCATTGCTTTGCCAATGTGCTCTCTGTGAAAGCCTAAGAGAATGTTTTCTCTCCATGTGACTCTCCTTAGGCACACTCTACATAATTGATCACTTTCCTTTTAGGCCCCATAATCTCCTTGATCAGAAAATTTGGGACACAACTGAGCTACATGACACTACAGCAAAAGTTCTCATCTGTCCTGAGTCTTAATTGACCTTGGAAGGCTAGGGCCAAAATGTTGGCTTTGCTTGTGACCCTGTCTTCTCTAATTTTTGGTCTGCAAACCTGGGTTGTTAACCCGCAAGAAGAGAAGCTTATTGTTATTACCATACAACCTAGGCTGTTGAGCTTTAAACTCACTATCTGTCTGAATATCAAACATCTTAGGCATAACATGGAACAGATATTTTTCATCAAGTATTGATATGTTAATCTCTAAGTCCCCATAGAGTATGATGAAAAAACATTAAAAAAATTATAATGTATTTAAAAAATAAGAATAAAGAAATATACATGCTTACACATAAGTGCAGAAATCTAACCATACACAACATTGTAGCAGGACAGTACCGCAACACTCCTTTTTCTGTCTCCTGCCTTCATGCACCACCCCCTTCCTTTTTAAACAATCATCTACCCAAGAGATGGTATGGCAGCAACTGGTGTGTCATGACAAGCAGCCCATATTCAGAAGACCAGAATGACAGACACTCCAAACATGAACCTACTATTATAAATTGCCATCTTCAGTGAAGTTGCTTAGTTCACAGGTGTTAGTATATATAGTTAGTCAGGGTGAGAATCCTTCCAGTTAACTGCTAAATTCAGAAATTTTCTGAAGATTCTCAGAATCATTGCCTTACCCATCTTGTACATATAACTATATGGCTTGCCACTGTCATGTTTCCTAGCTCTTCTCCTTTCCCTCTCTTAATTGTTTAGTCCTCAAGTTCTTGCTTTCCTTTTACTCGTATTATATCTTTCTACTTGTATTTCTTCTTTTAAGTTCTTATACTAGGGAAACTATAAAATATTTACACACATGTGTCTGATTTCTTTCACTCATGAGTATATCTTCAAGTGGCATCCACTTAAATATAAAGACTTCAAGTTTATCATTCTTTATAGCTGAGTAATACTCTATTGTATAAAAATAGCACATCTTTTTCCTCCATTCCTCAGATGACAGGCATCTTGACTGTTTCCAAGATTTGGCTATCACAAATTGTGTTGCTATAAGCATAGGCACACATATATATCCCTATGATATGATGTTTTCAGATCCTCTGGGAAAATTCCTAGTAGAGGAATAGCTGGTTTAAATGGGATTTCCAGTCCTAGTTTTCTAAGGAGTCTCCACACTGATTTCCATAATGGATGCACCAGTCTACATTCCACCAGCAGTGGAGAAGGGTTCTTTTTCCCCACAGCCTCTCCAACATTTGTTGTTGGGTGATTTCTTTATGGTAGCTATTCATTCTGGGGTGAGATGATATCTCAATGTTGTTTTAATTTGCATTTCATGGATGGCTAGTGATGTGGAGCATTTTTTCATATATTAATTCACTTCTTTCATGTCTTCCTCTGAGAAGTGTGTGTTCATCTCGGATGCCCATTTCTGGATTGGGTCTTTAAATTTTGGGGCCCTAGTGTTTTTTAGTTCTTTATAAATTGTAGATAGAAGACTTTTGTCTGAGTACATATTTGTCAAGATTTTTTCCAAGTTTGTGGGTTGTCTTTTCACTTTGTTGGTAATTTCTTTTGATGTGCAAAAACTTCTCAATAAGAGGAGGTCCCAGTTATTAATTATTTCAAGTGTTTCCCTTACGATTTGATTTTTCTTCATGAAGTCTTTGCCTACCCCTATGTCTTCAAGAGTTCCTCCTATCTTTTCTTCCAGGAAATTTACTGTTTCTGTTAATAAACATTAATCTTTAATCCATTTTGACTTAGCTTAGTGCATGGTGATAGACCTGGGTCAAGTTTTAGTTTTCAGCATGTAGAGAGCCAGTTTTTCCAGCACCATTTGTTAAAGAGGCTATCTTTCTTCCAGAGAGTATGTTTGGCCCCTTTGTCAAAGATAAGGTGGTTGAGTGTGTTCATGGAAGCTTCAGCATCTTCTATTCTATTTTATTGATCCTCAGGTCTATTTCATTGCCAGTACCATGCTGATTTTATCACAGTAATCTTGTAGTATAATTTCAAGTCAAGAATTGCAATGCCTCCTGCCTTGTCTTTGTTGCCCAGAATTGCCTTTGCTATTCTAGGTCTTTACTGGTTCCAAATAAATATTAGGAATGATTTCTCTAGATTTGTTAGGTATGTTGGTTGTAGTTTGGTAGGGATTGCATTAAATCTGTACAGCAATTTTGGGAATATGGCCATCTTCACAATGTTGGTTATTCCTCCGCAGGAGCATGAAATATTATTCCATTTTCTGAATTTCTCTCTCTTTTTTAAGAGTACTGTAATTTTCCTTGAAAAGAGCTTTGACTTCTTTAGTTAGATTAATTCCAAGGTATTTCATTTTCCTCGGTGCTATTGTAAAAGGTATTGTTTCTATAATTTCCCTCTCAGTGTGTTTGTTATCTGTGTACAGGAATGCTATTGACTTTTGGGTATTGACTTTATATCATGCTATGCAATTGAATTTTTGTATTAATTCTAGTAGCTTCTTGGTGGAGTTTTTTGGGTCTTCCAAGTAAAGTATCATATCATCTGTAAATAAAGATTATTTGACTTCTTCTTTGCCTATTCTTATTCCTTTTATTTCTTTCTCTTGTCTAATGGCTGTAGCTAATGATTCCAGAACTATATTGGAGTGGTGATAGTGGACATCCTTGTCTTGTACCAGATCTAAGGGTAAGAGATTTCAGTTTTTCTCCATTTATGATTATGTTAGCTGTTGGGTTTTCATAAATGGCTTTTATCAGATTGAGGTAGAGGCCATCTATTCCAATTTTCTGTAGGACGTTGAACATGAATGAGTGTTGGACTTTGTCAAAAGCCTCCTCTGCATCAAATGAGATGATCATGTCCATTAATATTTGCTTTACATAGTTGGGTGTTCCCATGCTTGTTGCATATATTTTTATGAGTGTTACCTCTTCCTCTTGAATTTTTCTCATAACCAGTATATAGTGGCCTTCTTTATTTCACTTGATCATTCTTGGTTTAAAGTTGAGACTGTCTGAGAATAGGATTGCTACCCCTGCTTTTTTCTGTGGTGCTGGGGCATGTAGTACTGTTTTCCATCCTTTGACTTTCTGCCTATGAATGTCTTTATGAGTTAAATGTGTTTCTTGTATACAGTATATTGTTGGATTTTGTTTCCTAATCCATTGTGCGAGTCTATTTCTCTAAATTGATGAATTGAGTCCATTTACATTGATGGTTATAATTGAGATATATTGACATACAATTGACATGTTATTTACCTGCTGTTGTTCAGTCTTCTTTCTCCTGTGTTTAATTGTTTGCCTATTTAGTTGGTTGCTCCTGTTCTCATTCATGGAGTTCTGATCATTTTGTTCCCTCTCTAGAACATCTTTCAGGAGCCTGTGTAGGGTTGACTTTGTAGTTATGAAATTCGTTAGTTGTTTTTTGTCATGGAAGTATTTCACTTCTCCATCCAACTTGCAAGAGAGTTTTGCAGAATATATGCAGTGTATTATTTGTTGAAACTGTCCTTCCGATTTGATTTGAAACTGTCTCATTGCTATCTCTTTGTCAATAAAACTTTGAAAAAAAATAAAAAAAAAAAGAGAGTTTTGCAGGATATAGTAGTCTGGGCTGGAATTTGTTTTCATAGAGGAACTTGAAGTGCTCTGCTCCATTCTGCTTCTTGCCTTCATGGTTTGTGAAGAGAAGTCAGTCATAATTCTGATGGGTTTTCCTTTGAATGTGATCTGCTTCTTTTTCTCTAGCGACTTTCAGTATATTATTCTTGAGCTGGATTTCTGGCATCTTGACTATTATATGTCTCAGGGTATTTTTATTTGGGTTGAGGTTGCTTGGCATTCTGTATGCTTCAGTTACCTGAACATCAGATTGTTTCCTCATATTTGGGAAGTTTTCTGCTGTTACTTCTGCTCATATTTTTTTTTTTTTTGGAACCAGGGATTGAACTCAGATCCTTGTGTTTGCCAGTCAAGCGCTTATCCTACTGAGCCATCTCCCCGGCCCATGCTCATATTTTTTTAATGTCCTTTTTATTGACTCCTTCTTTCTCATTGATGCCTATTAGTCTCACATTGTTCATCTTTGCATCGTCTTGCAAGTGATGAATTATTTTTTCCTGCATCCTAGTTGTTTTTAAGAGATCTTTTCTTACCTTTCCACTAGTTGCACCAGCATCTTCAAGATCTGAAACTCTGTCTTCACTTTCACTTAAATGGTTTTGTAAGCTTGTGATTGAAATTTTAAGTTTCTCTATATCTCTTTGGCTCTGCTTCATATGATCTATTTCTTTCCTGTATTGCTCATTCAATCTGTCATTTTTCTAATCTCTATTTTTTTATCAATGTCTTCTTTAGAAGCAGTTATTAATTCTTTTACTGCAGTGTTTTTTTCAGTTTGGGTTTCCTCTCTGTTTCTGTAGTTGATTCTTTACTTCAGATGCTATGAGTTCAGAGAATTCTTTTTTCTTTTCAGAAATTAATTTCGCTCTGAATTCCTCTATATCTTTCTGCTGTTGCTTTTTTACTTTTGACACTATTAATTTATACATTTGAGCTGAGCTAGTGTCCTCTGAATTTGTTCTGAGTGGGCATTGGGTTTCCTCCATGTTTCTGCATTTGATTCTTTACTGCACATGCTATTAATTCAGGGATTTCTTTTTTCATTTCCAATCTGAGTTGCTCTATACCTTTCTGCAGTTGTTTCTTTATTTCAGAAGCTCATGATTCATTGATTTCAGCTGTGTGATTCCCAATTTGGTCTGTGCTAGTGTCCTCTGCACTTGTTATGAGTGGGCTTGGTGTCTGAGATTGCATTTTGCTCCTTCTCATTGTCATTTTGTATAGCACTGTACTCTGACCTTTGTTGTAGATTTTTGGTGCAGTTATAACCTTAGTACCAACCAAAATTGAGGTGCAGATCTACAAAGTTTGAATTTATCCAGTTGTGCCTGGCTTAGGTCTGGCTTCTGTGCTCAGCTCCTTTCTGCTGCAGCCCTTGAGAGTGACCCTGTTGTGCCCCTCTGGCAAGATGTTCTGCTCCTAGACTAGCTGGGTGGTTCTGTCCCCTACTCTCTCTACAGGGACTGCAGCTACAGAGTTTCACCCCAGGCCTGTATGCCTGGCCTGAGCTGAGTCTGAAGGGGAAAAGGGGGAGTAGGGGAGAGGGGAAGCTCTTCCACACCCTCAGCGTGCCTGGGCTAGGGCTGGATTTGGGGATCCCCAGAAAGCGGCAGAAGTTCTCACTCACTTGGTTGGTGTTGGGGGTGTGCCTGTGGGATGGGTGGTCCCAATGGAGAAGAGGGTCTTACTCATGGTCTAACTCATGCTGCGCCTGGGTTTGGACTAACAGGTCCTGAGGGCAGGTGCAGTGTAGCCGGAAGCTCTCTCACACACTCACCGGGCCTGGTCTAGGGTTGGATCTTATTTGTTTTAATTTAAATATTCTGGTATAAATACAATAGCATTTGAATTTAATTTTTAAGTTTGCTAAGTAATTTTTGATGAACTATAGTATGAGTATAGAAATCGCAAATTTAATACTATAAAGGAGCAGTCATATTGCTAACAGTAGTTATATTCTTTTCAAAGCCTATTATTTATATGATAAAAATAATATACACATTAGTATGATAATTTATTATTTGTGATTTGTAGGATGACTGTTCTCAGTCTTTCAGGAATCATTTTTTATCTGCAATGCTGAAAATAAACAATAAACAAATCTTTAGCAATAAAACACTTTTCTTATAAGAAAACTATTGGCAATAACAAGACACTTTTGCAAAGAAAAACTATTCTCTGTGTAATTGACATTAATGGTCCTTGTCATCAGGAGACAGGTCAATAAAAGAGGAGCTTTCTGAGGCTACTCCAAGAACAAACACATCCTCGTGATTAGAGTCATACCCAAAATAAGCTGTCATGCTTGGCTTCTCTCAGTGGGAATATTGAATTTCCTAAATGATCCTGCTGTCATTTTACATGTGGCAGATGCACCAGATCAGCAACTAAGAAAATTGCCAGTGCAGCTTGTTTCTCGCTGCCAGTATGGGAGCAGCTTTCCTTTACTTCTTGATTTATCTTGTGACATTAAAAAGAAGCAATAAACATAAATGTTACATTAAAATATCGTGTGTCATGGATTATAAAGGTCCCATAGTTTTAAAAAAAGTGAAGTAAAGATTCAGCCTCCATTAGGAGAATTTGGAGCCCCCCAGAAGATCAATGTCACAAGTCAGATGGTGCCATAGGTTCTCCTAGGTTGACAGCTTTTCCTTGAAGCAAAGTTAATCTTCTACCAATATCATTAAAAGAGGAAAAGCTAAATGCTTTCCCAATGAAATTAGACAAGAATTCTACTCTCACCACTCCTATTCTCTATGGTACTCAAAATATTAGCCAGAGAAAGAAATGTAAGGGAAAAGTATAGGAAAGGAAGAAGTCAAATTATCATTTATAGATGATGTGATTCTTTAGAAGACCCAAAAATCCCACCAAAAGATACCTTCAATTCATAACAAAATTCAGTAAAGCAGCAAAGAGATAAAATCAGCACACAAAACTCAATAACATTCCTGCACAGCAACAGTGAACTCACAGAAAAAGAAATTAGAAAAACAATACTATTATTGATAACATCAAAAAATTGAACTCTTTAGAATGAACTCAACGAAGGAAGTGAAAGGCCTCTGCAATAAAAACTACAGTACTCTAAGGAGTACTAAGGAGATTAAAGCCATCATCAAAAATGTATTGTACCTACAATATTTAAATGAGAACGGAATACCCTTTTCTGACAAAACTAAACCAAAACAAGGGATACAAATGAATGACCACTTTGTGTCTCTATATTCAAAATAGGATAGGTATACAGCTACTTTCTCTTAATTCAATGAACAGAAGATTTTTCCTAATAGTGTTTGTGGGCAGGATATCATGTCTGCATCTTGTACAATGAATAACCACTGAGACAACAATATGCAGTGTATTAATTATTGAAACTGTCCTACCATTCAGTTTTGAAACTGTCTCATTGCTATTTGTTTCTCAATAAATTATTTTTAAAAAATCAAAAAATAAAATCCTAGACTCAGTCTAGCTGCATTTGACCCTAGACTCAGTCTAGCTGCATTGTATTAACAATTTGCATCATTATGCATTTAAAGCATTCGTATCTAAATTACAACTGACCTATTTTTATGGGTTCTGTGTGGAAACATATATCTTGTGATGTATAGTTCTCTAATTATTTAGTGATGGGGTAACATTATGAGTCAAAAGAACCCATATTTTTATTAACAAAATGGAAAATAAATGAACTACCCTTCAAAAGAAAAGAAAATAGAAAGCTACCCCCTGTTCCTGCATAGCCAGAACCAACATTGTCAACATGGCCATACTTCTGAAACTAATATTTAGATTTAAGCACTATCAATAAAAACACCAAGAGTTCCTCCCAGAACTAGAGTAAACAATCCCAAAATTCATATGGAATTGGAAGAGACCTAGAACAGCAAAAGCAATCCTACATAACAGGAGCAAAATCAGTAGACCTCACAACCCTAGAACTGAAGTTACATTACAAAGTTAGTGATTAAAAATAGCTTGACACGGGCACAAAAGCAGACACATAGATCAGTGGAGCAGAATAGAAAATGCAGAGGCAAACATCAGGCACATGTGGCCATTTGATCTTCAAGAAAGCATTCAGAAACACACATTAGAGGAAAGATAGTCTTTTTAGCATATGAGTTGGGAAAACTGGTTGCCACATGCAGAAGACTAAGTCTCAACCCCCATCTCTCACACTGTATTAAGTTAAATAAAATAGATCAAAGACCTAAATATTAAAACAAAAGCACTTAAACTTCTGGAAAACAGATAAAATTCTTGAAGACATAGACATAGGCATAGTCAGGACCTTCTGAAAGAAGCCCAGTTACTCAACAATTAAGAATGAACAAATGGGATTTTATCAAATTAAAAAGTTTCTGTCCAGCAAAGGAAAGAACAGAGTAAACAGATGACCTATAGAATATGAAAAAACTTTTGAAAGCTACACTTTGGACAGAGGACTAATATTTAGGGTGTATAAAGAACTAAAAAAAAACCCTCAAAATAAAACTCAATTAAAAGAAAATGGGCAACTAAATTGAATAGTTGTTTCTCAGAAGTAAAAATGACCAATAAATACATGAGAAAATGTTCAAAATCTCTGGTCATTAGGAAAAAGCAAATTAAAACAATACTAAAATTCCATAAAAATGGCTATCATAAAGAAATAAAATAAAATAAATTTTGGATTTTGGCAAGGTTCTAGGTGAAAAAGGAACCCTTCTGTATCACTGGTTGGAATGTAAGCTAGTACCATCACAATTGAAATCATTTTGAAGACTCCTCAGAATGCTAAAACTAAAATTCTACTTTGCCCAGTTATTGTAGCTATCTTCCCAGAAGAGTTAAAGTCATCCCATCACAGCGACGCAAGCATATCCAGCACAATTCATGATGGCTGAGTCTTGGAAGTGGGCTGGTCAGGATGACCATCAACACATGAATAGGCTCTCTGTGAAAGCCTGAGAGAATGTTTTTTCTCCATGACTCTCCTTAGGCACACTCTACATCATCGATCACTTTCCTCTTTGGCCCCGTAATCTTCCATTGGCCAAGCAATGGCCATGACTCATCCACATGGCTGAGACTGACAAAGGTTCTACAGACTGAGGTACAGGATCTCAGGATAAATCCTGAGGGGATTTTACTGACCTTATCAGATCCAAAAGCTACAACTCTTTTTGCATAGGTCCTGCTTTACCTTGGTCTTAACCATCCAGCAGAAAAGTATAAAAATGAAATATAAGAAGTAAAGCCATGCTGTTATGTTGAGCTATGTAGGGGACTCAGGTCAACAATTTCTGACACTGCCAGTGAAGCTGAAGACCCAATACTATTATGGACTACTAGACTATTCTGTAATATTTTGCTGAGTTCACACACCTATAATATTAAATGACGGAACTAAATAAAAAAAGAGTATACAGATGAATGTCCATTTTGTATCTGTGTATTCAAAATGGTTAGAATAGATATACAGATACATTCTCTTAATGAATAGAGGGATTCGTTCTAATGGCGTTTGTAAATAGGATATCATGTCTGCATCTTGTACAGCAATTAACCACTAGGAAGAATGTAGGCAATGTGTTAATTATTGAAACTGTTCTGCTAATTTGGTTTGAAACTGTCTCATTGCTATGTGCTTCTCAATAAAATTATGGAAAAAAAAAGAAATACAGGACAATGCCATGGGAAAGAAAAAAAGAAAAATGCAGATCATGAAGGATTCACACCTTATAACCTGAGCATCTACTTTGAAGATATCATATGCAATTGTTAATCTTCTATTATTGTGTTTTAAAATACTGTACTATGGCTATTATTTTCTTTAAAATAATAAAGAGAAGAAATTTAAAAAAGAAAAAAAAACACATGAATAGGCAAGTAAGTAAAATACATAATGAGATACTGCTCAACCTCAAAGAAAGATCATTTTTATCCATTTGTAGGGAAATGGATGTAACTCAAGATCAAAATGGTAAGTGAAATAAATCAGACACTCAGTTTAACTGTTGCATGGTTTATATTATGTGAGAAGCCCAAAGTAAAAATAAAGTAAAAATAAAAAAATAAAAGGTGGATAATAATAGGAAACAAAAAGATCTTTTATGAAAGGGAGAGGGATCAAGAGGTAGAGGATGGAGGAGGAAGGGAGAGGAAGGGAATGAAGATAGAACTAAGGTGTTTGTTATGGACACTTGTCCACTCGTCAGGGTGCGTTTCGTCATTATGTACCACAGGTGTATATTAATGCACACAAAAAAGAAATTAGATTATGAAAGTTGTCTTTAAACTATTTACCACAAGATTTTTATATCTTTTAAAAACAATCATTAAACATATATTTACAAGATATCAAATTATTTTTATTAGCAAAAAGGTTAAATTTTGCTAGCAGGGAAGTTTTTACAGTATGTTTACCATTTATTATTTTAAATATACACTACTAATTTCATTAACATTAATGCAGTAATGAGTATAGGAGTGTGTTAAACTGAGAATTTTTTTGTAAACTCACTGCCATATTGACTCATTTTAAGATTCAGGGCCTGGAGAGGTAGCTCAGTGGTCTAAGTGCCTTCCTGGCAAATGCAAGGACCCAAATTCTATCCTTTTGGCCCTGAAATTGGGTGTGGTGGTGCATACCTGTAATTCCAGCACTGGGGAGGCTGAGTCAGGAGACTCAGTAAGAGTCCGAGCTGCATAGCAGAGCCTCTATTCTGTTAATTAATTAATTCAGGTGTCTTTTTACTCTCATTAGATCATGATATGGTGAGGAAACAAGTGCTTTATAAAATTTTCGGAGTGATACTTATTTAAAATATAGTGGTTAAAATGAAAAAAATTCTCGAGAAAAATCATACTTGCTACTTATTTTGTACTGAAAAAATAAAACAATATTACTCAATCAAATTCTGTAATTTGGTCATGCTACCTAACATTATTTCTGTTGGTCGGTCAGTGACAGTTTATTCACTGGATATAAATCCATTCAGTACAACATAGTAATCCTAGATTTAAAAAAATCCTACTAGCAAACATAGTGGCATATAAAAATCTTTCAGATGACATTTAAACATCAAATTGTATATAAGGCATTTCATTTAAAGTCGTTATATGTAAATTTGAATTTATATAATAAATAATTATGATGGGGTTAATTTACAATGTCAAATATTTATTTATTTCACTAAAAATGTTTAAGCATTTTTAAAGGATGTCCATGTCTATTTAATTATACACAAAGCTTGGTGAATATAAAGACTTGTACCTGTGAGCAGGAAATAGTAAAATAACTTTCCTCAGATTTTTGAAAGAATATGTTTTAATAAAGTTTAAAAATTACTCCATTTATTTATTTATTTATTTATTTACTTATTTATTTATTTATTGGTAGAACCAGGGATTGAATTCAGCACTTGCACTTGCCAGGCAAGCGCTTATTCTACAGAGCCATCCTCCTGGCCCCATAAAATTACCCCTTTTAAACAATTAATAATTTTCTAGTAGAATGCCCACCCCTCATTGTCAAATATAATTTGACTTGCAAAATTGAACATATATGTGTTCAATATGGGGAAGAATGGACTCAACCATAGGGATATCATTAAAATATGTTACTACATTTCAATTTTTACACATAATTTATCAGTATATAGAAGATGCAGTGGAAGCAGAACTACCATTTAACGAGCACTTTAGGCAGTGCCACACTTACTGTTCTCTTTATATTATTTGGTTAATGCTACAACTCTGGTGATAATCGTTATAATTATTTGTCCCTCCTTTGAAGGACCCATGGAAAGTAAACATTTCTCTAAGACCTCACAGCTAGTTACCAGAAGCACCGAGACTCAAATATAAGTCTTTTTTGTACTCAAATCCATAACCTTTACTGCTACGCTGTATGCATACCCTACATTCCACCACTATTCAGCAGAGTACCATATTGGCTTTTGTAGATCATAAAGTAGAATACAACCAATTTGATCCACTGACCATTTCCTCAAAGGTCCAATGACCTCAATGTGTCCTTCTCAGAAACAGGAAAAGTGGCTGTGATCCCCCTTTCTTGCCATCCTGCTTCATATCTTCTCAAAGCAAGTATCAGTGGTGTTACCTCAAATTCCATTGTTTTTTTCACATTCACTTTCTGTTGAATACAAAAGGCTTGCCAACTTAATTCTATGCTAACAATCAAGAGTTGGCTTCTCCAAAAACCCATTGTATTAAAAAGGGTTACTATTAGCTGTAGGTTACAGAGCAGGCTACTGAGAGTCCATCTGGCTAAATATTAATAGTGATTATCTTTGAGTTGTATCATCATGTGTAACTTTAATTTTCTTCCTACTCGCCCATATTTTTCAATATTTGCCCTTGAGCATATTCAGATTTTATAATATTAAGAAGAAATAAAGCTATTTCAAAAATTCCTTAAAACAATTTCCTCATATACTTTAATATTGGGAAGTTTTAAGTTTCCATCATAATATCTGTTAATTAGAACAGTGGAATAATCCAAACATCTTTCATGCTAACTGTATTAACTGCTTCTTTTGATAAATGGATGTGTTCCAAGTCTTCTAGGCAAATTATACTTATTGTTAAAAAACCCTCTAGTTTCTATAAACACACAAATATCATCAATCAAAAGGGACTGGAAATTAACTGTCAGGTTTCTCCTTAACCTGGTTTATTCTGGACAAATAACTCATTCGTTAAAGGACCAGCCCAGCACTGAAAATTTTGATTACTTAAGTAAGAAAATAAATCTTGAGCTGTCATGTATAATCGTTTACTCAGTATTTATTCTTTATGCCTTTGTTTTGAGCATCCACCATGTGCCAGGCATTGGACAAGTGCTGGCAGTGCAACGGTAAATCAGAAACACACTGCGCTGGCTCCCGCAACCTAATAAAGACAAGCTGAGCATTGCACGGCTGGAGACATCTCTAGATCATAGTTCACGATTCCCCAACCTCCATTTCCTGAACCAGAAAAAGAGATCTCATGCTTTCTTTTTTCATCTGTATTATTTGACAACAGATTCAACTTCATTCCTCTTGTTTGTTGTTTGGTATGCAAAATTGCAAGATGACTCTCAAAATCTTTGTGCCTTGGTGTGACTTTATAGTTATGTCATGATATATAAGAAAAAGGAGTTGGTTACAATTATGAGTCAACTGACATTGAAAGAAATTTTATGGGTAGTCTAACCTCATAAGGAACATGTGAACACAGAATTTTCTGTGGGTTATAAGAAAAGTCAGAGGGATTGAAAATATGGGAAGGATTTGATGGGGCAGGATGGCGATATCATGGAGCAAAGGCAGGAGAGTGTGCTTACAGAGCTGAGAGCAGTCCCCAGATGACAACTAGCAAGAGTAGGGGCTTCTTACAACTCTGAGAAACTGATGTTTGCCCATGACAGGAATGACTTCAGATGACTGAGCTCCCAATGATTTCATGTCGGTTTCACTCTACAATTCCAACCTCCCCAGATAGTTCCCTCGCAGTATCTCAAACTTCCAGCCAACAAAACTTATTTTAAAATTCCACATTTGTAATAATTTGTTACACAGCAATATGAAAGAAATACACATCCTTTTCATTTGCACATTACTCCTGAGGAAGAGTTATCACACTACAATATAACTGGAGCTGAGATGCATGGATACCAGCTACCCTCATTATCCAAATGTGAAAATTAAGGTCCAAATTTTCCAGTCCTATTAACTTACCTTTTAAAAGTGAATTGGCTTATTATGTATTTTGAAAGAAATTCAAACTTCTAAAGAACTTAGCAGAATACACAGAAATTGTTTTCCTGAATCATTTGGGCAGATGCACTACTTCTGCGATACAGGACTAGTTCAGTGGATTTCTTATAAACAGCAGCATTTGTGTATGTACATACAGCACAGTCATCAAACTCAGGAAATTAACATCAATTCATCTTTCAGACTCCATCCAAATTTTATAACGTGTCCAGATAATTTCCTTTATAGCCAAAGATTCAGTTTGGATTCACACATTATGTTCACTCTCATATCTGCTCAGTTCCCTCAGCCTAAAATAGTTTCTCCTTTCCTGATGTTCATGACCTTGAAACTTAAATTGTGCAGGACCATTTCTGGGAACTGTGCTTTAATCTGGTTTCTCTGATTTATTTTCATAATAGTTGTGCACTTGGCAAGAATATTAGAGCAATTCTATGTTCTTTTCATTGTTTTCTATAGAATAGTTTATAATTTCATGTATATCAATATTAACAATGTTGTTGATAATTTACAGGGGCTTCTGCATAGTTCTCTGTGACTTTTTTTACTTTTTAATTAATAACTACTTATAGGAAGATAACTTGAGGTTATGTGAATATCATCTGTCAATAAACTTAAAATTTTTAATGTACAATAATTATATCAGCATGGACTCACGGTTTCCTACTTATTCTGTGTTTTATAATCTGTTATTATCCTTTCTTTTTATATTCAAACTGCCAGAAATTGAGCCAAAGGGAACCCCTAGGGCTAGATGGGCTTCCGTGTTATTTTGACAATTTGCACGTTCCTCTATTCTTTCAGCACTTTCTTACACAAAACAAATCTCCTGGGGAATCTGACTTTTTCTCCGAGTAATCCTATTGTTTATTTTCAGTGAAAAATGACATTTAGAAGCCAAGATCTGGACACTGGATTTGCTTATTGCTTCTGTGGTGGTGCTGTTCTCAGACACAATGAACTCTCAATGTCTCTCAAATGCAGTGCTTTCTGCTATCATGACTTTCAAGTATACTGTTTCTTCTAGGTGGGATGTTGATCCCTTTCCACACAATAAATTTTTCCTATGTATTCTTTAGATGAAGCTTAAATCTACTTCTAGGAAACTACCCATCGTTGTCTAGACCTGAAAGGGTCTTATAGCATCATATTCTTCTAAAGCATTTGTACTACAACAATCATCTAGGAATATAGAACTTCTCATGAGAACAATACATTTTGGATGAAAAAGGCTGTCTTGTTTTCATAACACCATATCAGCTGTGCCTAGGACAGGGCCAAGCAAGTAACAGTTTCTAATAAATATTTGTGGAATGAATGAATGACCAAATGAACAAAACAATAAAGCTTTCACAGGGGACCACTTAATACATTTAGGTAACAGACTCCCTGAAATAGTACTCACTAAATTCTCAGACATAATGGTATGATTTGATTCTTTCCGACAAACCCTTGAGTTTTGCACCCTGGACCAAATAATTTTCCACATTATATTTGAAGTTAATTTTTCTTGAAATAGGTTAGACAAAAGTGAAAAACCAGGTGTCCTCTAGAAAGGTCATAGAATTTGCCACTATTGATTTAATCACTTGGGTTTATTCTCCATTAGATTTATTTCTGAGAAACTTTACTAAGAAAACAAAAAGCTGCAGAAGAATATTTAATTTGATTGCATAACTCCAAATCTTCACCACCTCCTGGGTCCCTAATTAAATTTTGTTGTTACACATCGCCTTGTCCTTGAATGTGGGCTACTCAGAATGTCTCAGGAAGGCAACAGAGGATAGAAACAATCCAGAAACTTGCCTTGAGACCATGTGGAAAATTATAGCCCTAGCACTGTCCCTACAGACAGATTGGGTGCACAATTGTCTTCTTAGCTTGATGCTTTCTAGTTTTCTTCTGGATTTTTTTCCCATAATTTTATTGATAAACAAATAGCCATGAGACAGTTTCATATCAAATTGGTAGGACAGTTTCAATAATTAACACATTTTGACTCAGTCCTAAACTCACTGAAACCACCTTTCTTTGGACATGGTTTCAACAACTGGGCTATACATTAATTATAATTAAAACAATGACTAGGTCTTTGGTCATTGAATCAGTTAGCTATTGAATTTTGTTGACGTACTAAAAAGAAAGTAGGGTCAGCAAGGCGGGCCTGAATAGCTGCAGTTCTTTCAGCCCTCAGAGATGTATTAGGAGAGTTTCCAAAAGGCCTTCTCATTTTACAGTTTCTAAGATGAACTCCAAGACACTTGGTCATTTTTTTCCTGTTCGCAGTATGTTATGTGGTGTTTATTAAAAAAACAGAATCTCATAACAACCTACACCATGGAAAATGATTATTTCATGATTTATCCTTTCCCATGACTCCCACTGTGGTTTTCTTCCATTCTGACACATCTGGCAAAAGAGGAGATCTGGTTAAAGAAACTGACCAATTGTTCCATTCAGACGAGATGAGAAATGCAGAGGAACGTCACATATGTATTAAGAATCTCTCCTCTTCTCTTGTGAGGCTGCGGTGTAAGACTTTTTTTTGTTTTAATTTTTTTTTTTTTTTTTTGTCCAGGGGCTCACCATGCAGCTCAGACTCATGGTGATCTTCCTGATTTCTGCCTCCCTAGTGTGGGGACTACAGGCACGTGTCACCACACCTGGACTCCATCGCAGGCTCAGTGTGCCCAAGGGGAGGAGCTGGCACAATATGTGATGCCAAGGATCGAACCCTGGCCCCTGTGCTTACCTAAGCAAAAGACTCTTAAGATACTTGGCCACACTAACGCTCTGGTAGCTTGAGGTTTTCACATTTCCTACCAAACAACCTAATGAGTAACTACAAATTCAAAGAAAAACATCTCTGTCATTCCACCTCCCCGAAGTGGTACACTTTGCTCGTTCACTTAGCTATGTTCAGGTGGCTTACCATTCTGTTCTGACTCAATTAACACGAGGTTTAAGTGAACATTTGTTACGTTTCCCTCAAAAATAACCGAAATGGATGTAATTCTTGAATGTAGTTTAATTAACTAAGACTTTTTAACTACACTAAGAAAATGATAATGGGGGTTTTACTAAACAAACTGTGCTAATACCTACCTGAGTATTTAAAGAATCAAAAGCTAGGACTGGCCAAATAGCTTAGCAGACTAAAGCACCTGCTTAGGCAGACGCAGGGGCTAGGAGTTTGATTCCTAGGCCTGCCATGCTGGCCCCACCCAGAGGCACCCTGAGACAGCAATTGAGACCAGGCGTGGTGGAGCATGCGTATCCCAGCACTTGGGAGGCTATAACCAGGAGGATCATGATGAGTCCGATCTATGCAGTGAGACCTTGTACACCCTGTATGCCCT
>NW_004524616.1:10222289-10227361 GCF_000260255.1 Octodon degus
GAAGAAGAAGAAGAAGAAGAAGAAGAAGAAGAAGAAGAAGAAGAAGAAGAAGAAGAAGAAGAAGAAGAAGAAGAAGAAGAAGAAGAAGAATCAAAAGCAAATAAAACGAGCTTACAAAATTCTTCTCTAATGAGAATGCTGCTTGAAAATAAATTTTTCTGCTTTGGAGTGAAAAACGCTGAGCAACCAGGCTCTCTCTTTCTAAACAGAGATGTGTTTTAATTATCCAATCACATTTGAATTTTGAAAGTAAGATTGGCAATACGTGTACCATTTCTAGTAAAGAGCTTATAGAGATAGTTGGGTTCTGTACGCCATGCCTTTAGGAAGAGCCTAGAAGATGAAACCCTAACAGGCCTGCTCTTTGCTCTGAGACTGTGTTTCATTTGTCAGAATGAAAATAGGATATCAAGTGACTTCTAACACTGAGCAGTAGTGTCCCGTTTCCACAGAGTGCCATGCTGACACTAGCTCAGCAAAGCATACTGCAGAAACAGAGTTGCTAGCAATATTTCAGTGTGGTCAAATGACAGTCTCCAATGGACAAGACTGTTGTGTTGGGCTCTGTTAAATTACTCAAGGAATTAAGTATCCAGCATATTTATCTGTATAGAGGCCCTCTTTAACATTCTTCTAAGAGCCACTTCAAGTAAACAAATATCCTACAAATCACACATTCCCGTGAGGAATCCAAAGTATCTATTTATCTTCTGGGGTGACTGAGATGGGGTTGTGTTATTAAGGCAAGCGTATATATCACTGACGTAAATATTTACTTACCTCTACTTATCAGCAGCTGAATATTTCTCTGTCTTCCCACTTGGAGCCATCTGATACCCAGTGAGGATCCCCTCCCTTGCAGGCTGCTCACGTTTATCCTCCAACAGCTACTATTAAAATAGAACTCTTCATTCAAGTAAGGGCAGCATGTTAGGGCAGTTAGCTTCAAAAAGTACAAATCTTTTTTTTTTTTTTTTTTTCTTTCCGGAACTGGGGGGAAAAGTACAAATCATTAAGCAACTTCTTTTAATACAATCACAGCATCTTCTCTTCCAGAAGTTAAAGGGCAAATACACATTTAAAATCCAAATAAAGAATAGTAGCATATTAGCATAAATTTATGCTCCCTTAACTTTCAAACATTTTATTTTGTTTTATTTTATTTTGAAGAGTAAAAGCAGAAGCAAAAACAAACAGAAATAAAAGAAACAGCATAATATACAACAATGCGTATGTTGCAGATTTTCAAAACAGGAATAGCTAATTAACAATGGTTGTTAGATCATCTATTTTTATCATAAACTCTGTTGCTCAGATTAACAGATATAGTTATGCAAGATTGGGGAAATAACTGAATATTGGTGCATGCTTTCAAGAAATCTTAACTTTTGTCTTTTTGTTTTAATTTATTTTTTAAAGAGTATAGTAATTGCTAAGACATTAGAAATGGTACACAAGGGGCCAGGGAGATGGCTCAGTGGAATAAGTGCTTCCCTGGCAAGCACAAGGGCCTGAGTTCAATCCTCAGTTCCGAAAAAAAAAAATGGTACACATTTAGAGACCAAGATAAAAGTTATTCAACCATGAGTTTTGTATTGCACATTGCTGTCCTCAATGTCATTGCTCAGATGGCAGATATCAGCATACAGAGTTAGTCAAGGTGAAAATTCTAAATATTAACTGCTATCTTAAAAAAAAACCTGATAGAAATTATGAGTACAATCATCTCAGCCATCCTGTATAAATACTTGTATGTTTTTCCCTCCAATCTTTTTTCCTACCTTTTTTCATTTCTCTCATTTTTGCTGTTTAATCCCTAAGTTCAGTTTCTTTCTGTTTTGTTCTATTATACCTTTTAGGTTTTATTTATTTGTACAGGTTCTTATGGTAGGGAGACAATATGATATTTACATGTGTGGGCTTGATTTATTTCACTTATGAGTATAGCCTTTAGTTGCATCCACTTACCTATAAAGGCTTCAAATTTTTCTTTATAGCCGAGTAGTATTCTATTGTATAAAAACACCACATCTTTTTCATCTATTCCCCAAGTGATGGGCATTTTGGTTGCTTCCAAGATTTGGCTATGACAAATCGTAGTTCTATAAACACGGATGCACATATATTATTATAGTATGATGTTTTCAATTCTTTTGGGAAAATACCCAGAAGGGGAATAGCTGGATTGAATGGGATTTCAATTTCATGAAACTTTCAAATGTATTTTAAGGTGTTTATTAAACTGAAGTCATTAAGAAAATGTAAGAGTTACCTGAAAATATTCTTATTTCAATTAAGATACACAGAAAATTCAATCACCTAATATAGTTAAAAACCAAAATATATAAGTTATTTGATAGTGAATAATATTATAACCTCAGTAGTAATTGGTTAATGATCATTTGTTAAATAAATAAATAGGCCAATGGGATAATGACAAAATGTTATTTTGGTTGAATAAAATACTAGATAATGCAATTATATATGATTATACAATAATAGAATTTTATAATTCTTTACTTGATGGAGAACATGATCTTGATTTATTTGATGGAAATTTTAGTGGATTTTCTTGTACAAGAAAAACATTCTTGGCCATTACTATCTTATTTGTTATTAATAATGCTATATGAAATGGTTCCTTTGATCTCTGTATCCCTGTTGTACTGGTACTTATTTTTTCTGTTAATCATAGTTTTATACTAATCCATTTTAAGGAGAACTTTAAATGAAGAGGACAACTGCTCCCTTGTGTCAGACAGCAGTGAAGCATGCTGGGAAAGAGTAACTGGACATACGCAGAAGCAAAGCAGACTACAGACTGCTTAGTTGGTGCTTTTAATACCGTGTCATATTTCTGATGGTTATTTCATTTAAAATCATATGGTAAAAACATAGACCATCAGGTTTATCCATTTTTGATTCTTAGGATTCTTTTCTGTCTCTAGAATAACAAAAGTAAACTATTATTGCAACTTCAAAAATAATTTGCAGCAGTGCTGAGACTTACCTATAACTTTTTACATTGATATATAATATGAAACTGTGTAGGAAACTGTGATTACAGTTAGTGTGTAGGGGGTATGTTATTGTGGCAGGTGCGTAGGTTTCTGGCATGAATATTTATTCATCTCTACTTAGCTGTATGACACCAGTGGGGATCACCTTCCTTGCTGGCTGCTCATGTTTGTCTTCCAGCTGCTGCTATTGAAATGGAGTGCTGGATTCAGGTAACGGAGAGGGGGTAAGCAAAATTGCTCTTTTTGTAGAGACTTCCATAGGGCAGTTACCCAGGCTCCTATCTATGTAGGAAAAATAATGTATGGGAAAGATGTTATGAAGAGACCAAAATTATATTGTGTGGAAAAGATTCAGGAAGACAAAGACAAAGGGAGGATTAGGGAGGAGTGAAGCCTGTCAGGCAGCAATGGACATGGAAGCTGTTAGAAGATGGACCATTTGAGAACTACAGTTTCTTCATCAGTGGAGTCTGTCAGACCCTAGAATGTTTTTTAGTGTGGCTCACAAGCTAGTGCTAGCAAGTGAACAAAAGGAAGGATTTCCATCACAAGCAACCTTCAACTTGAATGGTGTGGCTAGTCCAGGGGATAATTTGATACATCAGTTTATTTTTTCTTTTTCTGCCCATTCTATGCTATACCTTGAGATGCAGGACTGCTGTTGGTCTGTGACATCATAAGAAGACATCCCCATTTCTGGGATGGGGCTGAAGAATGATAAAATTCTTGATTTCTAAATTCAAATCTGTAGACATGTGGATAATGTGTGGTCACAAAGATTTGAGAGGAGACAGAATCCAATGACATACATGTGCCGTCACCTTGTCCTGAGACCAGCAAGCCTTTCCAAGATGAGGAATAAAGGGAGGAAAGTTGGAAGACCATCAGGACACACAGACTCCCGTCTGCCTTTGTGTGCTCGCCCTGGCCCTCCCCCACTCAACTCACACGGAAGGTGGGAAAGGATCCGCTGGGAGCCCACTTCAGTGTTGTCTTCTGATAACAAAAGGGCTGCATGTCTTGCACCTTGGGTGAGAGCTGTAAGTGAACAGCCTGCATAGAGAAGTAAGTGCCTGGCACCATCGCGATGAAGGAGAGCGGGTAGGGTGACAGAGTGCTGTGGGTGAGTGGCTCACTGGCTAGATCTGAATAATCAGAATTAGCGGGAGAGCAGATGTCCTTTGAGAGAAGAGAGTGTGTAGATGAATGAGCAGAGTTGGCAAAGACAAGGAGTATTGGCACAGTGAGTTTATGAGCATCACTGAATTCTCAGTTTCAGGGTGGGAGAGGAGAGCCTAGGACATGGAAAGGAAGGACCACAAGAAACTTAGAGACTGTGCCAAGGAAGAGCTAGAGTGACCTGTGGAAGCCACTGAATGGAGAGGCCCAAAGCTGGGCCATGGGGTTGCTATGTGCCACTTAGTAACTTGTTCTTCGGGTGTTTCCTCTACTTCAGCTCATTTTAAGGCCTGCACTTTCAAAAGTCATGGATTATTGGTATAAGCACATATTATTTGATAAATTATTTAAAACTTATTTTTTTACTTTTACATATATACAAATAGTTATAAAAATAATATTGTCTGATGCCTGTATGCCTTTTGCTGAGGCCCACATGTCTATGATATTAAATAATCTACCATTTTGTCCCAACTTGGTCAATTCTTCCCCATCATCCATTTTCTGATCTAGAATCCAATCCAGGATCTCACATCTCATCTATTTGTCACATCTCTCCTTTTTTCTTTAATCTGTTATTTATTCATTCATTTGCTTATTTGTTTATTTGGTACAGGGTCTTACTATGCAGCTCAGACTCATAGTGATCCTCTTAGCTCAGCCTCCCTAGTGCCGGGGTTACAGGCGTGCACCACCACACCTGGTTTTGGCAGCTACCTTGGCATGGAGCTGGCATAGCATGCAATACTGGGGATTGAACCCCATTCCTTGTGCTTGCCAGGCAGACACTTAGACCACTGAGCTATCGCCTCCACTCCTCCTTTTTTCTTTTTAATTTTATTTATTTATTTATTTGAGAGAGAGAGAGAGAGA
>NW_004524616.1:10227461-10272767 GCF_000260255.1 Octodon degus
GGCATGTGGTGCTGGGGGATTGAACCGCGGTCCCTGATGCTTTTGCTAAGCTTGTTCTAAGTAGGTGCTTTAGACCACTGAGCCATCTCTCCAGCCCTCCTCCTTTTTTCTTTAATCTGAAATATTTCCGTAGACTTTTTTGCCTCCTATAATCCTATCTCTTCTGAAGAATATTGACTAGAATATTGTTTTGAAAAATGTCTCTCAATTTTAATTTTTCTGATATTTTCAAATGATTAAAAGAAGTTGTACATTTGAGCAAAAATACCAAAGATGTGATTCTGTGCCCCAATCAGTTCATTATATCAGTGGGTAAGTGATATCAGTGGGTACATGATGCTAATCTTTCTTGTTCCTGGTGACAACAACATGATCATTGGACTAAGATGGTGTCTTTTATACTATAGAGTTATTTTGTTTTAAATAAGTTTCTCACAGGGTGATGAGTTAAAACTATGCGAATATATTTCACATCATACTTTCTACCACTACTTCAACATCACTGATGACCTTTGCCAGAATCCAATATTACTGTGTTTAGAAAATGTTGATTATTAAAAATTTTCATCATTCTTTCTGCATTTATTAATTGAATTTCTACCATAAAGAAGAGCTGTTCTTTGCATTTTCATTTTCTTATTTATAAATAGACTCATTGATATTTATTTCATTGTATGGTTTATAATTCATTACTACTATACTTAAATATTTTTATTTAGATGTTCTGTATGAGTGAGGCAAGCACAAATGTTTCCAACTCTCTTCCTTGTCCTTGATATTTCTTTATCAGTTTTATGAACACTTTATTTCCTTGACCCATATGATCTTCTAAAGTTGCTCTTGTATTTTCTCTCTCCTATCCATGAATCAGCCATTTCTCTGAAGTTATTATTTAACTGTATTTAGAAAGAAAGACTACTATGTGTATTCGTTGTTACTAAAGTGTCAAAGTGTCAGTGAGGGGGTTGGGGGGCAGCACAAGTATCTGGCTAGCCAGCACAAGGTCCTGAGTTCGATTCCCGGTACAAAGAAGGAAGGACAGAACAAAAGAAAGTCTAAAGTACCAGTGACTATTAATTGTGATAGATTTGACTGAAGAAAGAAATGACTAGCAAATTATTAAAGCACAGCTCTAGATGTGTTCATGGACAACTGACAGAAAGCCAGCAAACTGAGGGGGTAAGTCACCCCAGTTGTGGATGACACCAATCAATAGGCTTGTGGCTTGGATGAAATTGAAAAGTGAAACAAGAAGGAAGTATGCTCCTTTTGAGAAGACCTAGCCTCCTCGTGCAAGTGCACGCTTTCTGCCTGTTACTGTAGGACTGTAGTCTACAGGTCTCAGGTTTCTTAAACTCTTCAATGCAGATTCACAATGGGAAAATATCCAGAGAGCTTCCAATCCTTCAGCTTTGGACTGGGCCTGTATCCTTGGTCTCTCTTCCTCTGCAGCTTCTATCTTCTTAGATTGAGCAATTACTGGATCCCCCAGCTCTGGGGCATAGAGACAGAGATTGTAAATTCTCCCACCTCTGACTCTACAAGCTTCCCTAATAAATCCCTTTTTACAATTGTACAGATATTTTCTTTTATCTCTTTTACTCTAAAGAACTCTAAGTCAGTTGTTGTCTCTGTGCCCAAAGATCTCTAGTTTATTTTACTAGAAAATATGCCAAATATGAAACAGTACTTAACATTAATGTTTGTATGCACATACAAATATATATCTATGTACACTTGCCTACATACATCACGTCCAATTTAAGACATTAATTGTTTATCTTTCCTACTTTATTTATAACTTTTCCCTGTTGGAGAGAAACCTGGCTCACATTACTTAATGTATTTATTTCTTTACTTAAACCTAGACTACACAGTAAGGCAATTTCAGAATAGCAAATACATGTTCTTTAAAAATAAAATTTATTAACTATAGTATGACGATGTTTGGGACAAGTTCTTCTGTGCCTTTAACTTTGGAACACACAGTCAGAATACTGTTTTCTGAAGTTACAAAGTTGTTTGTTGTGCCCCACCTACTCAGTGTGGTCGTATTATTCATTTATAGATCAATTAAGTTCATTTATTGCCATTCAGTGAATCCTATCCACCCCCACAAATAGATCCTGGTTGATTTTAATTATTTGTTGCAGGTATCTGAAATATTGCTATGCTTCTAAAAGTTAGAGCTATAGTTTAAGAAAGGCAAAAGAAGTCACTGCTGTCATGCTTGCAACCCCTGTGGAAGGCAAACAATCTTCTTAATCTTCCCTTTACTTTTCTTGTATTTCTTTTGTGCATGTCCAACCCTTATCTATTGAGGTTTCTTACAGCAAAGATAGCAGACTACAGACACTGTTTCGTGTTTTTCCTTTCTTCACTTACCAGCATGCCTTGGACAGAGTGGCACATCCGTTCCTGGCTAATCTTTCATCACACAAACCTGCTCATAGGAACACTCTAGCTATGAGGAATTACAGACAAGATTTCTGAATTCTGTTTGCTCATTCCAACAGACATATTTATTTGGATATTTCTCCCTATATCTGATCATCTAAAATGTGATCTTCTGACCCAGATATTTTAATGCTTGTTTCTCAAGTAAGGTGAAATTTCCACAGGCCTATCTACTTTATTCATCCCTGACCTACTCAGAATTTTCTCTAAATTACAGGTGAATAGTGTTCCAGTGCCAGTTTCCGGTTTGGATTAGGTAACCAGAACTATAGCTCTGGAGCTATAGCTCAGAAAAGGTAATTCTGGGAAATGTAGTTCCACCTAGACAAGCTGACACACCATGAAGCCTTTTCAACAAAGGAGAAAGGAAAGAAATAATGAGATAATAAAGAGCAAAGTGGAAGGTAATGTCTGCTGGAGATGAAGATAGAGAATTCTTAGGAATTTCACTGCAAATTAAGAAAAAAATATGAGTTTTTAATCCATGCCAGGCAGGAGTGCTCTTGGTGATGGGTCCAAATTGAAGGGGAGTATGTTCATTGAAAATTGGGTAGAGAGGACCCTTTGTTGTACAGTGGCAGAAAACTTAGCATAGCTGCCCTAGCTTGGGAAGCAGAAAATTTGCCCATGAAAATTTCAAGCAAAGTACTGAAACTACAAGCTCGTTTTTCCTTCTGCTTATGTTAAAATGCAAATAGAGTGAGAAATTGTTGAGGAAAATCCTGTTAAATAAAGAAGAGCTAGAACTTGATAGTTTTCAAGATTGTAAACTACACTAGGAAAGGACTTCCAAGCAAAAACCAAATTCAGGGCACTACCAGAAACCTTTTCTTAAGACCTTAGAAAGACCAAAGGTGATGCCTCAGAGAGCTATTGAAATAAAAGGTGTGCCAGTGCCACAAGGACAGATAACAAATACAAAAACAGAAAGAGGAAGCTAAATCCCCTAAATGTCAGAAGACAGCCTTGGAAGCTGTTCCTACAAATGTCAGACAATAAGTTGCTAAAATTATTCCTCAGCAAACAAGTGGTATCTTTCATGCCCAATGAAGGATAGTTCATCAGGGCTGCAGAGTTTGTTGTAGACTGAATGTGTCCCCTAAATTCATGTGTTAAAGCTTTAACTTTTAATTTAACTGTACCTAGAAACAGAGGCTTTACAAAGTGAAGTTCTGAGGGTTGAACCCTAATTAGATAAGACTGTGTTCTTACTACAAAGAGACTGGACAGCTCTTCCTCTCTCCTCCTTTCACTGTTTACATGTAAAGACTTGGTGAATACACAGTGAGATGGCATCCTGCTGACCTCTTTATCTTAGATTCCTGGCCTCCAGAATGATTGGAAAATTAATCTCTGGTTTTTAAGCCATCTAGTCTATGGCACTTTGTTATGGCAGCCTAAGCCAACTAAAATAAACCACAAGACAGAGCTAAAATGATAAAGAAATATTACTATGCTTTGTGACCAATTAAGGGATTTCCAACATTTTTCCAGACAGATTTCAGGATTGGTAAGGAACAAAACCTCGTTTATTCCCACCTTCCTTGACTTTCCTCCCTTCTGACCAGCAATATTTATAAAGCATGTCTTATGCTTTTGCCACCCTTGTGAGTTGATGTGTGAAAAAAAAACAATAATGTGGGCATTTTTTGCACAAGTTTGTTGAAATTGCACACAAAGATCTGAGCTTCAGGAACTATACCTAGGATGCCTCACTCACGCCTAATTTGGATGATGGAATTCTGGAGTTGGAACTAATGTTATAACAAAACCTTGAGAAAGGTAAATGTATTTCAAAAGTGAGAGGGACATGAATAATTGAGACCTAGACTACTGAATATGGTACAGAGTCTGTAATATGGCCCTGGGGAATCTTTGCTCTTGGAAGTCTTTGATTTATGTAATCTTCTACTTTGGGCTGGATTTATTGACATTCTGCTAATAAATTAAGTATAGAAAAAAACAGTGACAGTCACCAAGGAGTCTAATACAAAAAGCTGGTGACTTCTATCTAGAGTTTATTCTTTAAATCCTTGTTTAAGGGAAACCTTCGCCACAATATGGAGTAACCCTGTGGAGAGACACATGTGAGTGGAGAACTTGTGTTTCTGGCCAGTAGCCAGCAAGGATATTAGACCTGCCAAGTGCTATATGGATGTGTTTAGGAATGAGTACTAATCTAGTCAAGGCTCGAGGTGATTTGAGTCCCAGCCAGGAAATTCATTGCAGCCTTGTGAAAAGTCCTGAGTAAGAGAAACCCACCTAAATTTTGACTGGTAGCTTTCGAATATTGCATGTTGGATTTTGTGGCCATTAAGTTTTGGTATAATTTATTGTGCGCTAAAAAATAACTAAGGTATTTGCTATTATTGCATCTCTTAAAATGTCTCAAATGTGCCTTTAAGTTTGTCTCTCATCCTGTATTTATTATTGTCCTTCAAGTTTTAGTCTTCTCTTCCTTTGCATTGCAGTAAACATAATTATGTGTTTAAATCACATATATTGAAACCTATATTATAGTGTAACTAATTATATATTATATGCATCAATAAGAAAATAATTACTTTGTAATTCTATTCTAAGTATATGTGAAATTTGGGTGAAAAAATATAATGGATCCTACATACCCATCATACAATCTCAATACTCATAGCTAATATTAACACAACTCATGGTCAGTTTTGCTTCATCTCTACCTCTACCCACTGTTCTCCCCCACTTATTTCTAGCAAGCTCCAGATATATCATTTCTTCTATAATATTTTTGACTATGTATCTTTTAAAGAACACTTCTAAGTTACTAGTTGGCCGCAAAAATTATATCAAGAAATGTGTTAATGATAGAAATAAGGCCTGTAGAGAAGAAACCAGGGTAGCCATCCTTGTTCATTTTATTTACTCAAGATAAAGATTAATTCTTCTACAGGACAAATGAAGGACTTATGAATTTAGAGAGGAACACAATAAAGAAGGCGAAGAAGCAGCATTCAACAATTTGGCAATAGGCTGAAATGGGAGTCAGATGTACAACCAATGATGATCAATTGCATGGAAATGATCACATGACTTTAAGAGCATTGTGTCTCTTGGTGAAGGCTAGATGACATCATATATGTTGCATATTTTATATAACTCTTCTTTAGGTCCTTAAGTCTATCAGGAAACTCTGCTAAAGAGTTTGGACAGTATAAAGTGCAGTGAAATAGTGCAGAAAAAAATGGCCTGACAGATAGGAAGTGAAAGCCTGAGAAAAAGTTAAGAATTCAACACTAGAAGTCAGAAGCAATCAGGAAGTATGTAAGTGACATCCTACCAAAAAAAAAAAAAAACCAGGAGTCACTGTAGCTATTGGTAAATATGTTTGGTTCCAACAATATATGAGGAGTCAAAAAGCTCTCTGCTTAATACCAAAGGAAAAATGAATCTAGGAACTTAGAGTATATATGATTATTCCAAAAGGCTGCTGTTTGGGCTATATACCCAGACACATGGACTTACGTTACACACACATTTGCTATGGTATGCATTAGGCTTACGCACATCCCCATAAGGTTTATGTGTTAAAACTTGGCTTCAGTGTGGTGATGATAAGACATGGTGGAGTCTTTGAAGAGGCAGGGCTAGTGGGAAGTCATTAGCCCATGAGGGTGTATTCTAGAGAGATTAGCCTGGTTTTCATGAGACCCATAGTTCTTTCTCTAGTTTATATCTTACTCTGTGGCCTTCACCTCTCACACATATTCCTGCTATTCAGACACCATCGGCCAGAAGGTACCAATGCTGGCAACATGCCTCTAACATACTGTCTCAGTTACTCTTCTCTCATTGCTGGGACAAATACCCAACATCAACAGCAAAGGCAGGAAAGATTTATTTAGCTCACAGTTAATACAGGTTTCAGTCCATCCTCAGCTGGCTCCAGCACATGGCAGAAAACAGCCTTTCATGGTGGCAGCAAAGAGCAAGAGTGAGCAAAAGGGAAGGCAGCTAACTTCTCTTCCCTCCTTACAATGAAATGCAAATTACCTGCCCCAGGGCTGGAGCAGCATCTACACCCACAGTAATCAATCACAAACTCCAGAAGCTGCCCCATGACTTGCAAGAGGCTTTGAGGGGACACCTAGGGACAAACCATAACACCTGCAGAGTAATAAACTAAGTCAGTCTTCTTTTCTTTATTAAATAGCCTCAGTTATTTCATTGTGGTGTCAGAAAATAGATTAATACATACTTCCTGTTTTGTGTTGGGAATGATACTGTTAAAATATATATAAAATTTTATGCACCCTGTAAAGGGAAGAAAAAAGAGTGCAGTATTTGGCCTCCTGAGCAGGGGAGATGGCTCAGTGGAATAAGTGCTTCCCTGGCAAGCGCAAGGGCCTGAGTTCAATCCCCGGTTCTGAAAAAAAAAAAAAAAAAAAAAAAATTTGTCCTCCTTCTACTACTGTAGTGAACTCGTAGACATGATGACACACCAAGTAAAACTGGTGAGCTTGAGCACATCTGCACAACATCGCTGTCTAGCCACAAATTTCTCACGGAGGATCGGTAAAGATAAAATAATAGAACAAGAATATTATATTCCCTTGACATGAAAAGAAGTAGCTTTTAATCCCCGTCTATTGATTCCAGTACTTTTCAGCTAAAGAATATTGAAGTCACACTACTTTTACCTGCTGTAAAAGCCCTGTAGCATATCAAATCCAATTTACTGTGATGAAAAATGTACAGAAAAAACACAAGACTTTTGGTTCTTTTCACATAAAGCTTCAGAGGACAGTGATGATTTTATATGAGTTCTCTATCTTGGTTTTAGAAATCTAGGGTATTTTTGTGTGTGTGACAGCACCCGTGACTCACAATTTCACCTTCAATTCACAAACTTGGGGATTTTCATCTCAATCACCCAACTCACTGCACTAAAAGAATACTTTGTTTTCTTGGATTTTATTGTTAAGCACAGAAGGACAATATTACAGGGCAATTTCCCCTGTATTACCCACAGCAATGCTAAGCCAAGAGTGTGTATAAATAAAAGTAAAGTACAATGTCAATCGAAAAACAATCTTGCCATGCAGAGAGTTTTTTTGTAATAGAAAATATCTTCATAGTACATTGAGCTGTTCTGTATTTCTGAAAGATGGTTTTGCTGGATGTAGTAAAAATTATCCAGTATGTTGTCTCTCTCCCTCATAGCTTAGTCACTGCAGATGTAGAAGTTACAGACTGTCAGCTCCCAACTGCCCACTGCGTTTCTGAGTTTATAACAAATATCTTAATATTGGTGTAAGAGGAAAAACAGACATTGTTTGAAGTGTATAATACATGTCTGCATGTACACTCATATAGAGTCACAAGCTACACTGGGCTACGGGAAGACTAGTAGGGGGTGAAGAGGGAGGACAGAACAGAAGAGGGCGATGATAGCACGCTTCTTCCCCTCTGTGTGCTTCCCATCACCTTCCTCTTGCTCATCCTGCTGGGTATATCCTGCTTGCTCTCCCCTTATCGGACTCCTCCCCATCCTTTAGGATCCTGTTTCAGTCTCCGTGTCTCCTGGCTCTTGCCATTCTCCTGCTGCATCGTGTCCTCCTCCTACACAATTTCATACGCCACAGGACACAGCATTTCACTAACACTTTCACCGCTCTCTGAGTGTCCCTGGAACAGCTTTGTCTCTTACAATAAATGCCGTAAAGACAAGGACTCTGAAGTATCATTATGCTGCATCATGATGCTAAATAACTGAGCAATGATAGATTGGAATGACGGTTTTCACACAGGCTGAAATTTTAAGTAAGGAATTATAATTGGTTTTAAAAATTGGGGTCTCAAGTTTTTATGCTTCTGTGTTTTCATGATTTTCACATCCTCTACTGGAAGTACAATGCACCTTACTAGTTAAGGCCATACTGCCTTTGAATCCTAGTTCTCTAATACACTAGTTATGTAATCTAACATAACAGTCCTCTTTCTAGATTTATTATCTATAAAATATGGATTATTATAGCATCTGACTCGTGGTTTACTATGATAATTAACTGAACTAATTCATGAACACCATATCTAGTACCCAGTACCTACAAATGTAATGCTGCAAATAATGACTATTTTGCTTTGGTTAAATATAACATGGATTTCTAAATTGGCAACTCGCACAAAAAACTAGCTAATATTGCCTTAGAAAAATCAAATTTATTTTAAGCTGAGTTTTTTTTTTTTTTTCAGAACCGGGGTTTGAACTCAGGCCCTTGTGCTTGCCAGGGAAGCACTTATTCCTCTGAACCATCTCCCCAGCCCCTTAAGCTGAGTTTTAAAAGATAACATATTTGAGATAAACTGGGAATTGTGGTCTGAATTAAAAGATGAGAGGTTTATTCCAAGCGTAAGGCAAGAGTGATGAAAGTGACCAGGTAGGCCTGTACCAAAGACCTAAAATGTAGTGCCTTCCTTCCATCCTGTGATTTTTACATCCTTGACCTGAGCGACTTTAGATCAGACTGATAAGGTAAAGCAGACTTTAGGAGCAATCAACAGTAACATAATAACCAGCTGTTGTAGGATTAATATGGCCAATAGCTTCAGGACATTATGTTGCCAAACTGACAGATGTCTGTCCATCTGTCTGTCTGTCTGTCTGTCTATCTATCTATCTGAAATGTGATAAAAGAATTAAAACTAAGATGAAGCCAAGAAGTGTAAGTAATAACATTAATTCCAATAACTGTGTGCAGTTAGAATGTCGTTTCTCTTGACACTTTGGTTGCTTTGTAGAAATGAACTGAGCAATAATGAAGAAAGAAGACAGATTGTAATCAAAACAGCATGCATTTTCACTCTACAGTCGTGGAAATCCTGTTTTCTAATGAAATACTTTCAGACACATAAAATGTCAGTTCTTAATGATGAATTCATTTAATTCAGAGGCTTGGGAGTCAGGTGGGCCTGCTTTAAAGTATCGGAATTGTGCTACTCTCTACTCATGTAACTCCTTTGAGCTTCAATTCTCTCATTTATAAAATGGAGGTGATAGAACCTTCTGGAGGCCTTCGTGACAGGGTGGTGTGGTGCTGGGTTTCTCTGACGCTCCTCTGCCGCTCCACTTTAGCCCTCCCAACTAATTTGACTGAGTGGAGACTCAGTGGCTTACTGGGTAATTTTTCTGGTGCCAGGTCACTGTGCACATGGGTGTGTCCATCTCTAGAAGGTGACTCTTAACATGTGAGCAGAAAGCTGGGTTGTAGCCTTCTCAGGGGAAGGATGAAAAGGCTCACAGTCTCTGGGTTTTTAGAGCTCTGTATGTGGAGGGCTGAGAGTAGAATCCCAGCCAGTGTAAAATGCACCACACCTGTGGCTTTCCATGTTCCTTACGCGTCTGTCCACCTCTCGAGAGCCTCGTTAGGATATTTCAAGATGGTTAGAAGTTGGTCCCTTATGGAAAGGAGCAGATAAGACTCAATTTGTTTTAACTCCCTTTTTCAACTGTACTTTTTCTTTTCTTAATTTCTTATACATTTCCTTCTTTTTCCAATTTTACATGCATATATCTGGTAATGTGAATAATTGATTGGAAGATAACACTATGTATTACAACAAATAATGTGAAATTTCTGTTACTTGGTTAAGTGAAATTCTATATCACTTGTAATTTTTGGTTTTAATCCTAATTTGTACTCTCTTTAAAAATAAATAAAGGAAAAGAAGGTGGTCCCTTAGCCATGTGACAGTCCATTGATACTTAATTTCAATATAAGTCCTAAAATCTTTTTCATAAGCATTTTGTAGAAATTAAAAAAAAATAAAACAAACTAAAGTCTAACGGGGAGAGTATTTTTAAAATAGTAAGCATAGTGTTCAGCAGATAGGAGAGGAAACATGTAATATGTGTTAGTTTCTCTTATTTTTACAATTAGGAAAATGAAGATCCAAAGAGAGGTCATTTTTCTAAATTTACTCAGTTAAAAAATGGCAGAATAAAACTCCAGCCCAGCAGACTACTTCTCACCATTTTCTCCTTGCGCCCCTCCATCCTTTGTACCTCCTGAAGCCTGGGGCCATTCCTGCTTGGTGCTTCGCCCTCTGCACTGCCAGAGTTGGGCTGCACTGGGACTCTGAGTGGTGTGACCCTTTATCGTGTACCAAATTGCTTCCTCCTGGTGGTTCCAGCTGTGGAGTTGGCTCCTTTTCCCCTTATAACCTCCTTGAATACCACCTCGAATTTTCACTCTCTTAGAATGTTTCCAACATTGCAACTCCAGCCTGAGTTTTGTTCTCCATGCTGAAGTTTTGCATTTGCTTACTATACACATTTCCTGACAAATGTGTTTCTATTGCTTTTAAGTCAAAATGATGGAATCATTAAATGCTCATTCTTTATTTCTCCACTGCTCTTTTGATTACATGCATCTTCTAACATTTCCAGTTTTACAAAAGAAGCCACTTGAGAGTGGTGGCCTGTGTGTGCCGTCTGCAGTTGTTCACGGGGATGATAAAGCGAGCTGTGAGCCTGGTTTTCCCCCTGGGCTTTTGCCAGCCAGCATTCCCTGCAGCCCTGAGTCGCTCACTCTGTTGTGCACAGGACGTGCTCTGCAGAACTCCTGTCTATGACTTCCATCTATCCCATGGTGGGAGAATGGTGGCATTTGCAGGCTGGAATCTCCCCGTGCAGTATAGGGACAGCCACGTGGATTCACACCTGCACACACGCCAGCACTGCTCGCTCTTTGATGTGTCCCACATGCTGCAGACCAAGATACTTGGTTGTGACCAAGTGAAGCTGATGGAGAGTCTAGTGGTTGGAGACGTAGCAGAGCTAAGGCCAAGCCAGGGAACACTGTCTGTCACTGTTTACCAATGAAGCTGGAGGCATCTTGGATGACCTGATTGTGATCAATGCTTCTGAGTGATACCTGTTTGTCCAATGCTGGCTGCTGGGACAAGGACTTGGCCCTCATGCAGGACAAGGTCAGGGAGCTTCAGAACAAGGGCAGTGATGTGGGCCTAGAGGTGGTGAATAATGCTCTGCTAGCCCTGCAAGGCCCCACTGCAGCCCGGGTGCTACAGACTGGTGTGGTAGAGGACCTGAGGAAACTATCCCTCATGACCAGTGCTGTGATGGAAGTGTTTGGTGTATCTGGCTGTGGAGTAACCTGCTGTGGCTACACAGGAGAGGATGGGGTGGAGATTTCAGTGCCAGTTGCTGGGGCAGTCCATGTGGCGATGGCTCTGCTGCAAAACCCAGAGGTGAAACTGGCAGAGCTGGCAACCCGGGACAGTCTGCTTCTAGAAGCCGGCCTCTGTCTATATGGAAACGACATTGAAGAGCATACCACACCTGTGGAGGGCAGCCTCAGTCGGACACTGGGGAAGTGCTGCTGAGCTACTATGGGCTTCCCAGGAGCCACAGTCATTGTTCCTCAGATGAAGGGCAAGGTGGATGGAAGAGTGTGGGGTTGATGTGAGGGGGCCCCAGCGTGGGCTAGCAGTCCCATCCCATGCACAGAAGGCACTGTGATTGGTACTGTGACCAATGTCTATCCTTCACCCTCCCTGAAAAAGAATGTGGCGATGGGTTATGTACCCCTCAAGTACATTTGACCAGGGACACAGCTGCTGGTGGAGATGCGGTAGAAGCAGCACATGGCTGTAATCAGCAAAATGCCCTTTGTGCCCACCAACTACTACACTCTCAAATGAAGATGGACAGGGCAGGGTTCTCCCTGCCCCTCCAAGGAGTTTTGCCTTTTAGCATATTCTACAGAGCTTAGTAAATACAAGGCAGAACTATCTGAGGGGCAAGCAGCCCAGGATAGCTTGGCCTTCCCCCAACAGAGGTCCCTCTAACTTTAGGACCACATTTCTCATTTACAGACTAGGTCACTCAGTCACTGCCCCATTTTTGTCCAATTCCGCTGACCATATTCTGCCAGGTGCTGGTGTAGAGCAAATGCTCAGCTTTGTGAGTGGGGAACATCTGACCAACCTACCTCATTGTGGTTTTTCACCTTTCAAAGGTGGGCAGTGAAGCCTTAAGTCATCTCTTTTACTCCTCTGCTTTCCATGAATGCAAACTTTGGCCTCTTCCCAGGGCAGAAATGATTCCTGACTCACCCGAGCATTGACTCGAGTTATTCCTGTGTATCAACAGGGATGGCTGAGCAAATGTCGTCTCACTCTTCTCCTTTCCCCTGCTGGCCTAGCCTGCTGCCCAGTAGCAAATCATGACATGCTTGCCACATAGGCTGATTTTTGCCCCGAGGGGACTGGACTTTACTGTCATCTGAAAAAATTAAACAAGGTTCCTTCTAAAAAAGAAGAAGAAGAAGAAGAAGAAGAAGAAGAAGAAGAAGAAGAAGAAGAAGAAGAAGAAGAAGAAGAAGAAGAAGAAGAAGAAGCCACTTTTCTACCTTTAGATTCAAGCCCCGCTCCCTTCTGAACCAACTTACACACACATATGATGTTGTCATTCTAGAGTTTGTGCTGCACAATATTGCAGCCACTAGCCCATGTGACCATGGAAAACTTGAATTGTGGGTAGCTTGGACTACCAGACTAAGTACAAAATGAAAAGCAAAATTTGAAGAACTTAATATCAATATGAATATAAAATATCTCATTAACACTTTTTTGTTGATTATTTGTGGAATGACAATGCCTTAAATATACTCAGTTAAATACAAAATATTGAAATTATTTTGTTCTATTTCTTTTGTCCTGCTTTAATGTGGCTACAAGGAAATTGAAACTACATATGTAGTTTACTATATATGTATACATATATATATACATATATATATAATTTTTATTTTATTTATTTATTTAATTTTTTTTGGCAGAACCAGGGATTGAACTCAGGCCCTTGTGCTTGCCAGGGTAGCTCTTATTCCACTGAGCCATCTCCCCGGCCCCCGATTTTTTGAGTTTTTGAGACAGGGTCTCACTATATAGTTCAGGCTAGCCTCTAACTTGTGGCTTTCCTTTTGTCTTAGCCTCATGAGTGCTGGGATCACAGACTAGTTTATATTTTTAATGGAAAGCATTGACATAGCTCATTCTTGTCTTCTTTAGCAAGATTTCTTAAATGACTTCCATTCTAGTATCTCTATCATGATATAGCTCAAGCTTCTTACAAGGCATTCTAGAAGATTTCTCTGCCTGTAGGTGACACCTACCTCTCTTGCCCATACTGCATTCTGTCTCCAAACTCATATACTATTGAAAGTTTCAAATTAAATCTTTCTCTAGGATGAAAACCAAATTGTTTCTCTCTTCCCATCAAAGTTCAAACTTCTCCAGCTCCCAGCTCTATGCTCCTTCATGTATTATTTCAGAACAGCAGGAACGTGCAAAACAGATGAATGAAGATGAATTTAGCAGTAAGAATCTTACAGTGTGTGTGTGTGTGTGTGTGTGTGTGTGTGTGTGTGTGTGTAGGTCATCACCTAGTATCCCCCAATGACTCTAGCTTGATTAAGTCTTGCTCATAGGAAGTTATCCTTACAAAAAAATTATAAATTAAACTAAGTATCTCATTCCAAGTTTCCAAAACCACCAACCTCTTGACAAAGACCAATAACTTAGAGAACAAAAAGGCAAAAGGAGAAGCTCCTGCAGAAGGGCAGTAACTCCTTCCTTGAAAAGGCAAGACTGATAACATTGTTTTAAAGATCAGAAAGCCTAAATGTCCACCGATGAGAATAGGTTCACTCAGAGAAGAGCAAATCACCCAAGTTTTCTGAAGCAATTTATTAGGAAAACTGGAAATAGAAGGAAGAGAGCCACCAACATCATCCAACTTATCAGGCCGTTGTTTACTTTATGTCAGCTAACAGACGGATCAGACTCCAAAAGTGTTGTTCTTTCAAAGTAAAACCAAATAATGCTTTAATATTAAATCTTCCAATGTAATCTTCTAGTTTGATATTCATCACCAAACCCTACAATTATTTCTTTCAACAGAAATCCTACACACCAGCTCATTACCAGCAGAATCTTGATTACTGTTCCTTCGTGACCATTCATAATAATGGCATGCCTCTGCTCAGGTCATCACCCTTGCATGCAGTGCCTAAGAACTGTATAACTGTGGAACCGGTGGGAACTGGAAATTGTCTACCCTGACTCTTTGTTTGATAAAACAGAGACCTGGAACTCATGAAGTAAATTTCTGATAGAGCCCAGAACCCAGATCTGCTACTTTCTGGTCCTGTGCTTTTGCCATCACATCATTCATTGTTTTCTTTTTCTTTTTTAAGGAAGAGTCTACAGGGTGTTCAAGGTCTCACTACTAGATCAGACTTATAGTGATTCTCCTGTTTACAGCCTCCCAAATTCTGGGATTGCAGGTTCACGCCACCAAGCCCAGTCTTGCCGTCTCAGCATGTGCTCCAGGGATTGAACCCCTGGCCCCTGCACCTGCCTCGCAGGCACTTTAATCTGCTGAGCTATTTGGCCGGCCCTCATTTTTTTTCTTATGTTCTTATTTTGCATATTGAAATTCTACCTGTTGATTAATATTTGAGTTAAGTGGTACCTGATGTTCAACCAGCAGCAAGTCATGGTTCAGTCTGCTTGCTGTCCCACATGCCATCAGTAGCCTGCTGGATGTGTATGATTCTCAGCTCTTTTCTAGGTTTTTCACAGGTGGAAGATAATGAAGCCCTCAGACACAGTATACATCCAGTGAAATTGTTTTCATATAGTAAACTTTCTATACATGTGTGTGAAATAAATTATTGATAAAAATGTAATAATCTGTAGTCTTTATCATTGAAACTATAAGAAAATGGATGTATAAAACACTAAAAAGGATCCACTGGGATGTTATTTGTTTTTATCTCCTTGAAGAAAAGCTTCCTTATGTATTGTGAGGTGTGTTATTGATTTTTTGAAAAATGATCATATCTGCTCTTTTCATGTGTTGCCTTCAACAAGAAGCAGGGAATTAATGATTATACTAGAGACCAAGATATTAGGAATTTAAAGATTAAGCTTGGAAATCCATGTATCTCTCTAAAGTATGAGGAGTGCCAGTTCCGCTGAGTACAGAAAGATTTCCAGCCAGATGAATTAAATGGAAAAAGAGTTGGTTATATTTTTCTTAGTGGATGTTTAAATGTAAAACAAGCCATCTGCCCAATTCTTCTGTTCTACTGTGTTTATTAAGTAAATGTTTATTATACAAAAATCCATTTCTAACTGTAGGAGAGAGAAGAGCAAGAATTTCATATTTTTGTATATGGGATTAATTTAGAGGACAAAATCCTGAATATATTTCTATTTTTAAATATGTTATTTATGTAGGACTGAACGAAAGGTTAAAAACTAAAACTTAGTCCCAAATTAAAATTCTTCCTAAGAAAAATCCCCACAAATGAAAAAACAAATTTCTTTCGCAGAGGGCATACTAGTAATTTTTAAAATGAAAAAAGATGGGCAGCAAGAAATAATAAGTAGTAAGGATCTCCATGTTTTTGACATTAAGAGTCACTCCAGGGATGTTTATTACAGACAATGCTTAGTGACCATGGGGATAAATAAATATTTAGACACAAATTTACTTCTATTATGCAACAAATACTAAATACTGTCATATATGTCAGCATGCCGGTAGGATATATAAAGGTAATTAAAGATCATTATAAGTATAAAGTTAATAAAAGGTTATTAAATTACTGGTTAATGAAATATTATTAAATTACTGTACTCAGCCAGAAATTTCAGACGGTACAGATACTATTCATAGATCCGCTCATCTGATTATCAATCCCTCCTGAGTTATGGACTTTAGCACTGATCCTTGAAAAGGGTCTCAATCATAAGACAAACTTTCTCTTTTCATCATTTAGCTCATTTAATTAGTTTCCCAAGGGATTACGGTTTTCATTTAGCCTGAGTTCAAGAACTTTATTCAAAATCCCTTTTAAAAACATTTCAAGAAGTTCTGGACTTTGGCAAATTCTAGATGTAAAGGCTTCATTCAAAACATTTACATATTTCAATAATATTTACTATGTGCTATATTTTACTGAGTTCTCTGAAATTATTTAAAATTATCTGCACTGAAGAAAAAAAAGGATAACAACTTAGTATCTATAGGACAAATTGAAATATAAATCAAATGTAAAGACATCTGGAACAAAATTTTGTCCAACTGTGATTTTCTTCAGAAATATTGCCAGTCGGACTGGCCAAGTAGTTCAGCAGGTTAAAGTGCCTGCAAGCAGGCGCAGAAGCCGGGAGTTGGATCTCTATCCCTGCAGTGTCGGCCCCACCCCCAAGGTGTGCTGAGATGGCAACTGAGACTGGTGTGGTGGTTAGCTCCTGTAATCCCAGCACTTGGGAGGCTATGAACAGTCAGAGCACTACAAGTCTGATCTAGTAGTGAGAACCTGAATACCCTGTAGTCTCTTACCTAAAATACAAAAAGAAAAGAAAAAAAAAATATATATATATATATATATATATTGCCAGTCAGTAGTTGGAAGCTGAACTTTTTCTACTTCCAGCTACGATGTATATTCCTTAAGGAGTGCTTTATTCTTTGTCTCTGTGAAACCTGACACATTTTAAGCACTCAGTAGTGTACATTGATGAATGAATGAATGAATGAATGAATGAATGAACAAATGAATGACTTAGTGAAAAATGCAGCCTTATAGTATTTGGAACAGTTTTACTTCTTAAACTTAAGTAGGCCAAAAAGGTTAACAAAGGGAGGAAATGACTCAGTAAAGTAGAACCACCCAAGGAAACAAGCAGGTGTTTCCTTTAGCCCAAGGGGAGGGCACAACTTGACAAAATGTTATGGTTTAGGTATTAAGTACCCTTTAAAGGCTCATATGTTGAAGGTGTGGTATTATTAGAAAGTGGTTGAACTTTTAAGAGGTGAGATCTAGTTAGAGAAGCTAGGTCAAAGCTGCCTTTGAAGGGAACATTGGGACCTCGGACTCCTTTCTCTCCATTTGCTTCTTGGCTGAAAAGAGTTGAACAGGCTGCCCTTGCTTCAGGTTCTCACTGTTGCATACTGTGCTACCCCAGGCTTAAAGTGATGGTTAAGTGACCACGAACTGAAACCTCCGCAAGCAGGACCCAAAAGAAGTCTTTTTATCTGATGAACTGATTTTCTCAGGAATTTTTTGAAAGTGAACCTTGTGAAGAGACAATCTGGAGGGGGATGGCTGCAGGCTGACCCCAGGGCTGCTCCTCAAGGCCTGCCAGTGACACCCGTAGGACACACTCCTTGGGGATACTTCCACAGATGCAGCCTGCGTGGCAACTTCACCACACACACTGTAGCCAACAACCTGACACCAGAGAAATCAATCCAATGTCCGGACAGAACTATCCGGTTCCAAAGAGTCAACAGGACTTATTGCCAAGATTCCTCTGCAAAAGTTAGAGGACATATCATTCTTACGTTTTGCCGGCCCTGGTGAGAGATTTAAATAAACACATAGTTTCATTCCGAAACTCACTAGCTGGGGATTCTTTGAAACTTCAGTTGCGCAGCACTCAGAACAGCATGACCTCCAGGAAAACTCAGGCTCGGAACTCTTCGAGGAGGGTAATCATAAAATTAATGCTTTCTCTATTTAAAACTGATTTAAAACTAAAAATAGCTGCAAAGGTCCTCTACTTGTCTTAGCTGGGAGAGATAGGCTGGCAAGGAACAGGTTCATATTGCTAAAGAATACCTACACGTACATCCAGCAGGGATTTAGCACTGACCATGTCACTTAGGGACTATGAAGGGGTGCTGTCACCTGTGCAATATATCTTACTTTATCAATAAAATGTCTGATTAATTTAACTTTGTGGGAATGAAAACAGAAATTGATCATTTTCAAATATTCACGGTTTGGCATTTACTATTATGCAGTTAAAAGAACACTGATTTATGTGCTGAAAAGTCTCTTTATATTATTTTCATTTTGTGGGAGACATAAGGAATTTAATTGACTTTACCAAGGTCATCAGCAAAGCAATGATGAAACCTGAGAGTGAATCCTTTCCACTTCCAAATATTTTGAAAGTTGGCTTATGTTTAAAAAAAAAAAAAAAAGCACGATAAAAGAGCACTTCTGGGAATAAGAGAAACCTTGTCTCTCAGTGCCTAGAGGTCTGTGCGAGTTCCAAAGATAAAGCTTTTATTTTAGCCACAGAGCACACAGTAATCTTCATTTTAACTGGCCATTTTCCTTATTATATTCTGAATTTGGAAAAAATAAGTGGAATAATCACAAATATACAGTTTATAGAACTTGTCCTTATGTGTCTGATTTTTAATGGCCAGGTTTTGTGGCTTTGGCAGGCATTTCAATAGCCTCGTGTTTCAGTGAGGTCTGCGTGGAAACGCTATCTCCTGAATTATAACATTTATTGGGCCAGTATTTGTTGAAAGCTTATTAGTCAGGTAGTTGTTATTCTCATTTTCTTACTTAATTCTTTAATAAAAAGAAAAAGACTTCCTGGGGAGATGCTACTCTATCATCCTCATCTTATAGATAATGAAACAAAGACATAAAAAGTTGACTCATTTTCCCAAGGTCACAGGAGTAGTAAAGGTTGGCAGATAAGTATAAACATGCTGAATAGTTATCATAATGATAACAGTACTAAATAAATCTCATATCCTTGTCAAAGGCTACTCATTAACCAGTCAAATCTCTTTTTCATACTAGTTTCTTTTTTTTTTAATGTATTTTTGGGTTCTTTTTGTACAGGATCTCAGTAGGCAGCTCGGACTCGTAGTGAGGCTCCTGTTTTCATCCTCCCCAGCGCTGGGGTTACAGGTGTGCCACCGTGCCAGGACTTAGTTGATGGCTCAGCACATCTGGAGGTGGGGCCCATGTGGCATGTGGTGCCGGAGATCAAACCCCGGCCCCTGTGCTTGCCTAACCAGGAACTTAGTCCACTGAGATACCTTGCTGGCCTTCATGCCAATTTCTTAAATACAGCAAAATTAAGCAATGACAAAAATTGCAAAAGACTATTGATTCCATTTAATATTTATAGAATACCTTATTTCTAAAATTTTTCTCTACTTGTTTGATTCTTGGTGCTACTACATAGCTAAAGAAGCATTTGTAACAAATTGAATTCAAATTCTCTCTTTGCTTTACCTGGGCCAGGTGACCTAGGGCATGTTGTTTAATTTCTTCAAATCCTTTTCATATTGGTATTGATCAGTTCCCCCAATTTTTAGCTATAAATGTTTTGTTAAGAAGTAAAAAGGGAATTAATCCAAACTTTTTTCCATTTGAAAATGTTAAAAAGGAGGCCCAGAGAAATAAGTTTATCAAAAAGCCTTCCCAGATAGCTCTGTGAGGAGCTAGAAAACAGATCTATGGAGCCAGAGTCTCAGGTGTGCGCTCTGTTACTCCCCTGTGCTATATCAGACTGATTAAGATATGACTGATAATCTCTGCCAGCAGGAGTTTTCTCCAGGTAGATGTGGGATGATTATTTTTATCTGTGGTTTAACAAGAATTGCAGCGCAGGGTAGGGAGTTGGTTTCAAAACCAAGCTAATGTGGTGAGAGTCCCTTCTGGTCGTGTGTGTCATCCCACTTGCCAATTTGAATCCATGACATTTTAGCTGAGATTTGGAAGCCGCACAAATGTCACTTTGGTGGCTTCCTGTCTCTTGCTGCTTCACTGCTTGGCTTTGCGTCACAGGTGTCTCCTTGGCACATCTTCAGGGAGCTTCCCATGGGGAGTCGTTATTTACAGCTACTGCTGCCAACTGACTCCTCAAACACATCGAGATCTCTTCAGCAAGGCCCAGGGTCATTCTGTGGCTCTGATACTTTCAAAATGCAACCATTAATGTGAGTAAATAGCCAACTTAGAGAAAACACAAATGGAATACTTCGGATATGACACAGAAGAATTGGGTTCTAAAGAACCTAGACTAATGCAGCAGGTGGAGTATAATGAAAATTTAAAAGGCTGACTTTAAGTTCTTGGACTTGTGTGTATGAGAAGCACTAAAATGACAGGATGGGAACATCTGACATAATGCTGGCATGAGTAAATTTCTGCTCTTACCATAGATTAAAATCTTTAAAAGCTTAAGAGCTGACTGTGATCTTTCATGTTAGTCAACAGTAATGTGACTGCCAAAAGCTATCATTTCATCCTGTGTAGCCTTACATGCGGATTTCAGAAAAAAGGAAGTGACAATTTGATTTTATTCATTTTAGTCAGACTAACTATGAGCTTTTATTTTCTTTTTAGGTATCAAAGTCATAGTTAAACTGATAAATGTACAGAATTTTTGATAAGAGCAAGAGATAACTCAAAATATATAATGAACAGTACGAAGGATGCTTGAAGGAGCTGGCGTTTGTTCCAGACCAATATGATAATTACAAGAACTGCAAGCTCGTCTGCCATAGTTTCAAGGATGTTGGCATAAGACACAAGACTCTTGGGGCAGAGGCAATGGATAGTTTATTACTCACAGGGATATAGTACTTGTGGTATCAGCATTTTCTTTTTCTTTTTCTTTTTTTGTATTTTAGGGAAGGGTCTACAGGGTGTTCAGGGTCTCACTACTAGATCGGACTGGTAGTGATCCTCCTGTTTACAGCCTCCCAAGAGCTGGGATTACAGGCATGCACCACCATGCCCCGTCTCCATTGCCATCTCAGGGTGCCCCAGGGGTGAGGCCTGCACAGCAGGCCCAGGGAGTATCAGCATTTTCTTATGCCAGTTCCTTTGTGCTAGTTCCCATTGAGAAACTCAAAGAGGGCCAGATAAAACACATATTCTTAGTATATTGATTTACAGGAGAGGGATCTTGAGCTTAGGAAATTCTAGTCGCTTATAATGGCCTGTAAGCCAACTGGCCCAACCATTTCCAGAAAGAAGTGAGATGCTATTGGTAAGGCATCCTCTTCAAAAGGACAAACGAGCTTTAGAGCCTTTTCTGGAAAGACATGCAGAAACAGGAGCGACCCGTGAGAATTGGCTTCCAACAAGGACTACAAACTGAGAGTTGTCATGCTAAAGAGTACTAGAACTCTGTCTCCGAAGTGATAAATCAAGACAAATTGATGAAAACTGTGGTAACAAAAGTTTCTGGCAGATAAAAATATTTATTCAAAACAAAACAGGTATAAAAATGAGATGGAGACCCTAATAAGTTAGGCATGTACAGGAAGAAACTAGATAGACATTTTTTTGTTGGTCATTAAAGAAAATACTCATATACCAGGAAGTACTGAGTTTAATGGTAATTAACCTTCTTAACCTCCAATTATCAGAGAATAGAGGAGAGAGAGAACCAAAGTAGTTTTCTATTTATGTATGGAATATATGTTTGAGGACATTTGATGCCTAAAACCTCAGAGAATATTAAACCTTACATATATTATGGTTTTCCTGTACATATATATCTGTGGTAAAGTTTAATTATAAAATAAGTACAGAAAAAGCTTACCAACAGTAATTCCTAATAAAATAAAATGATTATAACAATATAATGCAAGGAGAACTATGTAAATACAGTCTCAGTTGCTAGAATTTTCTGTTTAATAGTTTTAGACAGTGAAGGATTGTGGGTAACGGAGGCTGCAGAAAAGTAAGCCATGGCTAAGGAAGGAGCCCAATAACAAGGAAAAAGTCAAGATATAAAAGGATCAAATGTACTCTCAGACCACAGAGGCTGAGTTGTGCTGTGTATCTTCTGCAGCTCTGTGTCCCAAGAGGATGTAGGCATCTCTGACAAAACACAGAGAGAGCAGTATTCACAGCCCTTATGATCTTCACAGTAATCTTCCTGCCAGCCCTCTTCAGCAGAGAAAAACAGCTTAAAGGTCTGTTTGGAAACAAAGAAACTTGAAGCCGTACCCTAGATTGATTGTCCTTATTTTGAGAAACAGAAACTTTGCTAAGGAATCCTGTACAATCTAACTGCAAATACTTCTAATTTCCCAGGCACTTAAACTAAAGCTTTAGAATAGTCTAAAAGGAAATACATCACCTATGGATTTATTTTTCATAAATAATATGTGTTTTACTCCCCAACATCCTCTATAATGAAGACACTATTTAAGAGTATAACTCTCATGTTAATTAACAAGTAAATATATTTTAATTCATGGATTTATCAACCTACTGATTTGAATCCATCTACACATCACCTGGCTAAGAATATGTAACTCTATGACCAGTGGGGTCAGCAAGTGACCCCGACCCTGCAATCCCACCCATTTCTCTTTCTTTGTGTATAAAGTGAGTCAGTTGACATAGATGGTAGCAATGTTTCCTTCCAGCTTTTCAACCTCTAAAGACCCCTGAAATATTGTTTTCTTAAAAATTTCCATAAGCTTGGTGTTCTAGGTCTGGATAATTCAGGGCCTGGAAGAGAATTAGGGTAGAGAGCTCTTTTGAAAGATGTTTTAAAGATTTTCTTACTCTAAAAAGAAGTATGGAAACACCAATCAGAATTAAAAAGAGATATAATAGGATCTTGTAGACAAAACATAAGCTGTGTAGCAAGGCCCTGATATATATATAATTTTTAAAGAAAAGTCAGTGCCTAAATCACCGTAACTGAAAATGGAACTAAAGTTCTACTGTGTACTAAATTCAGCAGGGTATGAAAGAAGAAAGGAAGGAAGAAAAGAAAAGAAAGAAGGAAGAGAAAGAAACTGAGAGACAGAGAGAAAGAGAGAGAGAGATAGAGAAAGAAAGAAAGAAAGAAAGAAAGAAAGAAAGAAAGAAAGAAAGAAAGAAAGAAAGAAAGAAAGAGAAAGAAAGGAAGGAAGGAAGGAAGGAAGGAAGGAAGGAAGGAAGGAAGAAAGAAAGAACGAACTAGCAAGCAAAAACCCAGCAGCAAGCCTGGGCACGGAGCAGACTGGCTGGAGAGTTGCCCCTGAGATCACAGAATAGCCAGCTGCAGTGCAGGGAGGGCGCTTGGTGGTAGAGCACACATCTGATTGGAAACAATTCATTTGCAATTTTCAGAAAGAGGAGGTGCAAACACAGCTTAAACAAGTCACTTTTTCTATCTCACAACAAGCAAATAATCTCTTCCAGCATGTGCCGGTTTGATCCCGGATTGTATGAATTTGGACACTGTTTTGGGCACTTCTTTTTCTTTTTAAAAAAAATATTTATTTTATTCATCTATTTCTTTGATACAGGGTCTTGCTACACAGCTCAGACTCATAGTGATCCTCCTGTTTTCAGCCTCACCAGTGCTGGGATTACAGGCATGCACCATCAGGCTGGGTCTCAGTGGTTGGCACGGCATCTGGTGCTGGGTATCAAACTGGGTCTTGTGCGTGCCAGGCAGGCACTTAGAGTGCCAAGCTGTCTCCCCAGCCCCTGGGCACTTATTTTTCTAAGACTGTGACTCTGCTTTGCAACTTTGTGATAATTCACATCTCACAAAATTTAGAACTTATTCAATATCTATGGTCTTAGAATATTTATTAAATTAATCACATGTAAAAGTATTTTACATACAATTCTAAATTTTTTATCTTAAAAGTAGATGTTTTAAAATTATTTAGAGTAGATAAGTGAATTTTTATTTTTTTTTTCCGGAACCAGGGATTGAACTCAGGCCCTTGCACTTGCCAGGCAAGTGCTTATTCTACTGAGCCATCTCCTGGCCCTCATGCTGGTCCTGAACTCACAGTGATCCTCCTGCCTCAGCTTCCCAAGTGCTGGAACTACTGATGTGTGCCATCACAGTAGGCTTGTTACACAAACTTTCCACTGTACTTACCATATTAAAATGTCAAGGGCCAAGTTTTACACTGTGAAGTGAAGAAAATAAGAAAGGAACAAAATACATATTCTTTTCTGAATACATAAATATCTGTGTTAATTTCTGCCTCTTTAAAACAGCTATTCATTTTACCTCAGCCTAAACGTATTAGAATAGCAAAAGAATTCTCTCTTGCAACGTTTATTAATTTAACAGCAGGGATCAAGTTAACCTTATATTCCAATTAAATCTACTTAGTGTTGAAGGTATTTTTAGCTTTCTCTTTGAGAGAGAGGTGTTAATCACAAACTTAGGGTCTCTTGGAAGACCTAAAAATGTGGTGAATCAGAGCTCAGACTACAAACAAGGCTGCCTCATTTTTCTGAGTAAAAAGTTCAGTTGATTCTAGCTTTCTCCTCCTGACCATGGGAAAGTTTCTCCTTCATGGATGCCACTATCCACGGTAAAGGCCAGCTGCACTTGTTATAAATATCTTGTAAGATAAACAAAATGCTGCACTGTAACTCCTGTAGCCGGAAAGCTGGGACAGAGAAAGCCTAGATGATCTTTAGAGGATAGGCGTTCACCCCAAGGAATGGTGAGTAATTATAGCCGGTGTTAGCACTTCTCACAAGGAGGATCAATTTACTCTGAAGCGCCCAGAGCCTTTTATTGTTTGTCATGGTACTTTTGCTCTGGACAAGGAAAGAGGGGAAGACCTAGGAAGGCGAGGCTGAAAGAGGAGCAGTAACCTGAGAAGAAGCAACAAAAATAGAGTGGTCAATAAAGGAAAGAAAGAGGAGCAGGCTCTGGGTGGCCCCAAAGTCCTTGCTGATGATGAATGAGTTTAAGGGCCTTGGAGGAGAAGGGGGCTGTTTCTGTCTGCTACCATTATAGCCATGGAACTAGAATTGCCCTCAGCGAACGGCAGAAGCTAGAGCTTCTCATCATTTTCCTTCCAAGGATCCACAGCATCTCTCACCCTTGGTTTTTTCTGTTTAGGACCAAAGAGGCCCTCCTCACATGCCTTCTTTCCTTACCTATGGATTTCCTTCTTCCTTCTTTTCTAAGTACTTAAAACACCACCACCCTCTTCAGTCAAGGTCATTTATTTCATAGTAATAACTTACAATGTATAAAGCTTTACACCAAACATGTAGACCAGTAGTACCACACTGGAGCGATTGACCCCGGGCATTTCCTTCACTGTTGTGGCCTAAACCCATCCCTCCTTGTGCATCTAGGGTGTTTTCTCACTAGCTCAACTTTATAGAGTCAACCCCCTAGGAACAGAAGGCTATGAGAATATCCATTTTCAATAAACTCCCAGGAGAAACTGAGGAGTTAGGGTGACCTGATAGGATGGACTTGTGATCATCTCTTCTTATACCTTTCCACATTGCTTGATACGGTCTTACCATGATTGCATACAACTGTTATAATAAAAACTAGCACATATGAGATAGGAGGTAGGGCAAGAAAAAGCTCGCTGGGGAAATAACTGACACCTGCTGATCATCCAGGACCCTTGTGTAGAACTTCTCTCAGCCTCCCATGGTATAGGGATGACACAAAAGAGATGGGCGGCCACAAGGAAGCTACCGTCATCACACCCACTGTGTGACTTCTGGACAAGGGTGTATTTTTATTTCTGCTGTTTTTTTTTTTCCTTTTGGGGGGCCCAACCTCACTCTGCAGAGCCAGCTTTTCCCCTTAGCCTCTCACTAGTCAAATAAACTTTTGGCACTGTTTTGAACTTATCTTATCCAAATCTTTATTCAAGGCAAAGGCCTGGAGTATGTTTAATTGACAAGCTGTTTCTGAAGGAGACACCTGGTACCACGTGTATTAAGCTCCCCAGATGATTCTGACATTGTGAAGCCAGGGGGTTCTTATTAGAATAATAATTCAGTGGCATGCCTCCTTTCATTTATTACTTCTCCAGCAAGGTAAAACATCAAGAGCAAGACCTAACCTGATCCTCCTCTCTCTAGGGTTCAAAGTAAAGGCTTCATCAGCTCTTAAGTAGGGCCTAATAGACTCTCAAGAAAAGAGGGCAAAAGATAGTGACACATAAATCACATTTTCAGTACTGGGGTCTGCACCCAGGGAGCACTGCACTACATCCCTAATCCATTTTATTTTTAAATTGTGCCCAGACTGGCCCAAACTGGTGATCCTTCCACTTAGCCTCCTGTGTAGCAGAAAGGAATGCAAATTCCCACATGTTGACTGATGGTAATGTAAAAACAGTTTCATAGTTCTTTATAACCTTAAACATAAAGTTACCATATGATCCGGAAAACCCACTTGCAGTGGATTCCAGGAGAAATGAAAACACACGCCATACAGGAAACTTGTGCACAAACATTTTCAGCAGCATTAGTCATAGTAGCCAATAGACAACCATGATATCAATGGATAAGCAAACTGGGATATTCAAACAATGGAATATCATTGGGCTGTACAAAGTAACGAATATCTTGTTACAACAGGGATGGACCTTGAAAACCTGCTAAATGGTTCCAGCATAAATCCTGAAGGGATTTGACTGACCTTGTCAGATACAAAAGTTACATTTTTAGTTATATAGGTCTTGCTTTAACTTGGTCTTAACCATCCAGCAGAAAAGTATAACCACGAGGTATAAAAAGTAATGTCACAATAATATGTTGAGCTGTAAAAGGCTCAAATCAGCAAAAATCTGACAATTGCCAGTTCTGCCGATAACCCAATACTATTATGGACTATTGGACTATATTGGGTTATTTTGCTGAATTCAGGTACCTACAATCCTTAGACTGGCATCAAGTATGAAAAGGTCCTTTAAAGACATCTCCAAATACAGCTTCGCTAACTGTAGTGGAACACCATCTCTGAAAAAAATGAAATGGTAAAGGGGGATATGGTGGGGGCTATGAAGCTAGGAAATTAATCAAATATATGTAGGTGGGACTTGACCCAGTGCCTACAGCAAACAAGTTACCTCATTCCTGAGATGAACATCCTGTCTGGTTAAGGTTAGCTATCAGTTGCTAAGCAACCTAGTGTCATGAGTTGCTAATTTCACAAAAGTGTAAATAAAAGACAGGTTTATTATGAAAAAAGGGGGAAAGAAATATATATATATATATATATATATATATATACACACACACACAAGAGAGTTAAGATAGATATACAGCTACTTTCTCTTAGTTCACTGAAAATAAAAGTTTGTACTAATATTGTTTAGACAAGATACCATGTCTGCATCTTTTTTTTTGGTGGAACCAGGGATTGAACTCAAGCCCTTGCACTTGCCAGGGAAGTGCTTATTCCACTGAGCCATCTCCCCGGCCCCTCATGTCTGCATCTTTTCCTCTGAATAACTACTACAAAGACAACAACATGCAATGTATTAATTATTGTAAACACTCTGCTAATCTGTTTTGAAACTTTCATCACTATTTTATCTTTTTTTTCTCATTAAAATGAATAAAAATTATAAAGAAAAGAAAACCTGCTAAATGAAAGAAGTCAGATGCGAAAGTCATGTGCTTTGTAAGTCCCACTTACACGTGATGTACACAATTGGCAAATCCACGGAGACAGGAAGCAGCCCACCCAGGGTTGAAAAAAGAGGGACAGGGGGGCAATTTTCAGAGAAAATAGTGTTGTACAGTGTGATATTGATGGTTATGGAAATCAGTAAATGTACTAAAAATTACTCAGTGGTACCCTTTTAAAAGTTAAACTTAATAGAATGGGAAGTATAATTTAGTAAAACTTTTCTTAAGAAAACAAACAAGGAAGACTATGGAAGAAGGGAAATCTAGGCAGCCAGGCACCCAAAAAATGTAAGAAGAAAAGTTTGCCTGGAGGTTGCCTTTTGGAACATAGCTAGCTTTTTTTTTTATGTATGTGGTACAGGGTCTCACTACACAGCTTTGGCTTGTAGTGATCCTCCTGTTTTCAGCTTCCCCAGCACCGGGATTACAGGCGTGCACCACCACGCCTGGTTTTGGTGGCTGGCTTGGGGCAGGGCCAGCATGGCATGCAGTACCAGGGATGGAACCCAGGTGCTTGCTCTTGCCAGGTAGGAGCTTAGTCCGCTGAGCTATCTCACTGACCCTCATAGATAGCTTTTTAAAGCTTTTTTTAAAATAAAACATGATAATTAACTGGAGAAAATTGGAAGATGGAGATTATAAATATAAATAAAGGGATTTGGCTCAGATACGAGCTTATCCTCCCAATAAAAATTAGAACAAGGTGTTCACATCTTCGTTATTGAGGCACTTAGTTCTTAGAATAGGTTTTAATCTGTTCAGGACAATTTGTGGGAGCCCTTTGTGAAAAGGGAGAAGGATGAATTAGGTGACCTTTTGCACTCTTTGCTTTGTTTTTCCTGTCTTGGAAAAATGTTAAACCTCAGCATTCAAAATGACACTGCACTCCAGCACGTTAATCTTGGCGAAACAAGAAGAGACACCGCTGTTTCTTGAGAAGTTTTATTTGGTGACTTTAGGCATCATAGATGTGCACCCCTCTTACAACTGTGAAAGTCTTCTCTAAACAGTTGGCTTCTTACTTAAAGAGAAAACAGCTTGAAGCTGTACCTGTGACCTATGTTAATCATTAATGTAAAGAAATTCAGGTTACATGGAGTTACCTCTACACATGTTATTACTATGAGCACAACGAATACACTAGGCCTGATAAGCAGTTTTGAAAACTCTGGAGACTTCTAATTCAGTTTCGTTTGAAAACTAAAATGATATTATTCTTACTCATATTTATCAAGGACAGAACCTCCCACAGTTAAGCCTCCCATTGCTTCCCAGTGCTCCCCATTTGAGGGGAAAATAAGTCCTTTATGAGTCCCAGAACAGCCTCTCTTACTGGGCTCAGGACCCCTATGCCTCTGCAATAAAGCACTGCTGAGCAGGGCAGGCTCTTCTTGGTCTCGTCATCAGATTCAGAACAGATGCTTTCTAGCCTTTACTTCTCTGGTTGCGCCAGGCAATGCTTGGTTTTGCAGCAAAGTCTATGGCAGTCCTGATGCTCTCGATTTCAGTCACTCGTTCAGCAGTGTTCATTCAGTGACTAAACCCAGACATTTCAACCTTCCTATTTTTAGGGTTAGTAATATAAACTTTCATTTCCAGTGTTCTCAAATAAAACATCTTTAATTCAGCTCTGTGTTTAATGGAATAACAGCTTGTGATCCTAGGCCAGATATTGTTAAAATTTGATTTGTTGAGAATATTAACTAAAAAGAATCCTTGCCCAGTCATGGACCGCTTCCCCACCTCAGGAAGAGATCCCGCGTGTCCCATTAAGCCAGGGCATGGTCGAACTGGCCTTTCTCCAGGCCTTCGAGCCCATCCGCCCAGGTCGAGGTCGGCATGCTTCGATACGGGTCCAGAAGAATCCGGAAACACCTGACGATGAGGATGCCCAAGAAAATAAACAACAAAACCACAAATACAAATGTTGTTTTCTGCTCCAGAGACATGCTAGAATCTGAGGACACGTTCCCAAGGGGCATGAGGGGCGAGGGGATGGGCTGTCCTCCATCCATCATCCAGGGATGGCAGAGCACAGGGCATGAAGGTTCCCTCTTCTTCCATCATCAGTCTGGTGAGAACATGGTGACTGCACCCTGGAGAGCCGGAGTCCTCTGGAAGGAGCAAGAAAGGGAGACAGAAGGAATAGCTTTCACCTAGGAATTTATTTTTTAGATTGCTTAGATGCTTTTCCAACAAGAAACATCTATAAACAGTCTTCTACTTTCTCCAGAAATGTTTTTCTTTTATAGTTATGAAGAAAAGTATTTTACTTTTCTGTGAAATAGTTAGATTGTCCTCAGAATGGCCACCAGGACTAGCAGGGATGGGCACAAAAAGCAAGTATAAGACAGAACATGAGAAGTAGGCAAGGCAATGCTGACCTGGGGCTTGCCAGCACCTGGACATCCAGGCCCCACTCCTCTATCTTGCCTGGCTTTTCTCAGTCATATTACTCTGACATCACTCTCATAATGGTACCACTGACTGAGCACCAGTGATGTGTCAGGATGGTGGCTACCCTGGGCATGTGTTAGCCAGTCTGTGCGAGGCCAGAAAAGGTGACCCTTCAGGCTCTAGGCTGGAGGCTCTGGCCTCCATTTCACTGCTAAGTGAGGTTGGGACCTTGAGAGGTCACTAAATGGTAAGAAATCATCAGAAATGCCTGTACTATCTCATGGCACGATGATAATGACAAATGTCTGTGGAAACCCTTTGAAAGGTGTACAGAGAAGAAGAGAATAAAGGACAACAAAGCCTTGCTTCACTGAAGACCTGACTAAAATAGCTATAATACTTCTACTTTTTTTTCTATTGCCCGAGCCAAGGGACAATGAGTTATCTCAGACTCTCAAATCATCAAGTTACTGCTGCTTTTTCTTTCTTCTTCAAAAACAAAGACTGAGTTCAATACTTGACCCAGAGAAGCACCAAGAGAATTGAGCTAGAGAAAAGGAATTGATGGACTGCATGTTTTTAAAGGGACAGTTTTCTTAACAGTGGCTTCCTACCACTTAAGACCATTTGGTAGAAAGGATAAGAACAAAAAGACAACATAGCACTAGTGGAAAATTTGAGGTATTTGAATATTAATGTTTGTTTTAAAGATAAAAGGACATATAAAGATCATTAAAAGCTTCAGGTACTGAATTAAATCAACTTACATCAAATTTAGTAAAAAAAAAAAAGTATACACATTAGATATTACCACATACAAGTCCTCTTGAATTTGTAAGGAAAATTATGCAACACTGTAGTTACCCATACAAATTAACATGGATCTGAGAAATCGTGCCCAGTGACAGCAAGCAGCCAAGTATAACCACAAGTATCAGTGCAGCATTTCTTCTGTTAATTTAATGGTTACTCAGTTAATGGTTATGATTAAGTTAACTTAATGATAATGGGTATTACCTTCAATGCAGCATTAGTAATCACAAAAGTGTGAGAGTTGACACTTCAACATTCACGAGAAATCACAGGTTAAGGGACAATTTGTAAAGGTAATCACAGATAGCTTTTGGAAGAAACGTGTTACCAGTTTGAGGGTAATAAATCCTTTTGCAGTCCCATCTCTTTGATTTTTTTTTCAGTACTAGGAATTACATCCAGGGCCTTCACTCTAAGTTGCATATATTCCCCAATCCTTTTTTGTTTTGAAACAAGTTCTTACTGAGTTTCTAACTTAGTGAGCTGGACTCCAGTCTTCTATCTTCCTGCCTCAGCTTTCCAAAGTACTGGGATTACAGGCATCAGCCACCATATTCAGCTTGAATTTTTTAAGGGCTGGGATAGTTGCAAGATTCATTTATGATTCATGTTTGTCTCAAAGCAATATTGGAATTCAATTTAACTGTGCTTTTTTTTTAAATAAATAAGCTCATTAGGAATATAGACCTGGTGAGTTGGGGTTGATTTGGATTTGCTTCTTTTTAAACAGTCTCTCAACTTTGGGTATTGATTCAGGAGGCACTGGAGAGAATAGAGCAGAAGGGGTAGTCACACCTCTAATGGAGCTTCCTTGGCACCTCAGACTGGGCCATCTGCAGCCAACAAAAATCCTCATGCTGGATTTAATCATTCCAGTCATAAACTTCTGCAAAGGCTGGAACAAAGGAGAGTCATCTGATGACAGAAGATATGAACCCTGACTGTCCCTGGCATGTCCCTTTCACCTGTTCATGTCCACAGGAGCATCCCCACTTTCACCATGTCTTTCCTGGCTAGCTTATTTGAATCCTTTTCTGTGCCTGTTTTGTAGGAAATGCAAAAACCATTAACCATGTATGTACAACATAAAGATTTCTGGACCTATGACTTCAATGAAAAGATGGGAGAATTGGATAAAGAACCCCTAGGTGTTAAAAAAAAAAGAGTGAAAAAGAACTCCTGGCCACTGCTGGCTAACTAGCATGGCATTCCCTCATCTAGCGCCTACCTGGATGAGCCCTATCTTAACATCCAGAGCTGTCTTCCTCTGCCTTCTCCTCCATAATAAGCAAAATGCCAAATCCTTTTCTCCTAGATCAACACCTCACATTTCCAAGACTTTACCCACAGCTCAGCACCTAGGACCCATAGACTGCTCATTTAGGAGCTATAGAAATGGACAGCCACCCCAGAAACCCCAGCTAATGGACTAATTGTTCTGATTCACACTATCTGACATATCTTCCTTTGCAATCTTCCTATAAAATCAGAGAGGAGCTCGACTTCTCCACAGGAATCAAAACTATTAGGATTATTTTAAAATGACTTTTCATTTTACCACTCTTTTCTGACTAGAAGGGCAAGAAGAGGTGGGTGCAGCTCAGTGGTATAGCACATATACAGCACGTGCACAGCCCTGAGATTGATCCTCACCACCACATGTACACACACAGAGGCAAGGGCTAGGAAAAGGTTTAAATCTCTGTGCAGCCTACCCACACATTTATACAGATAGATAGATGATAGATAGATAGATAGATAGATAGATAGATAGATAGATAGACAGATAGAAAGATATGAGATATATAGATTTTGATATATCTGCTTATCTATATATTTATATATCCCCTTCATCACCAAACCCTTTTAGAAATAACACATAGAGATGATTTTTAAAGCTTCCTCTCCAGGCATATTGTGGTGCCCATATCCTCAGTAACTTCCTTGGCTCCAACAATCAAAGTTCTCTATTAAATCACAGCATGTACAAACCAAAAGGAAACACTAGCATCTTAGCAGAGATTTATCTTTGAGAACTGTCCCCACTTGAAAGATGGAAAATTCAGCTGATAGGAAGGAAATTGAAAGAGGAGGGAAATGTAGTTGGAAAACAGGAAGATCTTTCTGGGAATTACAGGGCTGCTAGGAAGGACAGAAGACAGACATGGGTGGTGGAGGAAAGGAAGATGGTGAAAATGAGAGGACCAGGGGATAATCATAAAGGGATACGGTGATAAAGAGATCTGGAAACAAATGCAAATACTGCACAATTTTGCTTAGGACTGATTGAAGTCCCTGGAAGATACTGCTTGATTTTAAACCTCTAATCAGCTGATAAATAATTTACAAATTTAGAAAGCTCAACTGCATGTTTAAGTTGAAAGAAGCATCAGATACAAAACAGAGAAAAAGAAAAAAAATGTTATCTCTTCAATACCACAAAGCAGAAAGAGTCAGATGTTGAAATTTTTTAAATGTTTGTCTTAAAGTGTAATGTCCTTCTTTGGTAAAAATGATTCTTAGAAGATGTTCAGCATTACTTTTAAATGAATAATGAAAACTTTTGACAAACAGTTAAATCTAAGATAGCAAATTATTTCAAATGTTTTTAATGTGACCTCATGCGTGCGGCTTACTAATAACAAATGGCAGTTATTTTAAGCATGAAGAAGAACCACAGTTACTCACGGCAGTATTTTAGTCCTCACTGGCTTCCCCCATCACGCAGTGCATCTGTGTCTTCCCTTTGCCAGGTCCATTTGCATGTGCTCAGGAACTATCATCTAATTTTAATATTGGACCAAGAAGTTCTTAATTAAAAGATGTCATTAAAAGTAATACAATACATTCCTGCCTCAAGGCAATCTCCCTAAACTCCTCAGTTGACAGTGAGGAGCCCTTTGTGAGCAAAGTACCTCAGCCAGGACCTGTCACACCATGACTGGAGCGATTTTCAAAGTGTTCTTTTCCTCCACCCTGTGTTCCGGTCATCTCACCAGTCCAGCTTTTACTAGTCCTCCAGAAGGCCTGTCTATCCCAGTGCCCAGAACCCTCTCAACCCCTGAGGCCCTGGTGCCTTTTGGACCACAAAGTGGAATATACTTACAGTGGAATTTTCTAAAATATTCATTTTCCCTCATAAGGTTACAAAGGAACAAGCATAAAGACACATTTGATCTCAGCTAAAATGCCTGATGCATTGGTAAGAATAAATGTAGGTGTGATTGAGTCTTGTGACTACTGGAAATGTCTTCATTCTGTCCATTCCTCAGCTCCACCTAGCATCTGAATGTCTCCAGATTCCCAGTCCATGGCGCTGTCTTCCGCTCCCTCCTACTGTCTGCTCCCCCTCCTTCATGTAAGTCCCTGGGTCTCCTTGGTAGGGTCTGGCATTTCTCCTTCTGAGCGAGGAGGACCTTCCTACCCTGTCTCCAGACTTTGCCTGTACCTGGGCAGCAGTCGTGACAGGACAAGTGTCTTCAGTGCTGTCACCGTCCCCTTACTGAATAACAACCTTCTTCAGAAGTCTCTTGCTATTCCAGGATTACTGCCCCACTGAATAGATGTTCAGTCAAATCTCTGGCCCCTTGCAGTCCACGGAACTGAGTTCAAAAATTAAAGTTCTTTCTAACTGATATAATCAGGAAAAATATATATATATATCATTAGCCCCACTGGGATGTTGGATCATTACATTAGAATAGATTTTGTTTCCAAGAATCACTAGTCCAAGCTACAATGACATTTAGTAGTCACAGAGCTCATGAATTGGACAGCCATGAATTATTTGGCTCTTTAAATTTTCATTGGCCTCCATGCTAATGGGTAGAGTCCAACAATAGGAAAATTGTCAGAGGCAAACAGTCACTCTTCTGTTGAAGAGGTCAATCCATGCATACTTAACCTGTATTTTGATGAGGAAAAGCAGTTATTTAAACTCTACTGAATCCTAATGTCTGACATGCAAGCTATAATATCAGTATGTACACCCCTTGGGTCATTTTGCTTTATTTGCATCTCTACACAATTTCACAGAAAGGAGAAACATGTTGTGTGAAGAAAATGAACCTTAACAAAATGACACAATTTATTTTCTCCTTTTTAAAGTGACAACAGAATCAATTATGTGCATTTGTCACATGGCCCTTAGAAGCACACGCAGACACTTGATCTTGACACCTTCCCCTCGTGGTCGCTGACTGGGTGCCCACGCTCCCCGAATGGTTGCAATGATCAGAGCAGTGTGCTCGCAGGGTGTCTGCAGCGTGTGAGGCGTACAGTACAGTTTCAATAAGGAAGTAGTGAGGAAGGAGTGTTTTTTCGTTCATTTTTGGGCAAAGTGAGGATTATTTCTATTTTTGTTATACAATTAAGGAGACGAAGAAATTTTAATAAATTGCCTAAAATCATGAAAATCAGTTATCAGAAGTATGTCTTTAGCCCTTCAAGATATTGGACCCCAAGCTTTTCTCTAGGACACCAGAATGACTTGAAAGTCCTCATCCCTGGGTTAGTGGCAGGCAGAGTGCAGTTGAGCAACGCTGTCTGTACTTTAAGTACTCTTAAACCACATAATTACCCTACCTAATTTTTAAACCTCCTAGGCCAGAACCCTAAATACGTGACTTGACGTGTTATGAAAGGTAGGTGTAAAAACAGCCTGTCTGTTGAGCAAGAACACTCCTGGGCTTGTCCAGTGTGCGCCGACAGGACACTTTGCCCCACAAAGGCGTCCTGTGCACTTTAGTTTATGTTTACCTGGCAGACTGGTGCGACTAATCTGCGCACTACAGGAGGGAACTGGCTAGCTAGACAGGACTGCATCTGCAGAGCCCGGAGAGACAAACTTCCCCAAGAACTGCGTTGTTCCGCAACAGTGCTGAAGCTGGCTCCAGAGAGTAACTCAGCCTGCCGTTAGTACAGTACTGCACAGCCTGAGTTGGGCTACATAGTGTCACTCTCATTTTTTGAGCTAAAGGAAGCCTGAGTTGCTTTCCTGTATGCAGGTCTGGAGCCTCCCCAGGAGCACCCCGCCCTGCTAGATGCCTCCCAGGCGCCCCTGTGCGCCTCTCCCCAACAACAGGGAGCCCTTTTCGATAAGCTACCTCATTATCCAAAGAATCAAATAACTGCATGAGCAAAAGTCACTCCCTCATGAGCCTTTTGGAAAGTCACGTACTAGCCCCAGTGAATAATAACTTACATTCCAGGATATACACACAAATATACAAAATGCTTCACATAAATTTAAAGAATTCATGACCAGCCAAGAACTTCAGGTAAAGATTGCCTGCCTCTTTCTAGGTGCTTTCATATATTTTTAAATCCTCTCACTCATTCTCTTTATTTTTGGCTCAATTAAATACATGGCAACATCTAGGTATTTCTTTCCAAATAAAGTCCTACTACTCCAATATAATAGCTTTAATGTTTTCAAATTCACTGAACATCTAAGGGTGGATATTATTTTTCACTCGCAAAAAAATAGACCAAGGCTACTAGGCAGCTCACAAAAAAATAATTTTTAAAACAGGAGAGTGTGGCCAGCTCGGAATGTCAACAGGCAGTTTTGTGGAGCGGCGCCAGGCTCCACTGCTGCACCAGGAAGTCTGTTCTCTGCTCATCCCTGCAAAGTCAGCCTGCAGACTCGCTGCTTGGGTTGGGAGTGGACCTTGCCCTTCTGAACTCACTGCTGCTTGTCACCTCTCCGTCCCTAGGTGACCTTTCTCTTCAGCCTGAACACCAAGCCCTGCTGTATTTCTTCCTTATATTTATCTTCCTCCTAACGCCTGCTTGGAGAGTTATAAAGGGACCTGCAGCTCCAGGGCTGCATACAACTCAAGTGAGAAGATCAGAGCGTGCCAGGGTGCCTGGCCTTAACTGGAGCTGTCCGAAGAACGGCACCTCTGGCAAACTGGCACTTTAAACTTCAAATAATAAAGTGTGCAGTTTCCCCTGGCTTTCTGCCTTTTTCCTCTTGAGTTTCATAGTGCAAAGACTGTGGGCAGAGACCTCGAAAGGCTACTGCTGCACACAGCTTGTCAGCTAGGGACAGGCAGCAGTCTCATTAAGAGCTGTTAAATTCTGACCCTTTGTAAACAAATCAAAACATCCTTGTTACCTTTTAGAAGCTTGGATGTTTTAGTTGAATGGAAAAAAAAAAACTGTGATAGGCAAACAGCTTCCAAGAATAATGTACTGCAGCTTAGGAAAAAAAAAACAAACATTTTCCTACTTCTTTATCCAATATCAGTACCATAATAAATGTAAGTATGCTTTAAAGATAAAGGCATTATACCCTCATGTTTAACTTTCTCTGGCATCTGTTTAATTAGACTTTAATGGCTAGATTTAAATTCAGAATTTGGACCCCCAAAAAAGCTATGTGATTACTGCTCATGCATAAATTGCAAAGTTATAGAAAAGCATCTCATTAATTAGCCCACCAAAGACACAGCAACTGGTCAAGTACCTGGATCTGGCTGAAGAATCACTTGATCCATTTCCCGGTGGAACAGTTACAGGTAGTTAGGAGCCTCTTCAGTTTCCATTCTTCCCGACCGGGCTGTGTTAAAGCAGTAGATAGTGGTGGCCGTGAGCAGCTGATGGCACACCCTGGCTCTAAAGCTGTTGTTTCAGGCTTGGAAACTTCCCATTAAAACCCTGAGTTAAAGGGGCGCCGTCTCTCTGTGCGAGGCATCGTTAGCGGCCAATACGGCTGCTGCTTTGAGGCGAGCCATGATTTCAGTTCTGCCTCAGCAACTCTTCAGAGGATTCTGCTTCAGTGGGTAGAGGCAGTATCCTAGCAGTGTGTCTGAAATCATCTTCAAGAGAGCATTAACATTCAAAAGGAGTGCAGGGGAAAGCATCACTGGGCATTCCCATACCTCTTCAAAATCAAAGCCATAAATCTACCAGGGCTCTGCCTTCTGTATTGATTGTTGACACCACTCCTGTTTGGGGATGCCAATTTAGCACCTGCAGCAACTGTCCTCCACATTGATTATGGTCTGTGACCTTCAGGCCAGCTCAATGAGTGGGGGGGGGGGTGTCCACTTAGCAGTTGGGATGCGAAGACTCCTTCTCCTGAAGAAAACTGAAGTGACCTTTTAAAAAAGCAGCATTTATTGGGGACAAGGGAGAAAGCACAGTTTTAAAAGAATCAAATCATACTTTCACCACATGTTTGTAAATTTTCTGGAGTCAAGGTTTCCAGGTCTGCTGTCCCTTTGGCTAGCAAGGATGGTGGTGGCCTTGTCAGGTCCCCAGCCCACATAGGACACCTGAGACCACCTGATAAGTAAAAAGGATGAGAGAAAGTCACTCTCATCTACGGGCTCTAATTGCATGACACAATACTTAAATTACTTTCCTTGCATGTGGTACTTAAATAAATTTGGAAAATATTTTAGGATAAAACTCTTTTCTTTAAAAAAAAAATACTTCTTTGGAAAGAATTCATCATAATCCTTAAGATTGGAACATGTTTATTTTTTGGCAACTCACCATGGTTCTTTGTTGGAGTGGAAGCACAGTTAGCAACAACACACCCGCCCACCAAATGATGGGGTGCATGATATTTAAAGCCACCTCTGTGCCTGTCAGCTCTGCTGCAGCCTCAGCCCTTAGGAGAAACCGGCCACTATAGCACAGCTCTGAAAGCCTGAAGCATAGCTTATGAAAACCGCATCTGCAGAGAACAGGCCACGATCCTAAACAGGCCTCAGCAACCAAGAAGGTTCTTAAACTCCAGATGCTAAGCACCAGGATCTAACTTTAGAACCAAATGCTTTAGGTTAGACTCTAACCTCTAAGCAAGAACAAAAAAGAGGATTCCCCATGTGTTTTCCTGATTTTTAACTGAATTCTCTCTCCAGTTAGTTTTAGGTATGTTGTTTTCACATAAACACACACACACACACACACACACACACACAAACCCCACCCTAGAAAACACCATCACTAAATACTAACTGTTGTCTTTTGGCATTCCAGCTGGCCACAAGGATCTGGGCGAGGGCACACCCTACCTTGGCATTGCCGGTGGAGTGTGGTGACCCCACCCTTGCTTGTATACTTATCATTCCATGTGGTCAGAAAGCAATGTAGTCAGAAATAAGCCTGCATGGCCTGGCTCACCCTGCCAAAGAGGCCTCCTCAGATGTTGTTCTAGCCTAGGGAGAACAACAGCCAAGGTAGAACAGAGCCGAGGGAGCCGGGGGCTGTCCTCAAGCTATTCCACAGGCTGAAGCCTTCTCCCGTGTTAGAGGGTTGAGTGCTTGGCCTATTTTTAAACTCTCCCGTGAAGTAGATTCTATAGCCCCCTGTGACAACTTCTGTTTAAACTAACTTCTCCACTGCTTACACAGTATAAATGGGTCAGCGCATTTCCTTCTTTTCTTGCTGCGGACAGCTAGTCATTAACTACCACAACATTTTTTTTTTTTTTGGAATGTTCTTTCTTCTCATGGAAGCTGGAAGAGATACACAAAAGAATATTTGATGAAGATCTGGTGTTATACTTAGAGGCAAGTTTGGATATTTCTTTTAGAAGACAACTATAATCTCAATTACAGGAATCAGCCTTTCTTCCCCCTATGCAGTTACATTACAGGAATCAGCATGGATTCTGAAACAACAAGGACTTATAACATCCCATTTGAATTTTTATAGTAGGTCTTATGCCTTTAGTCTTTAATAATTTCTATAGAGATTCTCTGAATTATTTTCAAAATTTCTGCTCTCTGGTTTGGCTTTAAACAGGTAGGTAGCCCAGAATTAGAATGAAACAGACATATATATATATATATATATATATATATATATATGTACATATATCTTCCTCTCACCCATCCTGACCTCTGGGTTACTCTAGTGTGCCAATTTTGCCTTTCTCTTTACCCACACTACATCAGGAGTTAATGTTAGTTGAAATTTACTTTAGGAACTTTTCCTACTTTACAATTTCAAATCTCATTTTAAGATTCTTTAGCTTACTATTCTTTCCTAAAAAAAAAAATCAATACTGTACTTTTCCATAAAGACACAGACAACAAATAGGAAAAAGTCTTCATAAAACATCAAAATTATTATATTGTTTCTTCTATGTCTAATTCTTTAAAAATGGAATAAATTCTTGATATAATCATCTTCAGATATGAACATGGCTTTTGTATAAAAAAAAAAAAAAAAGCCCCCAAATCAGAACTTCTCCTCTCTTGGGCACGTGCTTCCTTTCTCTTACTCAGGAGCACTCACCAAGCTCATACTTCCTGTCATATATGACGCCTGTCTTGTGTTCGGTGTGGTGAGAACACACTCTGTGGGCATGAAGACCCTGTTCTATGCTGTTCAGTCTGTATGCAGGACTCCTCTGAAGGGCTCCAAGTAGCCCAGCTTCAGTGACAGCCACAGAGCTTCTTGACAGCCTTGCCACTTCTACTGTGTTCCACTTCCTAGTCTAGCTTCTCGTTCACTGCTGCCCCCCACACAGTGGCATTCAATCTTCAGTTTTCCATAGGATGTAATTCCATAAGATCTCTTGTGGCTTCTAATTACCTCCAGCAAAAGAACCCCTTGCATGTTCATTTTCCACACAGTTGGCAGCATGGGATGTGACCTGACACACACTTCTGGGAGGACTCCCAGAAAAGACACCTAAGAGTCAGGCAGAAGACGGGCTCAGGCGGGAGGCAGGCAGTGACAGCTCCGGCCTGGTGCCCTCTCTCCTGCTAACCTCTCCGTTGCCTCCCAAGGCCCACGCCAAGTGTAATCCGCGCACGTGCCCACACCTAGAGTGCAGTGACAATGGAAATGCAGCCAGTATGGATAGATGTTTGTGAACCCATACTTTTAACTCAAACGAAAGAAGTCAATGCCATTTTGTTTGTGTTATTTTTATTTTTCTGTCTCCATGGTTTAAAACTACTAAATCAACACACTATGTAACATAAAGTATTTTTTTAAAGTTAAGATTAGTTCACTTTCTAATATCTCCTTTTATTTTCTCAGGGCCAAAGGTAAACTCATTCATGCACTTATCTTTCCGCACGGGTCAGTGAGCACTCAAAGTGTGGGAGAAGGCCAGGGACAGTGTCCGCACTAACTGTGTACATCGGGATCCCTATTTTAGGGTTATTAACTGTAAGCAGGTGAAATCCACTTGCAGACTGGCGGCCTCCTGCTTGGATGCTTTCTCAAATGCTGTTCTGCACGGCTTATATCTGTGCTACACTGAATGCTCGATTAATATCTGATGCATCTAGCATAGAGACATCTGGGGCCGGGGAGATGGCTCAGTGGAATAAGTGCTTCCCTGGCAAGTGCAAGGGCCTGAGTTCAATCCCCAGTTCCCCAAAAAAAAAAAAAAAATAGAATAGAGACATCTTCGTAATGAAGTTGAAGAATAAACAATGAAATATCTCTGAAAGAAAGAAAACGACGATAGAGTTTAATACTTAGGAGGGTTTCATATTGCACTACAAAATTAAATTTGTTCATGCTTCCAATATATCAGAATAAAAAAGCATACTGAAAGGATAGGCATTATGATCATAAAAAGCTGACCTCAAACCAGAAGAGAAAATGATTTCACAGAAGACACAGCAGTAGTTCAATTAGAGACAGTATTTGTAATATTTTTGCCATTAATTCTAATTGTAATCTGGAGGTATAAGAATATCATTAATTCTAATTGTAATCTGAAAGTATAAGAATATCATTATGGATTATCCTTGTTCAAAGGAAATATTTTGGAGTTAACAGTCTGGTGGCAATTTTATTCTTTTAGAGTGACTTTTACAATAGCAATTTTCTTAATCATTTTGAAATACTCAGTACCTTTAAAATGCCATAGAAAGTGTCAGTTATAGTTCCATAAGAACGATTCCTCGAAATGTTTGTGTCATCCTTTTGGAGCTGCTCTTCTCCTCCGTTCAGCAGCTGCATTTTAGAGCAGAAGCTGTACTTGTGGATTGTATGAGCACAGAGCAGCCCAGGACATTAAGATGACCAAGAAAATGAGATAGAATGTTCCGGGAGACACCAGCCTGTGAGCGCGCCTGTAGGATCTGACAAAACCCTGGAGCTGAAAATCTTTCCCCCGAAAAATCAATTTGAAAACACCTAGAGGAGAAAAGTATCATATGAAGCAGTTTAGAAATGCTTGTTAAAAAAGAATCAAGAAAAACCAATCTCAGTGTTCGATATTTGAACTTGTAGAAATGGGAAAAAGGCAGCTCAGGAAGCAGCAGCAATAGACAGAAGTTGTAAAATATAGTTATCAAATGCAAATTTCACCTGCCATAATGCTATATCTTATAAATGATGTGCTCAGTTGCTGCTTGAAAAATATTTAATTTTAAACATATTTCAGTAGAGACAACCAACAATTTTAGCTATGTAATACGTTATTAAAATAGGCAAATACTAAGGTGAAATATTTTTCCACTAGCTCTCTGTTTCAAACTTTGGTAAGAGGCCTACAATTTATACTTTTACTAATGAATAATATGTATTATGTATTTATACAGAGTAAGTATGTAAATATTATAAATCATCTTTATTTTGTCTTATATGACATTAAATTGCCATATAAGCTTGTGAATCATACATACTGGGGGGGGGCTGAGGCCCGGATAATTTAATTCACTCAAGCCAAGAAATCTGTGGTTTGAATAAGAAACCCACATGATTAATGAAGTAGGGAATCTGAGGTCTACACTTTGAAAAATTATATAGCTGAATTTTTTCTTCCTCCTTCATTATTTGGCTATAATAATCGCTTTAACTACATGAGAAAGGAACCTGAGCTTAAGATTTTAGGTGAACAGGCTTCTTCGTAAACTAGCTCCATGAACTCATCATTAGGAAAAATCCATACGCCCTACACGGAGAAGCCTTCTGCCTGAAATCCCTATTCAGAATGTTTCTGTCTTCTGCCATTGCTGCCTTTCCCCACTTCTGACCTTCCATTAACGGGATAGTAAACACTGACCGGAATAAGAGCCCACGAGGAGAAAGACATCCGAATGGAAGAGCAGTCAGAGGGAGGTTTGGTCTGTTCCTGGCAGGGGAGAGGGTGACACTGGGTGACAAGACAGAGCTCGGAAACGTGCACAGGAGCTACAGTTGGGAAAGAAGGAGAAGTGAGACTAGACCGGGACGGGAGGAAGGCCTGAGGACCTGTGAGCAACCTCGCTGCCTCCAAGGTGACTGCAGTCAGCAGTGAGTGGAGTCCTCCTGCTGCTTTTGAAAGACACAGCAGCAAGATCCCAGAGAAATGAAGGCAGTGTACAGCTTCGTTGATTTTCACTATGAGCTCTTCTATGCAATCTGATTCTTTTACAGAGCTCATGTTGCTTGACTATGTACAGTTTTGCTTTGCAAAAGCTGTACGGTAGTGTGGATAAGCCATTTAAAAATAGATAAAAATATTTTCTAAACTCCAGGTATCTTCTGTATAAGCACCAAAGGAATGGATGGTTCTTTGAGGGCAGGGACTCCTGGAACACTCAGAATCTCCCTTCTAGGGAGAATCTGTTTTGCCCATAAATAAAGCTAATGTTTGTCCTCCTTCTCTAACATCTTATGTGCTCTTACAATGTGAGTTATTAGAATCATATGCAGTGTAATAAAATCCAAAGCATTGCCCTGGTTTTACCACATCAAACAGAGATCATTTGTTTTTATATTTATCTATTCATTTGTACAGCTAAATTCTACTTAATTATTTATTTGTTCATTTATTTATATGTACATATACTTATATATTTATACCCCATTAAGTGTCAGAAATGTTTGAAGAAAGCTATATAGTAGATATATGTCATTCGAGCTGACAGAGTGTCACATTTATTATGTATTCAATGAAATTTTCCATTGCTGATCTAAGAAGAAAGCTGCAAGTTCTTATTTTCAAATTTGTTTGCAAAAATAAAATACTTTTAGAATGGGTGGTTGAAACGATAGACAACATATTTAACTAAAAACTATTTTATAAAAGAGTTTTATAAGCTTTGCTTTTGCAATAATTGTACATAGATGATTGCAATATCATATACTTCATATACTCAAAAGTTTTCACTGACAAAATGCAAAATACTGGATAGTAAATTAATGAGCACTGACTACCAATCCGGGAAAACTTTTGAAAGACCTCATAAGAAGCAACTCTTCCTTTGAAATGCTCAAGACTAGAACTTTTCAGATAACCTGAAACAAAGCAAACATTTTAGAAGCTTCACTTCCTTTTTCTTTCATCCTTACAAGGATGCCCTTCAGCATACTTTTGAGAAGGGCCCTTGTTTTGGTAATCAACATTTTTCTTAGTGCAAAAATGGATGCTGGATCAATTTAGAAAAAGGAACATTTAGTATTTCCAATAGCCTTGCAATTGGTGCTGTATGCCATGAGTGTGGTTACGTGCTTGGGTCCAAAGCAAGTGTGATATTCAGTGAACTATGGATTTCTAATGTGGAAGCCCAGAAAAGGTGTGCTTGAAAATGTGGAAAGAATGATGAGAAAAGCCTATCGCTGCTACCATGTGCTTGTGCTCTGAAGCCAAGACACCAAGCAGCTTAGGCCACTTGTCACCGGCCACCACCTTGCCCACGGCCCTGCCTTGGAGAATTAGCCTCTCCATCTGAGATCAGCTGTTCCTGGCTACTGGAGCTCATATTGGTTTTCCTCTCAGAATGCAGCCCTAACTTTATCTATTTTATTATAATCACTTACATCTGTTATTAACAACCCTCTTCATTCTGCAGTTCCATTGCTTCAAAACAACTTTTTCCAAGCCATCTGTTTATTCATAATAAGGAATTACCTCTTTGCTTTCAAGTATTATCCATTCAAAAAGTATCCAACTCAAGAACCTAGACATGATAAAGAAGAATGGAACAAATTTTTAAAGTGTCAGTAAGAAACAACTCTTTTTAATATTTTCCTAGTATCTAACACCACAAAACTAATAATAAAATAAGAGCAATAGTACCATAATCACAATAATAACATCCATCAACCTTATATCCTAGGTCTTCTTAAATTTGAATTCTTACACTGTCAAAACTTATCACATTTTACATGTTTTTACCTAGTGAAGGCAATAAGCGTGTTTATGTGTGCTTATGTCTTGGGAGGAGGCATGTCTTGTGGTTATGCATGAGAATAAAGCAGGTTGATCTCCTATTAAGTTTGTTTCTTTTAAATTGTTATGCTGTTAGGAGAGGTAACAGATTTACCCACAGACTTACACTTTTTGTCACAAAGTGTCCTAAATAAATATTGCAATTGAATTTCTCCAAGTTGTCTGCCTTTCTTTCTTTCTTTCTTTCTTTCTTTCTTTCTTTCTTTCTTTCTTTCT
>NW_004524616.1:10272867-10274336 GCF_000260255.1 Octodon degus
TCTCTCTCTCTCTCTCTCTCTCTCTCTCTTTCTCTCTCTCTCTTTCTTTCTTTCTTTCTCTCTTTCTTTCTTCTTTCTTTCTTCTTTCTTTTTTTTCGTACTGGCTTTCACTATGCAGCTCAGATTTGCAGTAGTTTTCTCCTGTTTTCAGCCTCCCCAGCTCTGGGAGTATGGGTGTGCACCACCACATCCAGATTTGTTTTCCCTTTCAACATTTGGGCCATACTTTGCCTGTCATAATCAAGCATAACTAAGAACTGACCATTTGTAATCCTCATTTGTATAAGACAAGAAAGGCTAGATAATACTGTAATTTTTTAAAAATTCAGTGACTGAAAATAACAAAAGTTTATTTCTCACTATCTGTTCATCAAAGATCCCTTGGGGACTCTGCTCCCATCAGCATCATCCTCATCCCAAGACCCAGAGAGAGAGGCTGCCAGATAGGGAGGTGGGAGGCAGGAGAGAATGCAAAGCCCATGCTGTCTCTTAAAGATGTCGCCAATGCAGATTTGCAATCGGAACAGCAACTAGTGGCTCCACCGGAACTTCATTGGCAAAAATATAACTCTTTCCTGGTAAAGAACATGGAATACTGTTGACCAGATATGTAGTTTGTCACCACATTTCCCCAGAGTTTTTTCCCTTCTCTCTATGACTACCAATATATGATACCCTACACCCTAGGTAAGCTTGTTTAGCAAAACTGCTTTCCATCTCCACCTCCTTGCACTTCCTCCTGTTCCAGTACTATCTATATCCAGTTCTTGTTCCATTTCTACCTGCTTATTGTTGGACATCCTGCATCACCCCATCCCCTGCATCCCTTCACTTCTAGCCTGCCATCAAATTATATCTTTCTCACTTCAGAGCTCAGCAGCAGAATGCAAAGTGCTGATCCTGTCCTCCTGATGCAGTCCCAGGGCTCTACATCTCTAGAACACCAGATCTTCCTCCTGGCCAGAGATAAGTCAGATATATTGAGAAACACTTCCGCATCCAGACTCCAGCCTTAGTGGGTCAGCTGCCACATCCAGTACCTCACAAGAACCATGCCATCCAGAGACACACAATATTGTTATTATAATTTTATAGGTACAAAAACAAAGTTTAGGGAGGTTAAGATAGTTGCTCAAGAACACAAAGATCTCATTTAAAACAATTTTGCTCACTTCTCACTTCTCTAGAGGACCAAATATAACTAACTATAAAAGACACCATATCAAAATAAAGTTTGAAGGCCAGCCAAATAGCTTAGCGGAGCTATTTGCTTTAATTCCCCAGCCTGCCGTGCTTTTCCTGCCCCTGGGGTGCACTGAGATGGCAACTGAGACTGCACATGGTGGCGTGTGCCTGTAATCCCAGCTCTTGGGAGGCTGTAAACAGGTTGAGTCTGATCTAGTAGTGAGACCCAGAACACCCTGTAGACCTTTCCCTAAAAAATACAAAAAAAAAATTAAAAAAAAAAT
>NW_004524616.1:10284897-10286084 GCF_000260255.1 Octodon degus
GAGGGGCGGTCCAAGGGGCTGGGAGAGGGTCCGGCCCATGCTGCGCCTGGGCTGGGACTGGTCCCGCAGGCGCAGCGTAGCAGGAAGCTCTCCACACACTCACCGGACCTGGGCTAGGACTGGGTCTCGCCACCTTTTATTATTTCACTGCTTTTTTCTGATTGGATAATTTCTCTGAAACTTCTTCTATAACTATCATGATTTTTGTCAAGCTTGTGTTGGACATATATAGAGCTGGAATTTTAAAAGAGCAGACATGCATGTGGTAAGGTATAAGTGTTAATGTAGACTACTGGAAACTCCATAAGGCCATAAAGCCTAAGCAGTTTGGTTTTTTTATAATTTCTTTGTTTCTCTACGAGAACATAAGCCTAATACCTTCTTCAAGGCAGAAAAGAAAAGCTCTGTGCTACAAAGAATAGAAATAAAACTCTATACCTAAAGCCAGTGTCTTTAACAGGACTAGCCTATTTGTGTTCCCTCATGGACTTAAGAGTTTTGAGTTTAATTCAGGTCTTTAGGCTACTGCCAAGTAGGAAGATTACCAACTCAACAATTGGGCAAATGATTCCTGGGCTCCTTGCTACCCACCTCTAACCCTTATATTTAGGCCACTGATCTTATTTTCACTTAAAATAATACCTGAGAGATGTCTAGGTGTTTCTGAACTGAGCATATCACAGGGCCACAGGTTTGCTGAAGGAACAGACTATAAGTGTGATGGTTGATTGACGTGTCAACTTGAGTAAGAGAAACTCAACTAAACTGGCTCAGCAATTCCATACTCTAGAGTGCAGAAAACTCACTCTAGGGCAGTTTGTTGCCTCAGTGGTATAGGGCAAACTGAGGAAGGACAGATATGCTTCAGTGTGGGGGAGGAGCTCCACTCTTTGCCTTCACCTTGGACATCATCCCCTGGCTTCCAGCGCAGACTCATTAGCTTCCAGTGCAGATCCTCAGCCTTCTTGTACAGAACCATGGGCCTCCTGATGCAGACTCGCAGGGGACACTTCAGTGAACTCAAGACCACTGATTATTGATTGGATTCTTCAGATCTCCAGCGTGCAGTCAGTCAGACCCTCAACACTCTTCTACACCCTACTCTTGGAAGGCCGTCTAAGCCAATCATTTCTCTTTCTCTCTCTCTCTCTCTCTCTCTCTCTCTCTCTCTCTCTCTCTCTCTCTCT
>NW_004524616.1:10286184-10316984 GCF_000260255.1 Octodon degus
TCTCTCTCTCTCTCTCTCTCTCTCTCTCTCTCTCTCTCTCTCTGTCTGTCTCTCTCTCTGTCTGTGTCTCTGTCTCTCTCTGTCTCTCTCTCATATTATGTTTCTCTAGTAAACACTGACTGATACAAAGAGTTAACATAACCTGCTAGAAAACAACTACAGAAAAAGTTCCCATCAATGTTTTCCATGCGACATTTTCCATTATAAAATTATTTCTCCAAATTATACTCTAATTAGTGTGCAAAAAAAAAAAAGAGAGCTCCACACTCCATCTCAGTGATGTTGCTCAGTAGGAGGCATCAATAAATAAGGCAATCATTGTTTTACTACTTGAAGAGTATGAATTCCTGTGTTTCAGTGAGATTTTTGCATCTCAGGATATGTTCTACCTAGAAAGTGAAAAGTCTGAAGTTTGAAAGAAATCTTACACTATTTTAAAGATAACTCATTCATAGCAGTGTAATCCACTGCTAAGAGGATTAAGAGTTACTTAAAGACTCCTGGGCCCTCTTAGGTCATGATCTATGAAAGGAGAAAGTGTGGAAGGATCAGAAAGATCTACCTTCTTCCACTGTCTGTGGGACAGAGTTGTCCTAAGAAAGTGATCTCTTGTGTCCAACTTGTCCCCAGAAGCTAAAACGAGGAGGCCCCAACTAGACCTAAGATTACGTGATTTAACACCTACCACATCTCTACAAGGAAACCTCAGCACTTTCTTCAAGAACTCCAATTTGTCAGGCTAGAATTATTCTTAAGTTTTCTTGAAGATTTTTTTTAGGAAAATATTTTGCAATATGGTTAACTGTCAAAGATAGAAGGAAAGCTCTATTTTACTATTTTCCTTAAGTCTTCACTCTTAGATTCAGTCAGTTTGTAAAATCCAAAGATTCGGGGCTGGGGAGATGGCTCAGTGGAATAAGCACTTCTCTGGCAAGCGCAAGGGCCTGAGTTCAATCCCCAGTTTTGAAAAAAAAAAAAAAAAAAGTGTAAAATCCAAAGATTGAAGCCTCTTTTTTTCACAATCCACTGAAGTATTAAAAGTAACAATGTTGCCTGTAAATCAATCATAGGGAATTATATTGTTATATTAAAATACTTGTTCTTCATTCTTACTGATAAGTGATAAGAAAGAAAGTGCAATTCTACAAGCATATTTTTATATAAACACAAAAAATACCAATTCAAATCCATCATGATTGGAGTAATTGATTCAACTCAAATACTGTGAATCATAAAAACACTACTTATCTTCCTTTCAAAGGTTGCTGTTTTTAAAATGAAAACAAATTCAACGGGTTGCACACAGATGCAGGTAGTGTAAAGACCTAAATGAAGGGCCATCTCAGGAAGTCATAAATCACACAGCTTCCAGCAGGACCTCGCTTCAAGGGGAAGACGCTTTGCTAGGTAAATCTCTGCCTTCAGGGTTTCACCATAAAATGATTGACTAGGGATCTGTGTAGTCAAGTATCCTATAATTTTGAATTTTTTACATATTTAATCGAATTAAAAAATCTACTGTTGTCAGCAGTTGTCACCTGTGCTGGCTACTTACCTGACCCCAATCTCCTAATGGCCTCTAGAATCCACTGTGATCCATTCCTCAATCTGCTTGGCCTTGTCCCAAATGACCCTCTACAGAATACATAATCAGCAAATTCTCACTATAAGTAATTCATAGAAAAAAACTCTGCTTTAAAAGTTAAATGAGTGCTGGCTATAAACATAGAAGAATGAGATGTAATGGAAGGCCAGGAGTTCATTGTTACCATCAAGATAAACCACACAGCTATCCCAATGTTTCAGTTTCTTTCTCTCTCTAGCTTCTCTGTGTGCATTTTTGCATTGTTGTAAGCATTAACTAAGTTAAATTTATATAAAAGGGGGCTGACCAAATAGCTCAGCAGATTAAAGTGCCTGTTTAGGCAGATGCAGCAGCCAGGGTTTAATCCCCCACATTCCACGTGGGCCCTGCCCCCGTGGCATGCTGAGATGGAGATTGAGACTGGGCGTGGTGGTGCCAGCTGGTAATCCCAGCTCTTGGGAGACTGAACATAGGCAGATCGCTATGAGTCTGATCTACTTAGTGAGACCCTGTGAACTCTGTAGACCCTGTCCTAAAGTTAAAAAAAAAGTTATATAAAAGAATTTAACACAGTTCCTGGTACATAGAATTATATGCTATTATATAAAATAAGCCATTATACAATCATAAAATATTACTTTTTTCCTTCTGTTGCTTTGTTTTTGGTCTTTTTTAATTTTTTACTGTATTTTTTGTTGAACTGTCTTTTAGGAGAGGTTTATTTTTTGCTTTTGGTGCTGAGGACTGAATCCAGGGCTTTCAGCTTGCTAGGCAAGCATTCTCCTGCCGAGCCAAATCCCAGCCCCATTTTTCCCTTCTGGTTGCAGCAATGACCATAGTACATCTTCCCATGACAAATTATGAATTTTATTTCTGCATAAATCCAGCAAATTCTAGTAAAAATATTATTTTAAGACCTATAACCTGTGTTTGAATTTGAATTGAAGCCCTAAAGAAATAGCTCTATTGTTGATTGTTTGTATGCATTATAGTTATTTTATAGAATTTCACTCTTTTAGCAAAACTCTTTAAGATACTTTATATGTAATAATTTGATGCAAATATGTAGTTTTCTTAATTTTTCAACTATTTGCACAGAGTAAAGGGCTGGTTAACGGACTTATTTAGTGTCACATGGACTAAAAGTGGTAAGCATAGGATGAAACAGAGTTAGCTGGACTCCAGTGACTACGTTTAATCTCTGTACTATTTCTTGATATGGACAGGAAGTTCTTCATAGCAATTCCTGAGCTAGCAGCTACCATTTTCCAACAATAGGCAAGATGGTATGAAAGTTTTATTATCTGTAACTCAAAAGAATTGCTCAAGTTTGGATTTTGTTTACAAGAGGCACATTTTTGTTCAATGAGTAACTATTTCCAGAATTATACTTTAACCCAGATGTTAATGCTGAAGTCTACAATAGCTTCTGGGATGTAGAAGATCCTCCACATGAGATACTGTTCCATTGCTTGTAAATGTTAGAAGACTTACTTGGACTGAGGTGATGCTTTTCACTTGACTTAGGACTTCTTTCCTTTACTGGATGTCTCTGTATGCCATAAATATGGTTAAGTCTACACTGAGTTAGCTGGAGTATCCTACCTTAGGGAAACAATCTTCACTCCTCTATGAGCCATCTGCTTTATCTTACTTTCAAAAAGTCATCACTCAGCTTTTGACATGGATATAGGGTTCTCTAGGCAATATTATCTCAAGGTTTGTTCTCAGATGCAGGGCATCACGACCTTCTAAGGAGCCAGACCATGTGTGTAAGGACCATTTCTTTTCAGGAATATTGCCTGACCAAATTAGTATATTTAAACAAAGTCCCAGAAGATAAGTAGGTCTAGACAGTAGGCTTTCATTAGCTCTGACAAGGGGATAGCTGTGGTATAATACCTCTACTCACACTAGAGGGTCCAAATTCCAATTCTACCACTTCTCAAACTCTGTAAACCTGAGTAGTCCACTCTCTTTTCTGAGCTTTGGCATTGTCAGATGTAAAATGAGGGTCAGTGTGCTAGCCCTCTTTATTTGCTTTGCATGTGTATATTGTTACTATTTTTTCAATTCTAAGAAATATATTAATAATGGAGTATGTAAACCTCTTAAAAGGCATACAGTATTTTGTAAAGGAATAAAAAACTAGAGTCACAATTCTGGAGAGCAAGTTCTTTCTTCCCTTTTTTGAAAGTTTTTCTCTCTTTGTAAGACCTGGAGTGGATTATAGGGAATTCTCACCCCCAATCATGGACTGCAGCTAAATGATGATGGAGAGCTGACAAATGCAATCTGCCATATGAGTAAACACTGAAGTCCCCTCACAGCCTCACAGCTAAGACAAGGCAAAACCCACAAGGCCTAAGCTCTCTGAGTGCCCTGTGCAAGGGAATCTTGGGCAGCACTTCCTGCTGGCCGTCATTATTCTGAGCCTGGACTCTAAGATTGTAGGTATAGGAAGCAATTTCTTCCTCTACAATGGATTGCTTTCTTCATGTTCTTCTCAGTCACTGTGGGAAGAGCCATTTCCTCTGGTTCACTGCAATTATGGAGTTACTTTTCCTTGTCTTTGTTGTGATTGTTAAATATCCCTGATGAAAAAGAACTCCACAAGTATATCACCAAATTATTAAGCACTAATGGTTGGTTGTTGAAAATGTAATTGCCCCACTTTCTTCACATTTACTTCCTAAAACACTGTTCTAATTTAGTGGTCAGCAAACTCTTCCTGTAAAGGGCTTTGCAGGCCAGGTAGCTTGAGTATTCACTACTCAATTCTGTAACAGCCTGAAAGCAGTTATATTAAATAATGCATAAATAGATGAATGAGTCTGTGTTCCAGAAAATATTTACTAATGGACACTGAAATTCAAATTTCATATAGTTTTAATGTGTTATGAAATATTTTTTTCTGCAATCATTTGAAAATGTAAAATCTTCTATAGCTCAAAAGCTGTATAAAAACAGGTGGGTTTGTTTTAACATACAGGTCATAGTTTCCCATTTCTTCTTTCCAGTCATCTGTAACTGGTTTAAGGACTTAAAATTAGATGCTTCTAATATCAGTAATTTATATGAATGCTCAGGGCCACAGGATTGCAGGGTTTCAAAAATTTGTAAACCAGTGCAAGGAAGGAGAAAGGAAGAAAGGCTAGCAAGTAACTGAAACATCATGCTCTCAAGAGTATCTGGAATTGGACTGTACCACCTGTTAAAACATTTCTTGGCAAGTTATTTGCATTATTTCTTACTTTTAAAATTCAGGTCACAGTTGAACATAGATTTGCTCAGCAGTGCTTCAAGAGGCTGAAGGAACTTTGCTGTGATTAGCATCAGAACTGAAAAAAAAAGCAAGATGAGCCCTGATTGTTAATGGAAGCAACTACTTCACTCCTGTTATCATTCCATGTGGCAAACAGGGAGAAAAGGAATCCAAACAGAAAGAAAAGGACCCCTTGCTATGTACGCATTTTGATGCTAGCTTAAGATACTACATCTTTCTGAACTTATAACACTCCTTAAGCTGAAGAGGTTCCTTCCGAGTGGTATTGTTCTCTTCAGTCCCAGTTGACAACTTTCACCACAATGAACGTAGTTGATCACTGTGCGGAGTTGCTCTGGTGCACAGGGGAGAGACGCAAGCTCAGCGCTGATTCACAAAGTTTCCTACTTGTTACTGTCATAACCACCATGACAATTCTTCCCACATGAAGAGAGAGATCCCTAGAAGAGCTGAAGTAAGACGTAAACTCAATGGTTTTGCTCTCAGATCTGCATACTTTTTAAAAAGCACAATTGCAGCAACAAGAAAGTATTATTCACACAGATGACTGGCTAGCCACAGGTTTCATGACCTCTTAACTTGAGCAACATCAGAGATATAAATTTGAGATTATTTTCATTCCACTGGTGAAAATCTCAGAACCATTAGGTTGGAATAACCTTTGGGTAGCATCCAGGACTTTCAACACTTATCAAAACAATGATGGGAGTAAAGCAAAAATACCCTCCCCACATACCACATCTCCCATCCTGATATTTATGGCTCTTTTTCACCAGATAGTACCTTGTGTCTATTTATATTTTGAGAGGCAGAGCACCTGCTAAACCTATATTTTGGGAAGCTTATTAATGATTATGCCATTTTACAATACCAAGAGCTGTGGAAAGAACTTTGAAAATTATGATGCATTTATAGAAATTGTGAAGCTCCAAAAATCCCCTGCTGTAGTGATTAACAATAGTATAGAGGAACTATGCTAAGGGACTGGGGAGATAGTTCAGTAGAATAAGTGCTTGCTTGGCAAGTGCAAGGGCCTGAGTTAAATCCCCAGTTCTGCCAAAAAAAAAGGCAAGATATGAAGATGACTCTAAAAGCCCACCAAAAATCTGGTTCTAGAACCCTCCTTTAGGCTACTGATTGAAGGGAAATTGCATTACATACTTTTGATGTCATTCATAAGCGATGCTTTGGTACTTACAGCTGTTTGGCACAATTTATTTTCATGCTCTACCACCTCAAACAATGAGCTCCTCTTTCTCCTTCCCTAAGCAAAATATTTGTATTTCCTCCCTGCAAATGAACTATCCCTTCAAGAGCACACTTACCCTATGGTTTCACAGCTACCACTCAGAAAATGTGTTTTGTTGCTGTCTGAATTTATTCTCATGGTTCTTGGTTGACACACTAGAGTATACGCCTAGTGGGTAAAGAGTGTGCCAGTTTAAATTCTATTCTCAAACATATTTTTTGTCAACTAACTTAGGAAAAAGGCATAATAAGTATGAAGATGTTAATATGCATTAATGACAATGTATCATTTTCTCTGGAATGCTTTAATCTGTATTAGATTAAAGAGAATCGTAACATCAGGAATTAATCAATATCAGAGCTAGAATTTCAGTCCAAAGAGGTAGATATTTTCCCACCAGCAAGCCTTCATCAATACTCCCACATATATGCACCAAAGCAATCCATCATCTACCAAAGCTGCTCTAAAATTGCCCTGCTGAGAAAAGTGCTAAATGTATTACTGTGACAGAAACAGTTATTCGTTCAGATTGCAAATGAAAAATGTTCACAGCAAATAGTACAGGTAGCAAAACTGTTAAGGTTATAATTACAAAGGCCCTTAATATAATGGCCATGAATAATGGGAAATTTCCAATTCGTATGGAATTTATTTAAATAATGCTGTATCTGAATTTCATCACATCATCAACAGCTTAATTAAGAGCATAATTATACTATTGTGAATTTCAACCCACTTACACTTACAATATCAAAATTGAGTTTTAAACAATTTTCTTACATTAACAGCTCAACCTTAATTAGGTCATTAGTTGTAATGAGAAAGGGATAAAAACTGTTTACATTTCAAGTGGCTCCTATTTCACTGATGCTTAGTAAACATTTTTCTGCATATGATCTTTAGTAAAGGCATACGCAATGTTTCTTAAATATGTACCATACATAAAACAGCAGCAAACAATGCAGATGTGAGGGAAAGGTACTTAGCAAATTCATAAATTGGTCTCCACTGCATATTTCTGTGGTTCAAAGAATAAATAGTTTTCAGGTTAAGTAAAGCCATTTGCCTTTATTACAGATACAAATATTTCAGAAGATTAGCTGAACTTGGGTATTAAATTCTTATGAGCATTCAAACTTCTAATGAAGAGAGAATATTTTTCATAAAAATAGACATTTCTATTAATCGCAATTCATAACTGTATTTAGTTTACCTTACATGCAAGAAATAAGAGCTCTTTTTTCCTGAGTTTATGTAGATCCCAGTTTTAAGGATTTAGAATTATGTCTTTAAAAAGTGAATACCCTGACCATTATGTAAGTGTATCTACAATATTTAAAGAGGCTTTCTCACATTTTAATTATATTAGCTAACTATTCTGATTAGAGACACTGTGCCAGAATTTATTATTTTTACTTAAATGTTTCATTTATTTCCACAAATCTATTCAGAAAGCATTTATTTTAGTAACCGTATTACAGCTAAAGATACTAAAACTGGAAAGACATATAAGTCTCTCTCTCTCTCTAAAAAAAAAAAAAAAAAAAAATTAGAGAGCAAAGAAAAGACTTGTGCCTTCTGCAATGCACTGCAGAGCTGCCGTCTACCTGGAGACAGATTCCTGCGTCTGCCTGCTTCTTAGTATACGTGCATCCATTTCCACTGATTCACTGTCAGTGATGTACTCAGGGATCAGCAAATGGGCTCTTGGAAGGAGAGTTCAAACGCTCACAGGCCCCTTTTGTGGACACCTAGTTCCCTTGGGGGCCCAGTGGGCCAGAGTGGGGGCCAGAGACCAGAACTGAAAACCAACTGGCACCCAGACACCTTCAAGGACCCTAAGACACAGGTGACAATGAGACAAGGGGATGAGCTCACAGACAAGGACACAGACTCCTACAGATGTTTCTGAAGCAGCTGGTATTACTACTGCCAGTGTCTTCACAAGGTGGAATGATGGGGTACACACAGTTCAACACAAAAATCTATGTTCTTTCTGCAGTAACAAACACAACTTGAAGGTTTTTAAGTAGGATTGTAGAAATTCCTTTTGCGTAGGGTACCAATGACTTTACAGACAGCAAGAGGACAAAATTGTTATTTGGGAAAGGCTTGTGTCATTTCTAAACAGTTTCCATTCCACAAGAGGGGAACTGGTTTTTTGCCACAAGCACGCTTGCAAGAGGCTGTCGGGGTGGTTTTATTGGTAGTGTTCCCTTCTCCCTGTCATGTCCAGTCCGAGAAGCCTGAGGCGGTGGGCAAGGGGTTGCAGTCAGAGTGTGTCACTTCTCCACCCAGAGCCTGCAGGGCGTGCTGGGTGAAGGATGAAGCCAGGCTCTTCCAGGGTGCTCGCCGCGCTGCTGGGCTGCACACTACACATTGTTTACCCTTTTGCACGTCCATCGGCCCCGAGACACACACGGAAGTGCAGAAAACACAAAAATATGCTAGTGCTTGTGTGAAGTAATTCGCAGCGAGCTAAGAGGAGTGCAGGTTCTCAGAGGTCTGAGATGGTGCGGAAGCACGTGGAGGGCCCCAGAAGCATCACCACCTCCATCTAGGCCGGTGAGTGGCGCCTCGGGGGTGAGCCAAGGTGAGGTCAGGTGCGAATAAGAAGTGGGAATACCGCAGCATTTCGCTTCGGAGGTCACGACTCTGCGACGAGCATGTGAGAGAGCTATTCACAGCAGTCTCCTATGGTCTTCTCCCAGGCCACACAACTGTATTCGCACATCACAATTCACCTCAATGTCCTTGGGAGGGTCAAAGTATTAGAATGAATAATATTAATTCCTTTGTACATATGGGCGATAAATACATGTGTACAATCTTACAAAATTTTCAAACGTATTTATAGAAAGAAGGAAAAAAAAACCACCATGCATTTAAAATATACAATATATTTTCACATTTAACTTTATATTATGTATATAATCATTATTCAAATTATCTTATCTTAAAATTGACGAGGACATTCAGGCTTTATCAGAAGTTACTTTCCCTCTATGGCTAAGCTAGATCTTCCTGACTAATAGACAATCAGTAATTTCAAATTGCTTCAAACATTTTGTGTATCCCAGAACTTTCTGTTGTGTTTTGTTTTTGTTTTGAGATGAGATCTTGCTGCATTCATTGTCCAGGCTAGTCTAGAAACACTTAGGTTCAAGTCATCCTCCTGTATCAGCATCTCCAATAGCTTGGAATACACATGTGTGCCACTGGACCCAGCTTCCATATGAGTTAATTTTTTAAAATTTGGATTAACAATCTATACTCCAAAAGGTAGCATTTCATCAAATCACCTTGGCAATCAAATCCAACGTAGCAGAGCTCACTGACACCAATAGTCACAGAAGCAAATTTCTTCCTGGCAGTAATCAAAAGGACATGCTCAGTTTTATAAACTATTCAAGTGCCTTTCCACAGGAGGAAAAGAAAAAAAAAATCAGCCCCTTTTCATCTCACCATTGAACATTGCTCAACCCTGGGAGAAAAAGAAAATAATGTGAAGGGAAACCCTAGATTTGATTGAGTATCAAACAAAAGAGACAGCATGAATCTACAAATAACACAGACTCTCCAGCAGTAGCTAGATAATTTTCTGCTAATAGGAAGAATAGAAAACTGAAAAGATTCTGTTTTGGTTTCAGCACTTAAAAGTTAAGAAAATTGCATTTATTTTGCACAACGTAGGCTTATGACTCTTAATTACAAGACCAACTATCTGACTTTTGATTTCATTCATAGAATATGCTTTAAAAGTTAATACTCAGAAACTCTAGATAAACATGATACTAAAATCACTGAGTTTCACATAAAGGAGGAATTCTTTGAGTGAATTTAAACCAGATTGTGTTAATATTTCTTAAGCTCTAAAACCCAAATTTAGATATATATTCTAGTTCATATGCTTTTAAAAGTCCCTGTATGATGTTATCATAATGGTCTTGTCTTCGCTGTTTACTTCTAAATACATAAAAGAATGAAGAGATATGATTTCTAAACACAACAAAAAGATTATGTAGGATCACCCAAATAAGTAATAATTTGATAGCAAAAGATGCTAGCTAAAAATACCTCTTTTAAATCTGATAGGATTTATGACACAAAGATAAAACAGGAAATCTTTTGCCATAGGATAAATGCAAGTTTGCTACAAAAGTAAATAAATAAAAAGAAATGTTTCCAGTTGTTCCCAGTCATATGAAAATAAACATAAAATATTTTTCTTTAATGAAACAAAAGATGATTGTGGGGTTTTTTGTTTTTGTTTTTGTTTTTGTATGTTAGGGAAGGGTGTATAGGGTGTTCAGAGTCTCACTGCTAGATCAAACTTGTAGTGATCTGCCTGTTTACAGCCTCCCAAGAACTGGGATTATAGGTGCCTGCCACCAAGCCCAGTCTCAATTGCCGTCTCAGCGTGCCCCAGGGGCAGGGCTGGAACGGAAGCCCGGGAATCAAACTCCGGGCCCCTGAGCCTGCTTGCAGGTGCTTTAATGTGCTGAGCTATTTGGCCAGCCCTCAAAAAATGATTTTAAACTTTATTAGTTACTTTTATAAACAGAAATAAGGAAGATTATTTTCATTTTAATTGTTTTCATAGATTATTATTGCATTATCTGTCAAATTCCAAATCAAAACTAGGAAGAGAAAATTTTAATAAAATGAAAAGATTACTTTTGCCAACCATGCTGACATTGCACTGATGGAAGGCATGTATCAAAATGAAGAGAGAAGAAAATATATCCACACAAATGAGATGAAGCCATGTCCCATTTCCTGAGAGGCACTGTCCTTTGTAGCACCATCACATGTCCTCCCAATGTGCTGAGGCAAAAGGAAACAACATATTACCAATGACATTCTCAAAGATATTCCCCCATGCTCATATCTTTCTGACTACTTATATATTCTAACCAGCTGACCTTGGTTAAGCTAAATTAAGGTGTAGAATTTTCATGCCACCCATGTGAGGACTGATTCAATTTCCAAATGACAGACACCTGCGTATAGAAAGCCTTGACTCACCACAGTGCTATCAACAAAGGTTCTATGTTCTTCAGTATAGTCCTCCACATACATAGGCAAGGGATTCCTTAAAGGAAAACTGAGCAATAGCTCTGGTTTTATTGTTTTAGTTGCTTTTCTCATTGAGCTAAAATCCCCGACACCCAGTGTAGAAGGGAGAAAGGTTTATGTAGCTCACAGTCTGTAGCTACTGGTTTCAATGCAGCGCGGCATGGCAGACAGGCAACAGTCATGGCCGTGGAACACAGCAAAAGTGACAATAGAAGGGAGAGACAAGCCTCTTTCTGTCCCTTATATTGTAACCACTTTACCTGGATTAGGGCAGTGCCAATCTAATCAGTGGACTGCTCCAGCAATCACCTACTCTTAATCCCAGAATTGCACTGTGAATTAATCACACACTCAATTCAGCCACCTCTGAAGAAAATCTCTATGACCTCATGAGGCTTTGGGAGTTTGGATATCTAGACACAAGCGATAACATGTATATCAGGAAGATCCTACTTCTATCGACTAAGGAAACTGAGTGATTAACTTTTCCATGTAAGAGCTCTGTTCTCGCTTATTCTTCCAGATTTTCTGCTGGGCATGCTTCCAATATCATCCCCACTTTTATAATGCATACTTACTATGACCTCTTTTTAAGAAATGATAAATAACACACTGCCAGGAGATACGCAACCTCCCTTATGGAACACAGAATAGAGTCTGAATGATTGATTATATATAAATCGGATTTTCTCATATTCAGGCAGAATCATGGTTTCTTTTTCATTCTTATCTATATGAATCAGAGGCTCTTATAAAGATTTCTCTCAAGAGGCCTCAGTCTTTAATAAAACCATATGTTCAAAATACATCATCATTCATTCTCAGTTGTACACCACAATGGGATCTCATCAATAAATGCAGTGGTTTCATGGACTTTCATAAACCTCCCTTCATTCTGGGAGAAGGATGACAACAGAGAAAGAACCCTGTCCTGTCTCTGTCTATGAATTTGCCAGCCGAACCTGTAAGCTGTATGCACTCCAAGATGAGAGCACAGCAGCCTTTTGGGAATCTTTCCTCAATATTACTTGGAGACAGCTTTTGAGTTAGACTTCCTCTTGCCTGTGTCGCAAGCCTTTCTCCTTAATCTCCTCCCTCAATTTGGTGGGTCAAGTCTTCCACTGGTGTTCTGGAAGAAAATGGCTTTCATATCTAGTAACACCTATATTCTATCCTCAAATTTGATTTATATTTTGGCTTTCATTGAAATTTATGGGTCAGCCAAATGGCTCAGCAGATTAAAGCTCCTGCAAGCAGGCACAGGGGTCAGGGTTTCGATCCCCAGGCCTGCCATGCCAGCCCCACCCCCAGAGCACGCTGAGGCAACAATTGAGACTGGGTATGGTGGCACACACCTGTAATCCTAGCACTTAGGAGGTTGTAAACAGGCGGATTGCTATGAGTCCAATCTAGCAGTGAGACCCTGAACACCCTGTAGATCCTTCCCTAAAATAAAAATAAATAAATAAATAAATTTACACAGTAAATAATATTTTTTCTTAATTTTAAAGAAATTCTCTATTCCTCTAGCTTACAGAGTTAATTTCATTTTAAATTCTTTCTATGTGATTCTCTCTTCCCTTAAGGAGCTTTGAAAATGTTCCCACTTTGCCCAGTTCTGATTTTTGCAGTGAGGTGCCCTGTACAAGTCTGTTTTTGTTTATTGTTTGGGACTTGATTGACCATCTCAATCTAGATGTGCATGACCTTTAAGCCTTGGGGGAAAATGTCTTCAATTATTTTCTTGATCATTTCTTATTCTCTATTTTCTCTGTCCTTGTTCTTTTTAAACTTTTATTAGAATTTTCTAGACTCTTTTCTAAGTTTGTTCTCACCTCTGACCCATTTTCTGCCTTTTGGATCTACTTCCTTTTCTTGCTTGTTGTTCTTGTTTTGTTTTCTGGATGCCTTCCTTGTGTCATCTTGTTCTCAGCTCATGCAGCATCTCTTTAAACTTTCTGGCATATTCATGATAAGTTCTGGAAGATTTTCCTCTTCCATAATCATTTCTTTTTCTGTCAAGATTTTCCCCCTGTGTGTTTTGATTTTTATCTTCCTTCTTGGAAGATTTTCCTTGTTGGAAGCTTTGAACATGTGTGTGAGCCTGGTTAACTCTGAACTTCATTAGAGTGTGATGTGGGTGTTTGTTGGATGTTCGTAACTAAAGATATTTTCTTTCCGTTCAGTCTGCCCAGCTCCCCAGAAGGAAAATCATCCTGTTTTCCACATGAATAACATTAATCTAGTGACAAATCTAAACACTGAGTATCCAACAAGGAGAATTTAACCTGAACCTGTTGTCAACATATGAATAAAATGTTTCTTTGGGGTCTAGTGGTCTTGAATAGTCAACTCTCAAGCTTCCTGGCTTTGAAATTACCTTGTAGAATCCATTTGAAAATTTCTGCCCTAAAGTACTAAATGCAAAGGTGTTTTTCCTTTTCATTGGTCAAGTGGCCACTGTCTCATTGATTAGCTAGGAAAGAACACATGATACTGTTTCAAATGCTAGCTCTATATGGAGATGAAGAATTTGAGTCTCATTGGTGATACAGATCCTTGAAACAGCTAACTCCTTTATTTAATTTGAAACACTGACAATCAACAAATTGCTCAATATGTTGCCCCTTTGTTGTTCCAATGCCCAAGAAATGGAGCCAGAAAACTGAAATTAAGCCAAGACTTATAAGCAGGATCATGGTATATGTTTAAGATGTGTACAAGATAAACTTTCACTTCCTTTGTGTGCTGTTTAAAGTAGACTTCTTTCTTTAAAGACATTAACTAAGGGAAACAATAAAATACAAAAGTGCTGGTGACAGTCATTTGAAATATAAGAGTGCTTGTGCTTGAGACATTGATCTCTCTTCTTCTGTTTTTTGTTTTTGTTTTTGTTTTTGGGTTTTGTTTTGTTTTGTTTTGTATTTTTAGAACCAGGGATTGAACTCAGGCTCTTGCTTTCCAGGTAAGTGCTTATTGTACTAAGCAATCTCCCCAAAACCCACTTGAGACATTGAGACCCTAGATTTTCACACCAAATGTTTATTTTCCCTATACTTGTCTTTTTCTTCATAATTTTATCTACTATGATTTTTCTCTTCTATTTGTGTTATTTTTAATTTTTCTTTTAATTTTTTTAAAAATCATTTATTTATTTATTTGGTACAGGGTCTCGCTATGTAGCTTAGACTCATAGCAATCCTCCTGTCTCAGCTTCCCCAGTGCTGGGATTATAGGTATACACCACCATGCCTGGTTTCAGTGGCCCTCACGGCACTCTAGCCTCCTGGGCCAGCACAGCACGTGGTGCCAGGGATCTAACTTGGGTCCTTGCACTTGCCAGGCAAGCAGTTAGACTATCAAGCTATCTCCTCAGCCCTAATTGCTCTATTTGTGACTATTCTACTCATTTTAATAAGTTTTTGTTCTCATTTACATCCTAAGCTCAAGATCAAAAATATCTTCTAGCCAACTGAACTCTAGATACCAGTAAGTCAACTAATAAATGATTTTTCAAGTAGATTCTGTGTATGTGGTTAGAATGAATAAACTAAGAAAATAAAGCATAAGAAATACTTAAAGTAGCTTTCATGAATATTCCAAAAGGATCATATTTTTCATGCAAAACACTGATGCTAAATGTATATGAAATGTAGGATTAAAATGTGGAATATATATCTTTTATTAAACTTCCTCCATCTGGTGCTTTGCCCTGACACTGACATCATTAGGGTTGATTAGCATTCCATGACATCCAAGCTCCCACTATCGGTGGGATATCTGTGAGCTCATCTGGCTGAATGGAATGTCATTCTAATCCTGGTAATATCCTTAACAGATAACAGGCTGAATAGATTTGGATTTGAACTTCTTGTCTTTTGTCTGCTAAATTTCCACTTTAAATTTCATCAGAACAGACATAGTTTTAAAACTGAAAGAAGCTTGGTGCTCATGCCTGACATTTATTGAAACTTCATCACAGACCATGCAGTGTGCAAAGAGAATGCATTATCATATTTCATCCCTTCAAATCTCTGTAAGGTACCTGTGATTATTCTGCATATTTTACAAGTAGGAAAACTCAACTTGAGATTAATAATGTGCCCAAGGTCACATTGCTGCCTGAATCTACATTTCATGGTTCCAGTGTACATGTTCTTAACTATGATGATTTACTGTTACCATTATGGAATAAAAATATAATTTTAAGGCTCAATCCATCAGAAACTCAAGGTAATAGTTGTCTTAGTTGCTCAGTGGTATTTTATTAAGAGAAGATGATAAAATATAAGAAATAAAGAAGTCATTCAATGTTATAAATCCTCAATCAGTCATTATTGTACCACAAAGCTAAGTAGACATTCAAATCACTATCCTGATTAGAAATGTGTTAGTCATATAGTGTGCAAAACAAATTATCTCAAGACTCAGTGACTAAAACAGCAATAATCACTTTTTCTCACAATTCCTATGAATCAGAAATTCAAGACTGACTTGGCTAGGTGACTGGATTCTGGGTCTCTAATAAGTTGATCTCTAGTATTAAGATAGCATTCACCTGAAGCTTAACTGGGACTGGGATCTGCTTCTAGATAGTTCACACTCATGGTTGGCAATGTGGATGCCAACTATGAGCAGGAGTCCTCAGCTCCTCTCTATAAGAAATGCTCCATACAGCTGCTTGAGGTTCCTCCAGGCATGGCTTCCCCCAAAGTGAGTAAGACATGAGATGGAGACAGAAGCTACAAGCTTTGCATGGCCTAATTTTAAATGTTTTTTCCATCAGATTGGTTGCAGCTCATTCTAGTTGGAGATGCTACAAGAATGAATAGACAAAGAGACAAGAATTTGTGGATACTAATCTGGAGTGTTATTACCTGAAAGGAAAAAAATTGTTTTTATTTAATAACTACTTGGAAAGCTATAGTGTGTAACCCTTGAGACCCTTCACATGATTTTCAGGTTATGATAGGTTAGGATAGCTTTCCAAAGGGAGGTAGAATTCACTTTCGGTAAGCTGGTGGCTGCTGCATGGGATATGCTGGCCCAGAGTGATACAAATTTTACTCCAGGAAGTAGAAGCTATTAAGAAGGAAGGAGAATAGAAATATAAAGTAGCCACAAAGAGTTCTTTTATTAAATCTAGAACTTTGGTGAAAGGCTATCATTTCTCCATATCCTCAACAAGTCTTTATTAATACCAACAATAAACAGAGCATACTATATAATTATATTTGGGGAAATTGACATATTAAGGATTTACATATTGCTTACAATTTCCTGGTCTGTTTTAGATTTTGTTACATAATCACAAATCTAGTTTATAACATTAAAGGTGGCAAATTAATACTTGCCTCAGATTCACATTTTTGAGTTGTGTATGATGCTATTGTTTTTACTGATGGTACCACTTTAGCCAAAGGTAACATAATTGTTCTTAAGAGCAGTTGTAACTGGTATTGCCAGACTGAGATTGGCCACAAGCCACAGAAAAGAATGTGGTACAGTGCCAAAGAACCAGGGACTGGGCCATCCTCCCAAAATTTAAGAAGTAGGATCTACAATATTCAAATAACAGAACTTAACAAAAAAAAGGGTATACAGATGAATGTCCATTTTGTATATTCAGAGTGGTTGGGATAGATATACAGTTACATTCTCTTAATGAATAGAATGATTTGTTCTAATGGTGTTTGTAAATAGGATATCAAGTCCACATCTTGTACAGCAATTAACCACTAAGAAGAATGTATGCAGTGTGTTAGTTATTGAAACTGTCCTACCAATTTGATTTGAAACTGTCTCATTGCTATTTGTTTATCAATAAAATTATGGCCAAAAAAATCCCTCTACCAAATTAATTAATCCTCAGCCCTTAATCTCACTCTCCCACAAAGTTTCAGAACACAAGCCAAATGAAGATAAATTTTCTACCATGGTGTAATAAACATAGTCTCTGCTTAAACTACAAAAAAAAAAAAAAAAGAAAGAAGTAGGATCTTGAAACAAACTCAAAATCTAAAAGCCAGCTATACCTGAAGGATACTTCAGAGAAACACTTAATTCTTAGAGGTTCTAAACACTAGAAATAAAGCCACCATAGCAAGCCACCATAGGCAATTTACAAGCAAAACCCAAGAAATTAAACTTTTTCAAAAATGAGAAGACACTTCAACAAGATACAACTCCAGGCATCCAGGTGGGACAATCCAAAAGCCACCCACGTGGCTTTCCTGAAGTAGTAACAACAAAGAAATTGAATGAAACTATAGAAACAAATCAAATCAAATAATTTCTCAGATAACAACAGAGATGCTGTCCACAACTTAAACCATGCTTAGTGACTCTAGGACAGAAGCAGATTAAAAACAGAAGAGTTGAGGAAAACTATAGAATGTATGAATACCCAGCACAGGAAAGAAATGGAATTCATATGATGGATTAAGGCAGCTATCCAAGAGAACAAAAATTCCAGTGAACATATTCACAGATGAATAAGGTAATGTTAGGACAAGATCTCAGATATAGGAGACAAGCTTGTGGTTAGTGATCATAAAAAGAAAGATTTCTTAAAAATAGTAAGGGATCATGAGAAATCAATCCAGGGACTACTAAATGATTATGCAAGAGTAACTTAAGATTGATTAGAATCAATGAAAAAAACAGATGATAACACAAATGATATCAAAAACTTCACAGATGTCATAGAAGAAAATCTCCTTGGAAGGGAAAAATAATCGGACATACAGTAAGAAGACATATTGAATTCTAATTAGCCATAATAAAAGAATCCATAGCCAGGAATGTCACAGTCAAGATTCTAGAAACTCAGGACAAGAAAAAAATGTTAAAATCTGCTAAGGAAAAAAAAAATCACCTGTAAAGGAAATCCCATCAAAATCACAACTGATTTATCGCAAACATTCAAGATAAGGAGAGCTTGAGGTGAAGTATTTCAGGTTCTAAAAGCAAACAACCTTCAACCTAGATTGGTGCACCCCACAAAAATATCTTTCAAAACAAATGGAGAAATAAGACACTTCCATGAAAAGATATCAAGGAAATTTATGACCACTGAACCAGCACTTCAAATGATTTGAAAAACATTTCTAAAAAGAATCATAAGGTCTATTACTCCATGAAGCCAAAAAGAAGAAACCCACTACACAAGGCAAACAAACCGAGATGTGAGGAAAATGGGGAGCCAATAACAGAAAAATGATGTAAGTCAATACATATTAATTAAATGTAAGTCAATACATATTAATTGTATCCATCAATGTTAATAATATCAATTCACCAATCAAAGGATACAGAGTGGCAGAATAAATCAAGAAGCAAGATCCAACATTATGTTGTATACAAAAATAAATAAATAAATAAAAACCACAATTAATCCAAAAAGAAACTCAGACTGAAAGTCAAAGTTTGGAAAACAAAACTCCATTTGACAGGATCCCAGAGAAAATCAGGAGTAGCCATTCTATTTGCCAAGAAATTAAATTTTAAGTCAAGATTGATTAAGTGAGGCAAAGAAGGTCATTACATCCTTATAAAGAGAAAAGTCCAAGAGAAAGAGGTAATACATATATACATATAATGTTGTATCCAACTATATGAAACAAGTGTTACCAGACATAAAAAACCAATTAAGCACTAACACAATTGTATTGAGGAACCTCAATATCCCACTGTCACAAAGAGATGGATCAACTAGGCAAAAAATTGACAATGAAATATTAGAGCTGACCAAATTTTTGAACAAATGGATTTAGTAGATGCTGCAGAGTGTTGCACCACACAATATCACAATACACACTCTTCTCAGCTATAAGGGATGTTTCCCAAAATAGACCACATACTAGCTCATATAACAAGCTTAAGTAAATAGAGCTGAAATTATCCCATGCGTATCATTGGACACAGTGCATTGAAAATGGAAATCAATGCCAAAAAAGTAGGAATTTCATGAACACATCGAAATTACATAGCACCCTCCTAAATAGTCAATCGATCACAAATGAAATTAAAGAAGAAATTAGACAATTTCTATAATTAAATGATAATAACAGTACAACATAGCAGAATGTATGGTACAAAAAAAAAGCAGTCCTAAGAGAGAAAATTATAGCAGTGACTATCTGTATCAGGAAAACAGCAAGCACAAATAAACAACTTAATGGTGAACCTCAAACTTCTAGAAAAGAAAGAACAGTCCAAGCCCCAAAAAGCTCATACAAGGGAGGAAATGATAATGATCAAGAAGAAATTAACACATTGGAGACTAAACAAACAAACAAGCAAACAAAAAAACACACAAAGTGTCAATGAATTGAAGAGTTGGTTCTTTGAAAGATTAAATAGCAAACTTTTATCCAACCTTATCAAAAAAAGAAAACGAAAAAAAGAAAAAAGAAACTCAAGTCCTTTCATAGTTAGGAATGAAAAGGGAGAAACAAAAATTAAACCTGCGTAAATCCAGAAGATGATCTACAACTACTTTAAGTACCTGTATTGCAATAATGTGGAAAATGCAGAAGAAATGAACAGATAGCTAGATAGATATGAATTATGAAAGTTGAATCAAGAAGATATTAAAATCCTAAATAAACTGAAAACAATCAGTGAAATCAAAGATGTAATTAAGAACCTACCAAAAAGTAAAGCCCAGGCTGTAATGAATTTACTGTCAAATTCTACAATAAATTTAGAGAAGACCTACTACCACTACTTCTCAAACTCATTAATGAAATTAAAAGAGAAGGAATACTCCCAAATTAATTTCTAGAAGCAAGAATTAACCCAATACCAAAACCAAAGAAGAACTCAACAAAGGAAGACAATTACAAGCCAATCTCCTTAATGAATATAGATGCAAAAATCCTCAATAAGATACAGGCAAACAGAATGCAGCAAATCATCATGAATATTACACACTATGATCAAGTTGGGTTCATCCCAAGGATGCAGGAATACATCAACATATTAAAACAATAAATGTAATACAGCATATTAACAGAGCCAAGGACAAAAACCATATGAACATCTCAACAGACACAATAGAAATTTTTGACAAATTCCAGATCACTTTCATGATAAAAAGAAAACCACACAGAAAACTGGAATAGATGGTCTTTATTTCAATTTCATAAAAATCATCTATGAAAAATGAGCAGTGAACATCATACTAAATGGACAAAAACTGAAAACTTTCTCTCCAAAATCAGTAACAAGACAAAGATGTCCACTGTCTCCACTCTTATTCAACATAGGCCTGAAAGATTTAGCCAGATAAATTAGATAAGAGAAAGAAATAAAAGAAATAATGATAAGACAGGAAGAAGTTAAACTATTATTATTTACAGATGATACAATCTTCTATGTAGAAGATTCCAAAAATTCCACTACAAAATGCTAGATTCAATAAGCAAATTCAGTAGTGCAACTGGATACAACATCAATACTCAAAAAACAACAGCCTTCCTGTACATGAATAACAAACTCTCTCAGATAGAAATTAAGGGGAAAACACTTCAGAATAGCATCAAAAAAAGAAGTACCTAAGAATCAATTTAATGAAAGACATAAAAGATTTATTCATTGACAATTACAGTACTCTGAAAAAGGAGATGGAAGTGGATATCAGACAATAGAAAGATATCCCTTGCTCTTGGGTAGGAAGAACCAATATAGTTAAAATGACCATACTTTCAACACTGTTATACACACTTAATGCAATTCTGATCAAAATTTCAAGAGCATATCTCACAAAATTAGAGAAAACATTCCTCAAATTCATTTGGAACCAGAAGACTTAAAATAGCAAAGGCAATTTTGGGCAACAAAGATAAGGCAGGGAGCATCACAATCCCTGGCTTGGAATTATACTATAAATTTAGTATGTTAAAATCAGCATAGTACTGGTTAAAAAAAAGACCCAAAAATTAGTGGAACAGAATAGAAAATGTAGAAACAACTCCAGATGTACTCAGCCACCTTGACTTTGACAAAGGTGCCAAACACTAGAAGAAATAGTCTCTTTAATAAATGGTGCTGGAAAATCCTGGCTTTGCACACACCAAGGATTGAAATTGGACCCATATCTTTCATCATGCACTAAAGTAAATTCAAAATCAGTAAAGGATCTAAATATTAAAACAGAAACATTAAATCTGCTAGATGGTAGGATAGGTAGAACTCTTGAAGGCATTGGTATAAGCAAAGACTTTAGAATAAAACCCTAATTGCACAGGAGCTGTCACAAAGAATAAACTGGGATCTCATCTTATTAAAAAAAAAAAAAGTTTTCATACCAAGAGAAATCATGAACAAAGTGGAGAAAGATTTCACAATGTGGGAAACAAATGTTTGCCTGCTGTTCCTTAGATAGATGACTACTATAGGAAACACATAAAGAACTCAAAAAAATCAGATCTCCCAAATCTAAAGACCAAATCCAAAAAGAGCATCTGACATGAACACAGACTTTTCAGGTGAAGAAGTAAAAGCAGCAAATAAATGTATGAAAAAAAGATCAACATTACTGTTCATTCAAGAGACTAAAATAACACTGAAATTTCATCTCAACTCAGAAAGAATGACTACTATCAAGTAATCGTCCAATAAAAATGCTAGAGAGGCTGTGGGGAAAAATGAGCTCTTTTCCACTTTTAGAGTGTACACTGGTACATTACGGAAATCACTGCAGAGATTTCTCAAAAAAACTAGTATTGGAGGTCCCATTTGACCCAGCTATTCTCCTGCTGGCTATCTTCCCAGCAAAATTAAAAACATCATAACTCATACCATATATGTGCACCTATGTTTATAGCACCACAGTTTGTGATACTAGATCTTGGAAACAACCCAAATGCCTATCAAGTGAGGAATGGATAAAAAAGATGTAATCTTTCTATAATGGAGCTATAAGAAAGTATAAACTACAGACTTTTGTAGGTAAAGGGACAAAACTTTATACCATACTCACAAGTAAAATAAACCAGGCTCACATGTTTAAACATATTGCTTCCCTAGTGTGAGAAGTTAAAAGAGTATGTAAGATCCAAAATGTACAATAGATATCATAAAATGGGAAGAAATTGTTTAGAATGGCAAGAAAAACTGGGTTGGAAGAAAGGAGCAAAGAAGGAAAGGAAAAGCAATATGACCTGAGGTAATGTAAAATCAGGATTGATAGATAGGTGATAGATAAATAGATGATAGAAAGAAAGAAAGAAAGAAAGAAAGAAAGAAAGAAAGAAAGAAAGAAAGAAAGAAAGAAAGAAAGATGATAGATAGGTAGATAGATAGATAGATAGATAGATAGATAGATAGATAGATAGATAGATAGATGATAGATAGATAGATAGATAGATAGATAGATAGATAGATAGATAGATAGATAGAGTCATGGGGGGTTGCAAGGAAAACAAGAACACACTTTATAATATTTTATAATGAATCACCCAAAGTATTATACCCAACAAGTTCAAGAAACATATCCACACACTAAAGAATCCAGCTGAGGGCCTAAAGCCCCATAACAGTGCCTCATGCAAATCCAACTGAAGGCCTAGAGATCACAACAAAGACTCATGTAGTTTCACTTCATTGATCTTTGCCAGAAAGGCCTAAATGTCAGTGGTGGAAAATAAAAGTCTATGCCAGTGGAATGAAGGATCTGTACTAGCAAACAGAGGGATGTGAACTGGAGCTAGGAAGCAATGCTCAAAGTACGCACCAGAGCTCCCTCAAAGGTAGCACAGCCATCCTCAGCAACAGTGAGATCCCGAGCGCTTCTAGTGATGAGGAAAGCCAAGTTCCTATTAGGAAAGCTGATGCTGCAAGCTTCTCCATGAGGCTGAGCAGTCCACCATTCTCCCCACAACCCCACTCCCAGAGCTATGAAGTGATGCTCAAGATGAGGACCAGAGCTCCTCTAAAGTTCATCAGGAAAGCAGCATGACAGCAGCCTAAGAGAACTAGCAGATTCCAACAACTCCAATAGCTTCTCCAACAGCGTCTACGTATTTTTCCTCATACACTGGGCTTACTAAAAAGAAAATTAAACAAAATATCTGTCAAAGAAAATCTACTCAGGGAAGTAAAATGAAATTATATATTAACAAAATTTGAGCTAAAAGATAGGTTTGCCATATAAAGGAAATATGTTCTGCTTAATTTGAATTTCAGATAGTTTCAGTGCTTGTATTTTCATTTAGTCAAAGGGCCACTTTGCTGAGGAACTTTTGGGATCCTTTCCCTCCTACCTGTCACTTTGATGACCCATCTAAAGAAGAGTTACAAAATCATACTGTTTGGAAGACAACCTATATTCTGCAGAAGAGAGAAAATGTCTGCTAACCATTTATGGGAAAAAATAGCTAAATAGAGACTATAATGAATGCTTTTACTGACATATGTGCAATCTGGCATAAAGGTATGATAATAGTTTTGAAATGGCATGAGCTCTCACTTGGAATAAATGCCCAACCCTGCTGCTTCTGTGCTTGAAACAATCCATACTATAGTTTTATCGCCTATAAACCAGAATTCTGAAACTTACACTGCAGGTTTGTGGCGACAATAAAGCAAAATAATATGTATTATGATAACTGGAAAATAACTCACTTAACCTATACTCACCATTCTCTTACACATAGTTTGAAGAGGCTGAGAATCCAATAACTGAACGTTGTCAATCAGTTGAGGGTTCTTTTGCTCAATTCTGATAGCAATAATGAATTGGAAAAAATGCAGCTGTGCTGGCAGTCCTGATGACACTGTATGATGTCAGATAGTAGTGGATACCATCAGCTAACACAGACAGCTACTGGCCTCTGCCAGTGCTGGCCACTGCCATCTAGCTCTGGCTTGTGTTCACTGTCATAAGTCAATCCTCCTGGATACTGGCTGGCTTCTGATGCCTACTTTCATTGGCCACTGGCTTCTAGATCTCTTCAGGATGGATTGCTTCTAGTGCTCAGTAATTTTTCTTTCAAAGGATTTCCTTGTCTACACTACTCAGGATAAAATCTTACAGGTTTAGAGGACCTGCACACCAATGCTATGTGAAAGATAAATTATGAGTAGCTTTATTTACAGGACTGCTGGATTGAGTATTTTAACAAGACCCTGGACAGCAGAGGGAGCCCCCCCTACATAAACAAGAAATGTAAAGGTCATGATGCTTATACAGCAGCTTCTGGCTTGGGACTGGGTCAACTACTGGCCTATGATTGGTTTGAGTGAGTGTAGGCTGTAGGAAAGCCACAGCCACAGGTGTGGTGGCAGTGACTGAGTGAAAAGGCCCAGGACCCAAGCCATTTGATTGACAGTTGTCACTTCTCTGGCAAAAATGGCAGGGCTAAAATCTAGGAATCTTCATGAATGCTGCTGTGTTCATTATCCACCTACTGGGATTTGGGGAGGACGGGATGTTAGTAATGGACCCAGGTCCCTCCGCTCGCAACATCAGCAGTGTCTGGAGTGAGGGGAGAAGCAGTGCAATTGACAGCTGAGCCTGCTCAGCCTGGAGAAGTGTCTGCTAAAGAACAAGGGCAAAACCAAGACAAGTTGTCCCACTTCATTACGTTTGGGGCATGAAGGGGAAAACAGGGAAGGGTGGGAAACATGACAGCCTTTGACCATCCTCACCCAACCCCAGCCAGCATGAGAAAGAGGGAACAGCTGAGCACTGCTCCTCTGAATGCTATTTGTTCCCAAGCTCCTCAAATTACCCAACTTACTCTAAATCAGAAAGAAAAAAAATCTATCTGGAAAAATAAAATATTATTTGCAAGAGTCACTGCACTTCTAAATAAAAAGAAAACCATTTATCCCACAAATTTATGGACAATGTTATTTAAATTATCAGTTGACTTTATGTCATATTTCCCTACTATCTAATGGTCTTTATGAGAAGATATTTTCTCCCTAAAACATTAGTTGATTCTTTGAAAAAATGCTCCTCAGGTTCTTTTATGTCTTCTTACAGTTATCATTTGAATATAAACCAGAACACTCAGCCAGACAAAGGTTTTTAGATCTGTAAATTTATATAACAAGCCTGATTACATTATACAGTGAATTGTATCAACTATGCTTTTAATGAATTGCCTCTATCAGAATGGAAAAAAGTCTAAAGAAACTAGATCATCCCATAAAATCACAGTGTGTGGCTGCGTGGTATGATCCTGGGCACTCCATACATCTTGCCTTTTCATGGAAATTAGGCACATGGGCCCACTAGCAACAAAATCCTTGTGCACATGCACAGAACAGTTTCCAAAGCCCTGAGCATTAACTTTGCTCCCACTAAAGAAAAAAGAAAGACTTTCAAGCATGTGAGAACAGAGAGGGGATTTCTAGGCTCAGTAGCCATAAAATACACTTCTAGGCTAATGAAAAATACGGACTTCCATAAAATGCTTAAAATTTCCATTCAAAGAGCAATGTAGTAGCAACTAATAGCCCTTTGTTTCCTAATCCCAATATTCTCATCTAAAGATAGTATGAACAGTGCATAGCAGAAAGACATGAGTGACAGCCTGACCTGTTATCAATACAAAAATCTTAAAATAGTAAAAGGAAGAACACTGCCATGAAAAAAAAAAAAAAAAATTAAGTGAGCTTGACATTCTTTGGGTGAATGGACCTAAATGTTGAAACCTCGATAGATACATGTGTGATGGGATGCAAGGAATTAGAAACACTGTGGGATGAGGGTCATATTTTGGTTGTATTTGTTCAGCACTATTCAGTGGAGAAGACTGTTGCCTTGTAAAACAGAAGTATCAGCAGGGTGTGGTGGCACCTGACTGTAATCTCGGCACTCTGGAGGCAGAGGCAGGAAGATCATCATGAATTTGAGGCTATCCTGGGCTACATAGTGAGTTCAAGGCCAGCCTGAACTACAGAGTGAGATCCTGTCTTAAAAAAAAAAAAGAAAAGAAAAGAAAAGAAAGAGAAAAAAGAAAAAAACAAGACACCAAAGGACTTCGCTACTAGTTTTCTGTTGAGAACACTATGAATTCTCACAGTTATCATAAGGTAAAAAAACATTTAAGTCTAGACTTCTGTTTTGATTTCTAATAACTTCATACTTATGTATTTACCTCTCAGTATTAGGAATGAGATGTCCAGAATATTACATGTAAAATCTATTAGGACATTGTGGTAATGAACATTTACACAATTAATACCATTTCTCAATATAAACCAGAGGCAATTAGAAGGCAAAAGGACATTGACAAAACCAAAATCATACCAAAAGATGAACATAATTCTGTCCTAGAGAGTAAATGTGTGAAAGATTTGAGGTTCATGTTTAAATAAAAAAACTCTCAACCACAAGGCAGTAAATACATTAGTTTTTTGTAAGTTATGAAAATTAAAATTTAAAAAGCCCCTTTCTTTAACTCAGTGATTTAGTTAAAGAAAGAAAAATTGAAGTAAAACATCACCTTGAAAATACTGGATATGCTAGTAATGAAAACAGAAAGAGCAGAGGAACAAACAGCAGAAGCAAACATAGGTATATATTAAAATTTAGTATTTATTAAAGATAAGCCTTTGGGACCATGAGAAAGAATGCATAATTCCATGCAGCTACTTATTTGGAAAAGGAAAAAAATTAGCTTTTTATCATATCATACATACAAATAAAATTTGTCTGGATTAAAAACCAATTTTAACTATAATAACACTAAAAGAAAATTTAAGAGACATATTTTATAATGTTAGAAAAGAAATGATCTTTTATGAAAGCTATAAATTCCTGAAATCATAGCCCAAAAAAAGTTTAACTATAAAAAAATGAAAGTCCAACATGAAAAATGATAGTCTGGTAGAAACTACATTTTGCAATATATAACAGAAAATAGAATCCAATTCAGGCCATGCAAAGTCCCTATAAATAAATAATTACTACTGGTGAGAGTCTGAATATACAGCTTAAACGATCTGGCCATATACAAAAATAGAACTGCAACCTATTACCAGCAGCAACCAGCTCAAGAAAGGCAAGCAACAGCCCCCACTGTAATTGCTCCAAAACAGCCCATAAAACACACATATTAGCCAAGCTGTCCTACTTTTGAGCCCCGTGCTCATCTCAGGGTCAACCAGAGGAAGTCAGACACGTACTCCCAAGAAATTACCCAGGATTCCCCACTTCTGCTTAGCCAGCTTGCAACTTCCTCACACCAAACTGGAGCCTCCCTTTTTTCTCACTGTAGAGTCTTCCCATTTTGTCTGTCTTTGCATTCCTGCCAAAAAGCAAGTGGTGGTGGCTGACTCTCTCACAATAGCAAGTTCTGAATAAAAGAGCCTTTCCTATTCTCATTTAGGAAGCTTTTGCCAATTGTCACAGTGATAACTCTATTCATTAGAACTGTCCTGCACTGTACTCACAGTGGTAACGATTATTCATGTGTGAAAGTTGATAGAGAAAGGCTTAAAAGGGCATAGTCCTAAGCAGGTAAGGGAGGGACATGCTTACAGAGATCAAGGAGGTTTTCATTCTCTGTTGTGAACGTGTCTGCACTATTTGAAAAGGCCCCAGGTTCTTGTATCCTTCTCTTTCCACTTCTCTCACTAACGCCCATGTTCTGTTCTAGTGGCATGCAGTGATTCCTATAAGGAGTGTGATAAAAGGGAAGATAATCTGCCTATTTTGCATCACTATAATGAAGTACTAAAGGCAGGTACCTTTGTAAAGCACAGAGGCTTAATTTTGTTCATGGTTCTTGAGGCCCATGTCTAGTGATGGCCTTCTTGTTGGCAGTCTTGTGCTGTGCCAGGCATCACGTGACAAGAGACAGGGGGCACATGTAGGTAAATGTCTCCTCCAGGTTCTCTTAAAAAGTCACCAATATCCAGTCATGGCCATTCCACACTTGTGAACTTATCTAACTTTAATCACTTCCAAACCCCTAACTCTAAACACTATAGTCAGGTTAAATTTCTACGCTCTTGCTGGCCACAGTGGCACACACCTGCAATCCCAGCTCATGGAAGGCTGAGACAGGGGGATTGTGGAGAGTTTGAGGTCAGGCTGGGCTACACAATGAGTTCAAGGCCACCCTGAACCACATAATGAGACCCTGTCTCAAAAAGCAAACAAGGAGGACCAGGGGAGATGGCTCAATAGAATAAGTGCTTCCCTGGCAAGCGCAAGGGCCTCAGTTCAATCCCTGGTTCCACCAAAAAATAAATAAATAAAAATAAAAAGAACAAAACTCAAAAAGCAAACAAACAAAAAATTCTACCCAATAGGGATTGCACCTCAACATGTAAACCCGTAAACGACACCTTCAAGCCATATCCAAATTATAGCATAACCAAAAGCTTTGGTTTATGCCATATGGTGAGATCTCAGAGTGCACCTCTCTCTAGGGTGCAGTGGTATAAAAAGTCCAGATAGCAATGAAATGGAACAATGCATAATTTTACACTGTCTAAATCAGGCAATGAGCAGTGTCTGTTTTAAAATAAGGTAGCTAAGGAAGAGCTAATCACAACAAAGCCACAGTGAGTCATGTTTAACTTGTAGTTTTGTTTGGTTTGTGTTTTCAAAATGTGCCAGATTACAAACCTCACCAAGCAGGAGCTACCATAATCAGGAACACTAAAGACATCTGGAAACAGAGGTCCAGAATGACTCTTTGCCAGAATCCTGACCAACTGCTAGGACAAGGTAATTCAGTATCACCTCAGAAAAAGGCCCAGACCAAGAAAAGGCTGGCACTGCCAAAAGCCATTTCTTTGGAAATTATAGTGTGTGAGTACCATCAGGAGTCCACAGTACTGTATGGCTGACGGTTTGATGAATCATTTTTATGTAATCAGTGTCTGTAAAGATTCTAGAAGCTCTAAAGAGGCCCAGGCCACTAGGTTTATCATTAAAAAAAGAAATGTGAAAATAGGGGTATAGTGTAAGGTTAGCACATCAGTGTTGAAGCCTGCCAGTGTACCTCAGTGATTGCCTAAATGACATTATTTGGAGGTAATATTTTGAAAAGAAGCCCAGCTTCTCCTAAGTAAGAGTAGGCACAGCATGTGCTTATATTTAGGATCTATTTCTTTTCAACATTGTGCTATAAATAGGATAGATTTTCTTATTGCTCAGAGTGAACTCCCTTCACTGATGCAGTACTGAGAAAATCATCACTGTCACTTCTGTATGAGTTTTGCTTGCTTCCTTCCAGTGCCTACACTTCATTTCACTGTCCACAACTGACATCACCTTCCAGGTGACTGGCATGGTTCAATTTGAAATGCCTCCTGAAAGCCCTTATGGTGAAGGCTCGATCCCAAAGCAGCAGTGTTCAGAGGAGGCATTCTGAGTGATGACTGGAGCAAGAGGGATTTAATCTCATTGGTGGCCCAAGCCTTTGAGAGATTTGCAGCTGAATGGGCTGATGAGGGGTGATGGGGTCTTAGCAGGTATGCCCTAGCTTGAGGAAGGAGGTCACTGGGGCGTACCCTTGAAGGGTCTATGTTCATATTCCCTACTTCCTGAGTCCTGAACACCATGATGCAGCCTCTCTTCCACCAGCTCCTGCTGCAATGATGTTCTATCTTGCCACAGGCCTAAAAGCAAAGGAATCAGCCAGCTATTGACCACTGGGAACTGCAGCAAAAATTTTTTGCATCTAACTTGATTTTCTCAGATATTTTGTCACAGAGAGAGAAATTCAACTATCATAGCTGCACTTAACCTAACTATCCCTATATCATCCTCCTAAGCAACCCATAGGGCTGGGGAGGTGACTCAGTGGAATAAGCGCTTCCCTGGCAAGTGCAAGGGCCTGAGTTCAATCTTCGGTTCTGGAAAAAAAAAAAAACATGTTCTACAGGACTCCTCCTTGAATTGCTTACCAACAAACAATTATAAATTCTTAGAAAGCAAGCTCAAAGTAATTTGTTTCCCATAGAATCTCTTTATGTTTCAGTTAGTAATTTATGAATATGCTTTCCAGCACCAGGAGACTGTACTTTGGTGAATAATAACCAAGTAGCAAAACTATTAAACAGCAGATTACAAAATAGAGCAGAAAATTCTTTGGGCTTTTCCTAGTAAAGGTGACTTAGAGAAGTTGCACAATCATTCCATGAAGCCTGGAGAGTTTAATCTTTTCTTTTAATGTAGTTATGACTATACAAAAGTTTAATGATTAATTATAGTACTGTAGGATTTGACTCTTGATTTCCAGATATAACTAAAGACTGTATCTAAAGAAAGAAGTGTCTTGAGTTTTCTTTTTGCCTAAATCACAGTATGTTGATGAAGTTTGGAGGGGTTTTTTGTTATTGGTTTTTGGGATTTTTTTTGTTTTAAATCTGGGCAGGCGCTGACTGCAGTGGTTCCAGGGAGACCTTCAGCATTACCCTGGTGGAACAGGATGGCCTTTTGGGTTGGAGACATGTGTAACACACCAACTTACTGTGACCTAGGAATGGCTGCCAAGGATGTCTTCAACAAAGGATATGGGTTTGGCATGATCAAAATAGACCTGAAAACCAAGTCTTGTAGTAGAGTAGAGTTTTCTACTTCAGGTCAAGCTTACATGGACACAGGGAAAGCATCAGGCAACCTA
>NW_004524616.1:10317084-10327254 GCF_000260255.1 Octodon degus
TCAAAATAGACCTGAAAACCAAGTCTTGTAGTAGAGTAGAGTTTTCTACTTCAGGTCAAGCTTACATGGACACAGGGAAAGCATCAGGCAACCTAGAGACCAAATATAAGGTCTGTAATTATGAACTTACCTTCACCCAGAAGTGGAACACAGACAATACTCTTGGGACAGAAATCTCTTTGGAGAATAAGTTAGCAGAAGGTTTGAAACTGAGTCTTGATACTATCTTTGTACCAAATACGTGAAAGGAGAGTGGGAAACTGAAGGCTTCCTATAAACAGGATTGTTTCAGTCCTGGCAGTAACGTTGATATAGAATTTTCTGGACCATCTATAGCTGGGCTGTGTTGGCCTTTGAAGGTTGGTTTGCTGGCTATCAGATGAGCTCTGACACAGCCAAATCCAAGCTGTCTCAGAATAATTTTGCTCTGGGTTACGAGGCTGCAGACTTTCAGCTCCATACTCATGTGAATGATGGCACTGAATTTGGAGGTTCTGTCTACTAGGAAGTTAATGAAAAGATTGAAACATCAATAAACCTTGCATGGACAGCTGGCAGCAACAACACCCATTTTGGCATCACTGCTAAATACAAGCTGGATTGTAGAACTTCTCTGTCTGCTAAAGTAAATAATGCCTGCTTGATGGGACTAGGTTATACGCAGACCCTTCAACCAGGAGTCAAACTGACCCTATCGGCTTTAATCAATGGGAAGAACTTCAACGCTGGAGGTCACAATGTTGGGTTGGGATTTGAACTGGAAGCTTAATGTAGTCTTGATGAAAGCCTTAGATTTGTCCCTGCAAGTGAAGAGCAATGAACCCACTATGTTTTAGTCTTAAAATTCTGTGAAATTTTAAAAGTGTGAACTTTTTATTCTTCCAAAGTATTGTAATCCTCCCCACACTGAATTGAAGAGATTGCAAGTCCCTCCTCCAGGTGCTTCTTGAAGGCAGACCAGGAAATTCTCATGTTTGTGCCACATTCATTGGAATTCTTCAGTGTAATTCAAGTGTGTTCCTCAGCGACCATGTAGTGTCACGTTAAAGGAAATGACCTGACGCCCTGGTTCGTACATTGTGTCCTGCATGTTCCACACCAGTTTTTCATGATGTTTTAACATATTGGTATCTGTGCTATATAGTGGAATCTTTAGTTTTGCATCAGAGTAAAATAAAATAAACCCATCACACTTGGAACATAAAAAATAAACAAATAAATCTGACGGATCCTTTAATCCACTGATAGTGTTCAATGAATACTGTCTCCCAGGTAAACACTGGCCCTCATCTTTCAAAAGTTTGCCCTAGTTTTCTCTAGCTATGAGAAAGCCCCCAAGTTGCTACTATAACTCCTGTGACAGGAATTCTTTTGGTCTGATGACTTTAAAAGAGAAGAAGACCTTTTCCTTAGGAACATGTCTAAAAATTGTGGCCCGTTATTAGATATTACCCTTCTTATAATATCCATATACTATCTTTCACATAAAAGAGAAATGTTGACTCCTAGCCAATCAAAGTAGTCCTTACCTTAATATCTTTATGAAACAGTAGTCTTTCAAAATATATTTCCCACTTCCTTTTAAACACATAGCAGAGTGGTATTACAAAAAGAGGATGCTATGAGTTGAATTTTGACCTCTCCAGATTCATGCTTAAAGCCTAGCTCTTAGTACCTGAGAATGACTGGATTTAGAAAAAAAAAAAAAAAGGTGTATGAGTAAGAGTTAATTGAATAAAAATGAGATCACTGGGGTACAGTATAAGCCAACAGAATTTGTGCAACATAGACAAATTGTAGAGAGAAAACTGAGCATACAAGACATCCATCTATAAGATTTAGAGAGAGGCCTCAGAAGAAACCCTGCCAACACCGTGGTCTTTGGCTTCTAGCCTCCAGAAGGGTGAGAAAGCCAATTTCATTCTTTAAACCACCCTGTGGTACCTTCTTATGGCAGCCTTTAAAAACTAATAGAGAGAATAGATTTAGATTCATGGCCTATCTTTGGAATTTGCTTGAACAACTGGCTTAAACCTTCAAAATTTCAAAAACTGTAGCTTCAAAATGGAATTAATGCTTTCACCAAAATCCTTTGACTCTTACAGTTTAAATTCTATCTACATGGCCGGCTCTGGCCAGCTCTCAATGTTCACTGCCTGCCATATCCCTAAATACACACTCATAGCCATTCACCTCTTTATGTTTCCATCTGGAAAGTTTCTCTCTCTCTCTCTCTCTCTCTCTCTCTCTCTCTCTCTCTCTCTCTCATATTTTAGGTTAGGATCTACAGGGTGTTCAGGGTCTCATTACTAGATCAGATTTGTAGTGATCAGCCTGTTTACAGCCTCCCAAGACCTAGGATTACAGGCGCAGAACACCACGCCCGGCCTCAGTTGCCCTCTCACTGTGCCCCGAGGGCGGGGCCAGCACATCAGGGTGGGGATCAAACCTGCCCCTAAGCCTGCTTGCAGGCACTTTAATCTGTTGAGCTATTTAGTTGGCCCTCAGAAGGTTTATCTCATTTCCATCTGAAGTTTATCTCAGACTTAATATGGACAAACTAGAACTCATTGTATTTCCTCCCAATATTAATTTGTCTCAGAAACACTACCAGCATTACGTTACTAATTTCAAAACTCTTAAGAGTTTTTCTCTTTCTTTAAATTAGTCACCAATGCCTGTCAACTATTTTCAAAAAGATATACAAGTTTATGACATGACATATCATCGGAATTGAATAGGAAGTACAGAAAATGTCCTACTTCATATAAAAAAAAACTGCTATTTTGAAAAGATCTTACCCAAAATCACTGAATCAAATAGAATTTCTTCTTAAATGGTATTAATACACCTAGATAACAATCTAGTGAAAACTAAAATTAAATATACTCTCCAAACTATAAATAAGCATACATTTCAAATGACCCAATATCTGAGTGTAAAAAATGCAATAACCTATTCTAAAAATTGTAAATGTCTTCATCTTTAACATCAATTTAGGGAAAGGCTTCCTATCTGTGACTAAAAATCCAAAACCATGAAAGAAAACATAAATAAATGTAACTACATGGAAATAAAACTTTTGTGGGCAAAAAACTCTATAAGTAAAATCAATAGAAAAACGACAAGCTCTGAGACAATATTTGAAACATGTATCTCATAAAGGAGCTGATATATGTAACATATAATGCATCTTTTTTTAGTTGAGAGGACATTTTCTTTTGAAAAGTTGACAAGAGCTCTGAATAGATGATTCACAAGAAAAAAACCTAAAAATATATCTCAACGATGTGAAAAGATGTCCATTTCATGAATCTGAAGTTCAGGTTAAAATTACACTAACGTACCATTTCTCACTCCTCAGAATGACAGCAATTTAAAAGCTTCATAATACAATCCCTTCGTGAGGCAGTTGGAAAACAGGAACTCTTCTATACTCCTGAGATCTCTCCTTTGGAGGGCAACATGTCACTATCTAACACAATTGTATATAGATTTACTAATGGCCCTATAGTCCCATTTCTAGGGAGTTATCTTGAAGATACCATCAATTAATGAAAGATACATATCTAAAAAGTTATCCATTTGCAGCATTACTTGTAAATGTACAATATTAGAAACTTTCTAGGTGTTCCAGCATGGGAGATTATTTGGATAAACTATTGTACCACTCACCAAAATATGCTCTATAGCTGTATAAAGAACTTGAAGGTTACTATGAATGGATATGGAGTGAATTCCAGGAGATATTAAATGATAACAATAAAGTACAAAAGAGCATACTTAAAATGTCATTATTTACACAACAGGAAATAGGAAAATCTCCATCTGTTTACTTATCATTGAAAAAATATCCAACAGAACAAAATAATAAGAAACAAACCAGGAAAATGATGAAGATGATACACAAGAGAGATGGTATTAGATGGGATCCAGGAGGAGTAAACGCTTCTCTGAGTATATAATTTTATATGGTTTTTATTTTTTTAAAACATGGTAATATCCTATGTATTCAAAATAAATAAATAAAGATATGGCCAAAAAATTGAAACTGAAATCCAGCTGAAGCAAATGAACTTAACTGCTGTCAAATATACAGAAAGAAAGAAGGGGCCATGGAAAGAAGAAAGGACTGGATTTTGTAATGAAAACAAAACAAAGGAGGACACCTCATGTAATATTAAATAAATGAAAACTTTCATACAAAACTTTCATACAACGTTCTGCATATACCAGGCAGTGCTTCTCAGCCCACCTACTTTCATCTCTGTGGCCTCACTGGGTTCTGCTTTCTCAGCTCTTGCGATGTGGCTCTTCCTTCTACTCCTGGGTGTCACGCAGCTCCCACCCAAGGGTTTGTGTAGGCTGCCAGGCTCTCCCCCCGTCTCTAGGATTCCAATCAGAAATCACCTTAATTGAGCGGTCTTCCCTGCTTATCACACTCCTTTTTCTTCTTACTCTGATATTTTGTTGTTCTACTTACAATATACTAAAAGAGATATGTAGACAGTTCTCCAGATTTGTGGGTTGCACGTTGATGGATTTAGTCAACCTTGGATAGAAACTATTTGGAAAAAAAGTATTCTGCTGAATGCATATGAAGTTTTTTCTATCATTCCATAAACAATACAGTATAATGTTGATTTACAGTATTTACATTGTATTAAGTGATACAACTAATTTACAGAAGACAAAGTATATGAGAGGATGCATAGAGGATGTGGAGCGTGCAGATGTTGCACTGTATCACCTAAAGGATTTGAGCATTCTCAGAGTTTCTTATCCATTGGGGCTGGGGGGACTGGTCATGGAAGCAGTCCTCCATGGATACAGAGGGACAACTAATACATATAACATATGTCACATGTGTCCATGTGGGTACGAGATGTGTCACGGTGTTCAGTGACCACTGGATGAAAGAAGGTGGTGGGTGGTGTGCTTGCACCAGTTGCAAGAGGACAAATACACTTAGTAAATGTTCTTTTCCATTCCTCACTCACCTTTCTTACATAAAAAAGCTTCCTTTTTAAAGCCTAGAACCTAAAAAATCAGTCAGAAAATTCAGCAAAATTGTGCTTTTCCTCTGTCTAGTTCTTTGTGACTAAGCAACTCTGTTTCAAAGTCTTTGAGGAGCTGTTTTTCTTCCAGCTATAGCACTTCCATTTAAAATGGTAATCCCAGGTCTCATTTTGAATTTTCTCCTGCACAAAGACGTGAAGGTCACCCACTTAGCAAAATCTTCAGTTCATGTGAAATGCATTTAGAAGCAGCGACTAAGGCGATATAAAAGTGAAGATGAATTGAGGTTATTTATATTCAGTAAAAATGTGTTGAAGGAATTAGGTAAGAAATATGTGTCTCCGCAGCAGGAACGCTTTATACATGCTTAAGGAATGCCCACGGTCCCCAGACCGCCCGACTGAGACTACAGCTTCAACTTCTTCCCGGAAGTAGTGGGCCCGGAAATGAGCAACCGAGGAGTAGAAGAATAACAAGGGCGTGCCCGGTGTGATTCCAAAACAAGCACCGCAGGGGCCAGGGAAAACGAGCCACGATGCTACAGTGCATGGCCGCTAAGTGACAACCAAGGGAAAAAGAAGAATGTGATTAACGAACATGACACTTTAGTCTTGTTTTCTATTTAAATTAGGAGGTTGAGAAGCAGCTCCGTTGCTCCAGGCTCAAGCTCCTGCTGGTGGCCTGCCAGCCCTTTGCTAGATGACATTTGGCTCACCTGCAAGTGTAAAGTTCCGTCTTCCATCGACTAAAGCTTCCCCTTGTCCAGCAATGTCTTCTCTTCTGACTTATTAAATTACCTCAATTTGTAAAGCCTCTGTCAACTAGAAATAAGCTTCATAATACTCAAAAATATCATTACAAAATAAAATACTCAGTTCTCGCAGCTTCTCACCTCAACCCATCATCACAAATGATGAAGTGCTAACATTTGACTACCATGGACGCATGCACTTAGCTTTTCTTATAAATAAAAGAAAAACAGGTAAAATTATACTTCCATGTTAATAAGTAGCACGGCAGATTCCTCTGGAAATGCATCCACAGTGTAAGGCTGAACCACAGCAATGTCATTTTTGAAAACATTATTTTTATTGGTAGTCTGTGTCACGAAACACCATTGGTCCAGAAGTCGTTATAAACCTACCAAAAATATGATTAACAAAAATTTGAACTATATTCTTCATGATTCAAGGACTTAACTATTAATCTTTTTATAATTAAATATGTTCAGGCAGTTAAATCGGGTTGCTTAAATGAAATAAAAAATGTTTCAATATGTTTTGTTTTGAACTCAAAATAAAATAAGCTTTTGTATCATTTGGAAGCGCAGTGTTTTGTTTTGTTTTTTTCACACTGCTGGATTAACTTAATGGGCCATAACATGCATTTTCTTAGTGAACTATAACAAAATACATAGGAAAGGAAATGTTTTAGTGAAATTTGTCTTAAAAGTAAGCAAATACATCTATATTATATACATGATGCACAATAACATAAACACTTATACAATTAAAAATATGAGGGCTGGGGAGATAGCTCAATAGAGTAAGTGCTTGCCTGGCAAGCGCAAGGGCCTAAATTCAATCCCCAGTTCCACCAAAAAAAAAAAAGTGAAAACCACTGATTTAATATCTACATTTCTCATAAGCAATTAGCAGGCACCCATATTAACAGATAAAATCCAAATTTAGAATAATTAAAAAGAAAATACTTCTACCCATGTGAACTAATTTCAAGATGAGCATTCAAAAGTAAAGATAAGAAACAGCAATAGAGATGCTTTGCAAATTGGAAGGTGACACAGAGATGGAGGCAAGGGAGGAGAAAGGAGAGCAAGGGGAAATGGAAAGAATTAAGATGTACTATGGACCTGTGCCAACTCTCCATGATAAAGGTATCATTATGTACTACAAACATGTACTTATAAAAATTAAAATAAATAAAATGGGGCCTGCTAAATAGCTTAGAAGATTAGGCACAGTGGCCGGGGGTTCGATCCCCAGGCCTGCCATACCAGCCTTGCCCCTGGTGCACACTGAGATGGCAATTGAGACTGGGCATGGTGGTGCGTGCCTGTAATCCCAGGTCTTGGGAGGCTGTAAACAGGCAGATCACTATGAGTCTGATCTAGTAGTGAGACCTTGAACACCCTATGGATCCTTCCCTAAAATACAGAAAAATAAATAAATAAAAATAAAATGAAAAGTCAAAAGACAAATTACTGATTCTCAAGAAAAATATCTGCTTTGTTACAAAGAAAATATACTTCTGACATCTTGGAAATCAAATCCCTAACTAATTTTGTAAGCTAACGGGTAAAAGAAAGCACATAAATGCAAATAAAAAAACCTAACTGCCTTATATAAGCTTTTAAATTAGGATTTCGAACGACCAGACTTTTTGGTTGTTTTGATGACTAATTTGAAAATGTTTCATAAGATTGAAATGTTGACATATGCATTGGGTTTTAAAATCTTAAAAGAGGGCTTTCCAGGGCTCATTTCAGTCTGACCAGCCATGACGGGCCATCTGGACCATGGCGGGAGTGACAACTTCAGCTTCACAGTGAGCATCATCCAACAACGGGAAGTGATGGATGCCACGCAGGCCTTTCATCAGGAACCCTCAGAGGCTTCCTGTGCTATGAGTCCACAGAGCTACAGAAGGGAACAGCTCGGACTGTCCTGCTACAATGTTGTAAGTGGTTAAATTTCTGGACTTATGTGTAAACATATATAATTCTTTATTCCTATTTTTTAAATATACTTTAATTTTTAAAAAATTTTTTCATCATATTCTGTAGGGACTTAAAGTTTAACATATCAATATTTGATGGAAAATACCTGTTCCATGTTATGCCTAAGATGTTTGATATTCAGACAGATAGTGAGGTTAAGCTCAACAGCATAGGTTGTATGGTAATAACAATAAGCTTCTTTTCTGGAGAGTTAACAACTTAAGTTTGCAGATGAAAAATTAGAGAAAAAGGAGAGTCACAAGGAAAGCCAACATTTTGGCCCTAGCCTTCCAAGGTCAATGAAGACTCAGGACATATGAGAACTTGTACTGTAACAACATATAACTCAGTTGTGTCCCAAATTTTCTGATTGTGGAGATTGTGGGGCCAAAGAGGAAAGTGCTCAATGATGTAGAGTGTGCCTAAGGAGAGTCACATGGAGAGAAAACTCTCTCTCAGGCTTTCACAGAGAGCACATTGATTAACCATCCAGTAGAAAAGTATGAAGACGAAATATAGGAAGTAAAGCCATGCTGTTATGTTGAGCTGTGGGGGACTCAGGTCAACAACCTCTGACACTGCCAGTCAAGTGGAAGATCCAATACTATTATGGACTACTTTACTATTTTGGAATATTTTGCTGAGTTCACACACCTATAATATTCAAATGACAGAAATAAACAAAAAAGGGATACAGATGAATGTCCATTTTGTATCTGTATATTCAAAATAGTTAGCATGGATATATATAGCTACACTCTCTTAATGAATAGAGGGATTTGTTCTAATAGTGTTTGTAAATAGGATATCATGTCTGCATCTTGTACAACAAATAACCACTAGGAAGACAGTATGAAATGTGTTAATTTTTGGAACTGTCCTACCAATTTGATTTGCAACTGTCTCATTGCTACTTGTTTCTCAATAAAATTATGGAAAAACAAAAGAATGAAGCGGCTCAATGCCTGGTTATCCACACTGCAACAGAATCAGCCCAGCTTGGGGGCTGCTCTGGGGCTGAATGAAAAACTGTGGTATTTACCCTCACCTGCAGTGCTCTGGGTGCAGCGAGACAGCCGACTGATCTTGAGACCTTCTAAAATCACTCATGGGCTTCTGCGACAACCATGTATGTTGAGGAACGGGGCTCATCTACTATGCCCCTCTGGGATACAGCATGGTCTGACTGTGGCTATTCAGCCTCTGTTGCTCTTTGCTAACCAGCATACAACCAGTCACTATCTGCCAGAGTTGCGGGAAGTCATTTGCTTTGTCTCACCTCTGAGGAACCACTACCCTTCCTTATCTGGTATAGAAAATCATCATATAATGTGGCATCTGCATTTTGATTTAATACTTTTGAAAAAGTCTTAGTGTAAAAATTAATCTAGCCTATCTACAAGAATATTTGAAATTCATTGACCAGTCCCAAGAAACCTTGACAAGTCATTTTCAAAATGGCACAGACTATAAATGTAAAATGGAAAATGTTGCTTTTGCTGGGAAGAAGTCCAAAAACGTAAGAGATCCTAAAATTTATACAGAGCATCTAGATCTTACTGCTCTCATTTTATCTTGCAAACAGTGATGTAAATTTAAAAGAGAAGTTCCTAAGCTCAAACCCCATAAATAAACTTTCATGAGAGACCCTTTTAGACAGGGTGAAATAGATACTAGAATTTAACACTAATTCCATCTTAAACTCTTATCATTTCACACCTCATTCCTCATACATAATAGAGCCTGCTAACTTTTCTAACTTTCCCAAATAATCTGAGAAATTCCATGACAGAAAAAGTTTTGATACAACATTTCAGTAAAAGCACACTTAAGGAGGTAAGAATATATTTTATTAGTGAGATAGATATAAGTGCTACATTTCCTGGAATACATGTAAACTACTGATGTTTTATAAATACAGCAGACTTCAACAAATGCTTTCTGTATTACCAGGATTGCCAATATTCCACTAACCTTGGTTTGTCTAGAAATTTCTAAAACAGGAGAAAATAAAAGGATAGACTCATTCAGCTTCTCTTTCCCTGGTTACATTTTCAGGTAATTTTCTATACTGTGTACAGCTTTCTCTATTTACTTTGGACTGAATCAGGTAGTCAGTTGAAGTCCAAATTAATTATATTTCAGCAGATAAGTAAATGTATTTAAGTTGAAACTTATTAAAACATATTCTCTACTATTAAAACATCAAGGACGAGTTCATGCTTTTAAGAGACAGAATTTATTCTGCAAACTATTATTTCCTTCTTATTTTAGTTTATTAGCAAATGGACTCCTCCTTATGTCAGTAGTCTTTCAAACTAGGAAATATAAAATATATGCCACATAGCTTTGACTAGCTACCAATGTTGTACTTTCAAGCAACAGATATATCTGTTGCTTGAAAGTACATATAT
>NW_004524616.1:10327354-10340546 GCF_000260255.1 Octodon degus
TAAATTCTCTGGGGTTTGATATTTCTGCAGTAATTTCAGTGAAGCAGATGCATTTCTCCAGATTCAGTGAAAATGCTTATAAAACACAAAGAAAAATCCTGAAAAGTCAAATTTGCATAAGACTTGAAATATGAAAATCTGAATCATAGAATTCAAGAGCTTGCAAGAAATCCAAGGAGGCTATTATTTAATCTTTTCCTGTCTGTAAGTTTCTCTTTTACTAGTGAGACTTTGCCCCAGAGTAAAATACAGCCTAAGGAACAGAGAGCTAGGATAAGAAAGTATTCACCCTGAATACTTGCAAATAAAAAAGGGCCACACCGCAAGCTGGTGGCAAAATGAGAAGCTAGCTCTCAGAGAAAGGTCAAGAGGTGATGGGAAGTGAGAAGCCTCTAGGGAACTATTGCTGTACAAAAAAGAAAATGACAAAAGTGACAAATTTGAGAGAGCAAAAGATAGGGGCTGAGAAATAAAGAATAAAACTATCTGCCTTCTTTTGAAAGGGGACACTCAAGGTCGTTTCATGGGAATCCTTTAGGGGAATTTTTGGATCCAGATCACTGTAAACTGAGAAAGGAACCTCTTGAGGGAGGAGGAAACATGGAGGGCAGAGATCTGGGTTCCCTGAGCTGGCAGTTTCTGCCCCAGCTTTACTGACCAAGCTCCTTGAGGATATTTTTTTCTTCAATATTAAAAATAAAATGCAAAGATGTGTCATGACAACCTTCCTCATCATGATAATTTGAGTAATAATGACCAAGCTTAAATACCCACTCCACACACAGATATGGATACACATGCACATGCAATTACCACACCATTCTCCAGTGGGTGGCAGTCTGCCATGTCCTTATAGGGACCTTTAACTCTTCCCTAGCCTGGGGACATGAAGCCTTTGACTCTTGTGACACAGCGGTGTTTAGGGGCACATAGCTTATGGGCTGAGACTCTAAATCAGTTCTCATAACAGAAAGACAGTAAGGCATGGGGTTTATTTTACATTCTCTAGTAGCTGCACTAAAAAAGAATAAGTAAAATTAGTATTAAAATTACATTTTCTTCAACCTAGTATATCCAGAAATATTATCATTCTGGCACATAATTTTCAGAATGTGGCATATATTTTATAGACATGGGTCACAGCCCAGTTTGGCTGGCCCTATTTAAGTGCTGAGTGCTTCATAACCTCCTGGGGCTAATGGCTTCTATAGTGGAGAATACTGCACTGAGGGATGAAGAGACGAGGAAGATTAGGTTAAAGAGGGACAGGCTCTCAGGTTACTAGACAGGAGCACTGCAGGAACTGCAGAGCAAGAGTGGATGAGGAATTACAACAGGAAGGTGTTGTGATAGTTCATGTTGGAGATATCAAGGATGAGAGGCAACAATAGTGACAAGAAATGTCTGAAAGGTGGACTCCATAGGCTTAGTGATTTGGTGATGGTGATGATAAGGAATAGTTTAGGACAGTTCAGAGATTTCTAGAAACCATGACCTAGTAAATAATAGTATAATTTGTTGAGATAAGGAAAATTAGAAAGAGAGCTAGTCACTGATGAAATGAGGTGGGGAGCAGGGTAATCTATTTCTGAACATATTGCCTTTTAGTTGCCAGTGTGGTAACCAAATGGAGTTGAAGGATTGCTGGGATCAGGAAGAACAAAGAATCAAGGGAGCAAAGGCTGTGTTGAGCTTATCTGTGTTGATATCCCCCAATCAACGGAGGGCATTAGAAGAAGGAAGGCTGTGACAACATTTCTGGTGCATGCAGTGGACTGACAAGATGACATGGTGATGAAGACAAGGAGAAAAGGCAGAACACAATATCACATGGACTTTCTACATCAGAGAGAAGTAAAGATTAATAGTGGTGACAAAGGGGAGCTGGGTCACTGCTACTCTCTGACCCCTACACATTACAGAGGTCACTGAACTGCTTTTCCTTGAACAAAGAAAGTGATGTGCAAGGCAAAAATGCAGAGAAACATCCTTAGGTTGTGAAGAAATGAGCTCACAGTGCTATAGACCTCCAGATTTATCACGGGGGAAAATGGGAAGGAGACCGGAGAGAAAGAAAAAGTTGGTGAGGTGAAAATGCAATAGGTGTGGCTGTAATGGAGGTAAGACAGACTCATTGGATGAACGTACATTTTGGTGAGAACAAGGGATGCTGGGAGCAGTAGAGCGTGAGGCCTGTGTGGAGTCTGGTTTGCTGGGCATCACAGGAGGGAGCCTTGTCCTCATTTTTCCTCATCCTTTTATTTGGTTTTTCCTTTCCTTCCCAGTGTAAGCTTCAAGGTACTAGGGAGAGCATTTGAAACATATATTAGCCCTACTCATAACATTTAGTGATTTCAAAGGTTTCCAAGACTTAATCTTTATTGTGCTTTCAAGCAGTGTCAGAAATAATGGACCGATGCTAGTCAGAGAGCACTGAGTCAGGGTCACACAGACACTAAACAGACAATAGTTCAGAAGCTGTCCAAATAAATATGCAAACTCACCTTCCCTCTCATCACTCTAGATTCAGTAAGAAAAAGAATTGAAAAGCATCTTTTTAAAGAGTAAGAGATGTAATATTTGTCCAATAATGAAGACTCTTTACTTTTAATATATTCAAATTTGGGACATAGTTTAAAATATGCAGATATCCATCATTCAACCTCTTTAAGATAATGTTTTATCTTTGAGGTTTTAATCGCTTCTTCTAAAAGCTATTTTTAAAGACGTTCTTTTTTGATAAAGCACTAGACGACAATGTCACTCTGCAAGAGCAGTTTTCCATCAAATGCTTTTTATTTTAAGTTGTGAAAACAACATTGATTATACTGCCAAGCACTGCTAAAAAGCATTCTACATCATAAAAGGACTCGGAGCCCATTCGTTACCATCTAAATTATACATCCTATATTTGATAGCAACACTTTGTAAACTAAACAGCTTTTCCATCTCAAGCAGAAGATATTATAATAAAACAATTCTGAAGTGTTTATGAAAACCACAATTTGGTGAATTCCTAATCTAAAATTAATCTTTTTGTTCCTCCAAACAAATTCTGATTGCTGTTTGCTTCCACAATTTTCTAACAGTGTTGGATTATCTCGGCCACTTAGAATGGCTTTGAAAATGATTGAACAAAATGAGAAAAATGATCAAAGAGTCTGAATTCCATCACCTACGAGCAACACCCTGGGATTTAATGGCTGCTTTTGTTTCCTGCTTTTTGTGACCCATGTTTGGGTTTTCCTCCTGAGTAACATCAAACACATTTTAGAGACACAAACCTATTGGTCTTGGCTGAACTGACATACCAGTCTGTCCCAGTCAGAACTAAAATAATTTGCCTGGCATCAAAATTAATGTCAGTTTTGAAACTAAATTTGAAGAAATCTTAATTCCCACTCTGGTGATCACATTTCTTTAGTCAAATAAGAATATGAAAGCTAATAGTATTTCTTTGGTCCCAAACTGAAGTTCAAACTGTTGAAAATATACCGTATGTACAGACGTCAACCTTTCCTAACACCGTTTTAAGAGACAAAAGATAAACAGAAAAGGATTGGCTCTGGAGTTCTGTGTTTTCTAGGATGAATAAATTTTAATGTAGAATTTATTCAACAGATTCCAAGAACCATCCAGCCAAGCAGTTTATGCATTCCTGACTCACAGAAAGCAGAAGTAATAATAAATTGTTTTTATTGTTTCAAATCACAAAGTTTGGGGGTAAATGTTATACAGTATTAGAAACAGAAAATCCTATCTTCTGCCTTAAATAGGTGGCCTTTTCAGTAAAGGGTCTGTGGTAGATCTCTAGAGTACTGCCCCAGATTTTCTCTCCATCTCTAGGGAATCCATGCCACCAAGTGAAAGGAACACAGGCTATTGTGGGTCCCTTAGTCAAAGAGATCTACCTTGCCCGAAGTATAACCTGCGCCCTTCATTTAATGACTGACTGATGATGCAAGATGCAAAAGCCTGACCTCTTTGCCTAATTCAGGCAATACAGAAAAGTTGTCATAAACCCAGAGCTCTTGTGAGGTAGACTGCTATAGCCTTATTACAACTGTACCCCATTCAACTTCCTCCTGTACTCAGTTTGCTGCCTTTATTCCTTTGTGTATATCATTTGAGTATCTGTCTCAGTAACATACTGCCCACAAATCACTTCAGAGACCATTTTCAGGTAACTTGAATTAAGATAGCCATGATTAAACAGAATTATCAATTTTAAAATGCTAAAGTGGGCTTATATATATGAAAATTCCCTGGTTTTTCAAGTAGACAGATATAATAATTAAAAATATATTGATGTATGCAATGACAAACAGATTTTATAATCACTTGATTGTCTCTTGTGGACTGAGATGATTTCTCTGGAAGTCTTTAAGGCATCCTTTGGTTTTTCAGAAACTTGCTGAACATAATATAATTTGCCCAAACAAAAACTTCTTCTGTAAGTTTAATTATATAATGTTTCTGGAGAGAATGCGTTTGAAATGAAAACACTAATAGATCTGTATCAGTAGCCAAACATTCAAAGCAAGACCCAAAATACTTCTAAATCTGAGCCCTGGACCGCGGTGAGGAGGGGACAGGAGCACCTCACGGCCCCTGCATCCTTCACCCAGTGGGCTCAGACCTCTTCCTGCAGGGGTCCTCGCAGGGCGGGGCTCCAGTCATGTTAGGCCGAGCTGGCTGTGCTGCCCTGTCCTCCATTCTTGTCTGCACATCAGCACAGCCCGCAGACTACCCAGTTATTTCAAGCTGCATTTGTGAATTCGAGGGCTCCTGCCTCTCAGCAGCAGTTTGCAACATGCTGCCTTCCTCCACGTTAGCAGTGCAGTGTCCCCACAACCCATGGCCATGGCCAGGCCTCCTCTGAGCCTCTATGGAGATAAACTCAGGTGTCTTCCTCCCACTTGAGCTCTTTGAGTTTTGCTCACAGGGAAGCTTTGAAATGTGTAGCTGTTTTTGGGTCAGCCATGTGGATGAGTCACGGCCATTGCTTGACCAATTTACTCTCTGTGTAAGCCTGAGGGAATGTTTTCTCTCCAGGTGACTCTCCTTAGGCACAGTCTACATTGTCCACCACTTTCCTCTGTGGCCCCATAATCTCCTTGATCGGAATATTTGGGAGACCACTGAGTTGCAGAACATTGCAGTACGGGTTCTCTTGTGTCCTGAGTCCTCGCTGACCTTGGAGGGCTGGGGCCAGGATGTTGACTGTCCTTGTAGCCCTTCTTTATCTCTAATTTTTTGGCCTGCAAGTTTAAGTTGTTGAACCTCCAGAAAAGAAGCTTAATGATATTATTACCCTAAAACATAGGCTGTTGAGCTTAACATCAGTATCTGTCTGAATATCGAATGCCTTGGACATAACATGGAACGGGTATTTTCCATCAATTGTTGATATGCTAAACTTTAAATCCATGCAGAATGTATTTTAAAAATAAAATAAAATAATAAAAAATAGTAAAAAAAATAGAAATAAACAATTACAGATTTTTATACAGTTTAGGAGTCTGACTATGCACAGCATTGTAGCAGGACAGTCCTATGACATTTTTTTGGTCTCTTGTTTTCAGTTATTACTCTTTTTTTGAATGGACATTTGCATGAGAGAGAGTGTAGCAGTGATTGATATGACATTAGAAGTAGTGTGCTTTTGGGGGACCAGAGTGATGGGGATTCCAGGCATGGCCCTAGTATTGCAATTGCTGCAGTGTTGTTGCTATACAGGGTTTCAGGGTAAGTCCTGAGGGCATCTGACTGACTTTAGAAGATACAAAAGTTATATTTCTTGTTATATAGGTCTTGCTTTATCTTAATTTTAACCATGCAGCAGAAAAGCATAAACACATGCTATAAAAAGTGAAACCATATTAATATGCTGAGCTGTAAAAGGCTCAAGTCAACAACTTCTGACAGTGCCAGTTCCACAGATAACCCACTACTATCATGGACTACTGGACTATATTGGATTACTTTGCTGAATTCATGCACCTACAACATATGAATGGCAATGGAATACCCATCTCTGACAAAAGTAAGTGAAAAGGGGGATATAAATGATCAATTTGTAGTGAAAAAAAAATATATATATATATGTATGTATGTATATACAAAATAGCAGAGATATACAGCTACTTTCTCTTAGTTTAATGAGAAGAAAGTATTTGGACAGGATATCATGATTGCATCTTATACTATGAATAACTACTACAAAGACTACAATGTGCAATATATTAACTATTGTAACTATACTACTAACCTGTTTAGAAACTATCTCATTGCTACTTCTTTCTCAATAAAATTAACATAAAAAATTTTAAAAATAAATCTGAGCCCTGGGTATGTGACAAAATTTAAATAAATATCTACTGAATCCACTTAAGGAAAAAAGGCTTTTACAACAAAGCTTATGAGACCTGCAGGGGCATGATTCCATGCTTTCTGGAAGTAAATGCTTATCTCTCCTTCTGTCTACAAGTCTTCCTCCACAAGGACTACGAAAAGAAAGAGTCCACAGATCATTGCCAAAAGCTGATAGTGTGGGGACAGTGCAATGATCTAAACCACAGGACACTTTTATTTTTCCAAACAGGTCCTATCTTTTTCTCTGGGCATTTTATAATTAATGCCTTAATGAATGCCAAGCTTTACCCCCTGACCTCTACCTCCTCTGTGCTTATCTGGTGTTTTCAGGCTCTTCTATGTCTTCACATGAGCACAACTACCAGCAGGAATTACCGATTTCTCAAAATGACAATCAAAACTGAACAGGAGCACACTTTTATAACTTCTCAGTAATCATTATAATATAACACAGAATTGGTTCCTCTTACTTTCCCAGCTTGGGAAACAAAATTAGATACCATACTTTCTAATATTAAATCATTCCAATCATCAGCCTATCCATATAGAAAAGTATTCCTTCCATCTCTAGGTTATTCTTTCCCAAAAGAGTTCCTGACACTCAGAGGCACTCATTCAAGCAAAGGGGTCAGTTTTGTTGACCTATCCTCTACTGTTTGGATCTTAAATACTCCTAAAGTCCTTTTGCTAATGGCAGCTGATGACACTGTTAGGACCTAGAGGCAACTTCAGGTCAGAGCAACTAGTTGGAAAAGGTGAGTCACTAGAGATGTGACTCTGAAAGACATAATTCTTCCCTAAATGTGACCAGCTTTCCTCCATCACACTCTCCTATCATGATGCTCTGCCTCACCACTGACTGAATCCTCTGAAAGCTAAATAAATCCTTCCTCATTTAAAATGATTTTCTGAGCTATCTTCTCGAAGTGAAGAAAAGCTTGCCCCTCCAGGAAGGCAAGTGGGAGCCTGTGCTCTTCAGCTGTTCTGGTTGGCATCGCCCCTGTCCTCCCGCAGGCACACTCACCCAGAAGCCCGCCCCAGCCAGCCGGAGCTGAGCCAACAGGAATCTCCTCATGCAGGGAGAGTAGCACTGATGCTCTACTCGGCTAGGATTGATCTTACATAAATATGTACAATGACTGTATTTTAATAAAAATATTTTAAATACTCAACCCCCAACTCCATCAAAACAAAAATAAATAAATAAATAAATAAATAAGATCTTAGCTATATGTTATTTTCAGATTTTCTTCATCAATTCAAAGAAATACACCTGTATTTATTCTTTTTTTTTCTTTTTTTTGTAGAACCAGTGTTTGAACTCAGGCCATTGCACTTCCCACGGAGGCACTTATTCTACTGAGCCATCTCCCCAACCCCTCTGTATTTATTTTTATATTTACACTTGTGTATTTAAAATCACAAAGAATGTTAGTTTTTTTTTCCAAGTGTTTTTTATTAATCTATTAGTATGCCAATTTTCTTCTTTAGATTGTTGATGTCCTTGATTTAGTTAACTGATTTTCAATTATTGAAGCAGTCTTACAGACTTGGAATACATCCTATTTGATCTAAGTGTTATTTGTTACAGAAGCTAAGTGTGCTTTGCTAATATTTTGTTCAGAATTTCAAAGCAGGTCCATAATTTTCTGTTCTTACAATACATTTATCTTGTGAATGTATAAGGGCAAAGCTGGCCTGTAAAAATAAAGTAGGTTGTTCTATGTGCCTATACTGTCTTAAAGTGTTGTATAGACTTGGTATCATTCATGCCTTAAAAATGTAGTGATATACCTGTTCTTTTTTAATATATTATGTGCATTTTATTATTAAAAAGTTTTAAGGATGGCCTTTGCTATAAATTAAAAAATACAAAATTATCTATATTAATCTATAATATATGGAGACACTTTGTACATTTTAAGTCTCTGTCTTTTACTGTATATAAATAATAAATCAACAAATCTGATTTTTAAAAAAATTTTAAATACTTGGAACAGAAATGTTAGCTACCCTGATTTGATCACTACATATTATATACATTTATCAAATTATCACACTATATCTCCCAAATTTATAAATTAAAATAGCAATTAATTTTAAAAATAAGTACATTAAATATTTTAAAGACAAATTGCTGTTAGTCATATAGCTCTCTAGAAACACAACTCCCTACCCTACACACAAATCTAGTCCCCACTGCAAGCTAAGGAGGCTGTCAGTGGTGTTCTGTCGTCTAACACACATGCCATCTGCCAAGCATTGCATCCCCTTCCCCTTCCCCAACTCCACATACACCACAGTTGAATCAGGAACCTGCACCTCTAGTGGCATAAGGATAAGCCAGTCTGGAGAATCATGGGATAGGTTCCTCAATGCCAAGGGAAAAGATAACTGCATAGGATTAAAGTGGTCTCCAGCTGCCAGGCCCCACTTACAATGATTCTCAGGAGCATTCTGACCTTATCATTCCACAGCTCCCATCCACAGCCAAAATACAGAATGCAATTCCCCACTTCACATAGGCTTCATTTCCCATAACACACCAACTACAGGTAGTGTCTTACTGTCAATCAATACCCAGGATTTTTCTGATTCTGCCTCTGCTAGGTTAGGGACCCTGAGCTTATCTCCCTGGAAAAATCAGCCTGCTAATTCTAGACTCTCAGAGAGGTCCTGCACATGCTCTGTGAAGCACTCCCCTCAGTATTCACAGTATTAATATCAACTACAGCTGCTCATGGGGAGCTGTCTCTCATCATAGCTGTCTGCAAAGTTTCTACTAGTAACTGGGCTTGTAGACCATCATAGAGTATACATATTAGTTGTGGCAATATGGGTGCACACAAAATGCTGTCGCTGCAGCTTCTGCTTTACTAGTGCCCCACCGGTACCAAAACCACTGGAGAACCCCAACAATGCTATAGCAAACCAGGTACTTTGCATACTGAGGGAGCAGTCTGTCACCATTACCAGCTCCAGGACTACCCCTGGCACTTCCTGTCCAGGAACTCATAAGCTTTGTCCCCATCTCGCTTCAGTTCCATTGCTTAGGTGCAGATCAACACCACAAGAGCCAGAGACAGATCCACACTGTGTTTTCCAGCACTGACTTTGTGCAACTTGTGCATCTCAATTCATTGTTATGGCATCTTTGTGTCTAACAGGTGCCCTGGTGATCCACGGAAACTGAACCTGGAAGATGTGTCATACACTGGTCCTGCAGACATGCTTGTGCATGCCTGAATCCTGGGGAATGCTCAGCTCAGCCTCCTGCTGCTGAGCTCTGAAACAGCAGGAGGTCACAGTTACTTTATGGATTAAGGGATGGCTGAAGCTATGGGCTCAAAACTTCCAGAAAAAGGCTGGGCACAGGTAGATGCAGAGCTTTTTCTGGTGGGACTTAAAGTTCATCGTGATGAGATGGAAAGCCCCCAGTTTTCTTGAAGTAGCAGAGGAGCGTTCAGGCAGAAGCTCAATTACAATATTTTATTTCTTTCCAGTTGCATTTTGCATATCTCTGTGTTTATTCTTTAAAACCTATATTTTCCTACAAGGGTGGATAATTTTGTGTTAGCATTGCGAAGAGATCCATAAGAGAACAAGACATTTATTTTATGATAGCTTCATCCACAGGAAATTGGAGAACTACAGTTTTCATGAAGGAAAAAAATTCAACTTTTTAAAAATCTATGAACAGGAAATAGTCAACTCTGTTTCTAAGGAGTCAATTAAGTAAAGTCCCAACAAATACTGCCAAATGCCAGCTTAGATTAAAGGACATGAATGTGCATTTCTTTTTGACCTCTTGTCACCAGTTTTAGTACCTGGCAGATTTGTAGAAAGTAGTCTGTGTGCTGTTGGAACAGAAATAGATATTAACTAGCAAGCCAGGAAAATAGAGTTCAAGGACAATCTCAAGCACCAAACATTGATGAATTTTCTTTTCATCTTTTACCCCCTGCACCTCACCTTTTCAACGTGTTCTTCTTTTACTGTCTCATCTTTTTTTTCATCTTTTACTTTAAATCCACATGAATGAAATACATATGCATTTCTCCGATAGCTTCAATATCTTCCTTCCATAGGAGCATGTCTGGAATGAGCAAATATTTGGAAGTCTGTCTGGTGTGGGTCTCTCAGCTGAGGGTACCATGCCTTTCAAGATGTTACAAAGAAATAGTATGATTTTGTCTCAAAGTCAGCAATTTAGAGCTAAATGTTGAGGTGCAAGGTACTGATAGCCTGAAAAGATGCTAGCTCATTCCCCTGCGCCTGTTACGAGAGTCAGATGCGCACAGTTGAGATGCTTAGTGTGGTCCTTCAGCCCTAAGCCTTTTATAGCAGGTTACGACAAGTGGGAATAACTACTTGCAATACTACAATCAGAATTTTTTCTCTGCTTTTCGTCTGCCAAGGTCTTTTATCTAAAGATATTTTCCAGTCTAAGAAATTATCATCTATTTCTGTAATATTAGAAATTAATTGATTAAACTGCTTTCCCAAGTAAATAAAAGAAAAAGAGCACAGAAAATAAAAGTTTTTAAATGCTTTGCTCCCATAGAGGGCTTTCAAATAATTTAAATAATAGTGCATGATGGGTTTGGGAAATGGGAAAAAAATAAATTGAATTTGTATCATATGATACAACAATGAATTGATGAGGTGTTAACAATAAGAATATAATATATTTGGATTTTTAAACTTGAGAAGACTAAAGTTCAGGAAAGATAATGATTTGGAATTCTGGAAAGATGGTACAGGGATAAGCAGCAACAAACCAACCTTTCCAAGATTTGAAATCGAAAAATAACAACTAAAGGAAGAAAAGAAGGAAGGAGATGGATCCCCAACCCAGGAAGGATCGGAGGGGAAAACCTGAAGCCCACAGAGAACACAGAGACAGGCCACAGTCTGAAAGAGGAGAGGACAAACTGCTCTTTCTCCCAGGCTCTCAGCTTTCAGTGTGGGAGAGGCAGCTGGAACCTACAGAGATACAGTGAAGAGGGCGTGGCTCCAACCAGGGAGAGATGTACCTGTGGATGCTGTGTGCTACGACAGCTTGGCCAGACGCACTTTTAGGGAGCAGCCCAGTGAGTCCAGGACTCAGAGCAGCCATGGGTTGGCTTTGTCTCAGGGCTCCTAGTGTGGAAATTCCAACGTAACTGGGTGAGGGACACCTACAGGAGATTCCAGGGCCAGGGATCTGAGGTCAGCCCAGCAAGAGGCACCTGGAGTGTTGTAGGCTGAACCACTCAGGCTCCAATCCCACAGCCAGAGGTCAGGATCAGCCTGACCCTTGGTGGAGTTGAAAGCACCAGAATCAGCACGATGCTCTAGCCCTACTGCAGGCTTGCTGAGATCATCTAACACAGATCTAGGCTCTGTCTGCCTCCCTAGTCTACAGTAAGAGTGGAAATGCCCTGAACTGAACACTACCACAAAACTATAGGCCCCAGAAGATAGCCACAAGCTTAAAACAGCAGAGAATCTTTTACTTTTTCTTTCATACACTGCCAGGCATGGTGGTACAAACCTGTTATCCCAACACTCAGGAGCCTGAGGCAGGAGAATTACCAGAAGTTTGAGGCCAGCTTTGACTACTTAGTGAGTTCAGTGCCAGTTTGAGCTATACAGCAAGTTGCTGTATCACAAATAAATAAAAATAAAAATAAATAAAAAACAACAACAAAAAGGTCATAGAGATAGCTCAGCAGTCTCAGTACCTACCTAGACAAGTACAAGGATCCAGGTTCAATCCCCGGTGCCTCATGCCATGCCGACCTCACCCTGGGCACACTGAGCGAGCCGCCAAGACTAGATGTGGTGTTGCATACCTGTAGAGGATTAGTACAAATCTGAGCTGTGCAGCGAGACCCTGTACCAAATACAGAAAATTAAAAACCAAACCAAAACAACAAAAAATGTAAATATTGTTTTTAGTTGTTTTGTTTTGTTCTTCTGTGTGTTTTTTCATTTCTTTCCCTCTGGTCTTATTCACAATTTCCTAAAGCCTGAGTAAACTGCCTTTAAATCTTTAGACTTGCTTTTGTTTTCTTTTTTTATGTATCTCTCCTCTTATTTTAAACTTTCCTCCACTAAAGGTAAAATGGCTCTATTGAGTGAATTTTTTTTTCTTTTATTCTTTTTTTAAAATTTTTTAAATTTTTTTAATGGTGGTAATTCTTTTTTTTCCCATAATTTTATTGATAAACAAATACCAATGTGACAGCTTCAAATCAAATTGGTAGGACTGTTTCAATAATTAACACATTGCATACATTCTTCCTAGTGGTTAATTGCTGTACAAGATACACATGATATCCTAACACCATTAGAACAAATCACTCTATTGATTAAGGGAATGTAACTATATATCTGTCCCAACCACTTTGAATACACAGATACAAAATGGACATTCATCTGCATCCACTTTTTGTTGTTAAGTTCCGTTATTTGAATATTATAGGTGTGCAAACTCAGCAAAATATTCTAAAAGAGTTCAGTAGCCCATAATAGTACTGGGTCTTCGGCCTGATTGGCAATGTCAGAAATTGTTGACCTGAGTCCCCTACAGCTCAAAATAAAAGCATGGCTTTACTTCTTATATTTCATTTTTATACTTTTCTGCTGGATGGTTAAGATCAAGTTAAAGCAGGACCTATGCAACAAGACTTGTAGCTTTTGGGTCTGATAAGGTCAGTGAAATCCCCTCAGGTTTTGTCCTGAGATCCTGTACCTCAGATTGTAGAACCTTTGTCAGTGTCAGCCATGTGGATGAGTCACGGCCATTGCTTGGCCAATGTGCTCTCTGTGA
>NW_004524616.1:10345826-10361419 GCF_000260255.1 Octodon degus
TGAGAAAAATGTGTATTCAGCTGTGTTTGGGTGGAACACTCTGTATATGTCCACCAAGTCCATTTGTTTCAAGCTCTGGTTCAGTTCTGTTATTTATTTGCTAAGTTTTTGTCTTGTTTACCTATCTTTTAGAAATAAGGGGGTGTTAAGCTGTCCCGTTAAAATTGTGGTATTAGATATTAATTTTTTCATGTCCATTAAGATTTGTTTGATATAGTTGGGTGCTCCCGTGTTTGGTGCATACATATTTATGAGTGTTACCTCTTCCTCTTGAATTTTTCCCCTAACCAGTGTATTATTTATTTCGCTTGATCATTGTTGGTTTGAAGTTGAGTTAAATTGCTACCCCTGCTTTTTTCTGAGTTGCTCGGGCATGTAGTATTGTGTTCCATCCTTTGACTTTCACCCTATGAATGTCTTTATGAGTTAATTGTGTTTCTTGTATGCAGTATATTGTTGGGTTTTGTTTCCTAATCTACTGTGCCAGTCTATTTCTCTTAATAGGTGAATTGAGTCCATTTACATTGATGGTTAGAATGGAGATGTATTGACTTATGGTTGACATGTTATTTACTTGTTGTCGTTTACTCCTTTTTCTCCTGTGTTTAATTGCTTACCCTATTTAGTTGGTTGCTTCTGATCTCATTTGTGCAGTTCTGATCATTTTGGTCCCTCTCTAGAACATCTTTCAGTAGCCTGTGTAGAGTTGGCTTTGTCATCACGAAATTTTTTAGCTGTTCTTTTTCATGAAAGTATTGTACTTCTCCATCAAACTTGAAAGAGAGTTTTGCAGGGTATAGTAGTCTGGGCTGGAATTTGTTTTCATAGAGGACCTGAAGTACTCTGCTCCATGCTCTTCTTGCCTGCATGGTTTGTGAAGAGAAGTCGGCCATAATTCTGATGGGCTTTCCTGTGAATGTGATCTGCTTCTTTTCTCTAGCGGCTTTCAGTAGATTATTCTTGAGCTGGATTTCTGGGATCTTGACTATTATATGTCTCAGTGTGTTTTTCATTGGGTTGAGATTACTTGGCATTCTGTATGCTTCGGTTACCTGAATGTCAGATTGTTTCCTCATATTTGGGAAGTTTTCTGCTATTACTTCTGCCCATATTTTTTTAATGTCATTTGTATTGACTCCTTCTTTCTCATTGATGCCTATTAGTCTCACATTGTTCATCTTTGCATCATCTTGCAGGTGATGGATTATTCTTTCCTGCATCCTCGTTGTTTTAAAGAGATTCTTTCTTACCTTTTCACTAGCTGCACCAGCATCTTCAAGATCTAAAACTCTGTCTTCAATTTCACTTAAATGGTTTTGCAAGCTTGTGATTGAGATTCTAATTTCCTCTATATCTCTTTGACTCTGCTTCATGCGATCTATTTCTTTCCTGTATTACTCATACAGGGAATCCGTCATTTTTCTAATCTCCTCCATTTTTTTTTATCAATGTCTTCTTTAGAAGCATATAAATTCATTTACTGCAGTGTTTTTTTCAGATTGGGTTTCCTCCCTATGTTTCTGTAGTTGCTTCTTTACTTCAGATGCTATGAGTTCTGACAATTCTTTTTTTATTTCAGAAAAGAATTGTGCTCTGAGTTCCTCTATAACTTTCTGCTGTTGCTTATTTACTATTGACCCTATCAATTCATGCATTTGAGTCGAGCTAGTGTCCTCTGCACTTGTTCTAGGTGGGTATTGGGTTTCCTCCATATGTTTCTGCATTTGATTCTTTACTGCAGATGTTATTAATTCAAGGATTTTTTTAATTTCCAATCTGAGTTCCTCTATACCTTTCTGCAGCTGTTTGTTTATTTCAGAAGCCGTTGATTCATTGCTTTCAGCTGTGTAATTCCCAATTTGTTCTATGTTAGTGTCCTCTGCACTTGTTATGGGTGGGCTTGGGTTCTGAGGTTGCATTTTGTTCCTTCTTGTCATTTTGTGTAACACTGTCTTCTGACTTTTGTTGTAGATCTTCATTGCAGTTATAACCTTAGCACGTACTGAAGTTCAGGTGCAGATCTACAAAGTTTGGATTTATCCAGCTGTGCCTGGCTTGGGTCTGGCTGCTGTGCTCAGCTCCTTCCTACTACTGCCCTTTAGGGTGAACCTGTTGTGCCCCTGTGGCAAGATTTTCTGCTCCTGGACTAGCTGGGTAGTTCTATCCTCTACATTCTCTGCAGGGATTTCAGCTTCAGGGTTTCAACCCAGGCCTGCATGTCAGACCTGAGCTGAGCCTGGAGGGGACAAGGTGGAGTAGCGGGGAGAGTCAGCTTTCCCACACACTCACTGGGCCTGGGCTAGGACTGGTTCTAGGGATTCCAGGAATGGGGCAGAAATTCCTACTTGGCTGATGGGGTGGGGGAGATGCTGCGGAGTTTTGGGGGGCGTCCCAAGGGGGTGGAAGAGGGTCTCACTCACCTGCGCTTGGGCTGGGACCAGTAATAAATCCCGCTGGCGCCAGGTAGCCAGAAGCTCTCCCACACACTCACCAGACCTGGGCTAGGACTGGGTCTGGGGGTTCCTGGAACATGGCAGAAATTCCTACTCGGCAGGCTGGGTGGGGGAGGTGCTGTGGAGTGGTTGGGGGCATCCCAAGGGCGTGGAAGAGGGTCTCACCCATGCTGCACCTGGGCTGGAACCAGTAATAGGTCCCACTGGTGCAGGGTAGCCGGAAGCTCTCCCACACTGAGTGAATATTTTTTGTATAAAATTTTCTGATTTATTTTAGATTTTGTAATGTAACTGTTACCCATTCTTAAAGGTGACAAGTTAACAGTGAATACAGTTTTTCATTTTCTAGACTATGTTTGATGTTATTGTTACTTTTGTTTGTACTACTTTAGCCTAGATGACATAATTGTTCCTCCTTGTACATCAATACTGTCATTGTCTAGTGGTCATAAACAATACCAAAGCCAAGGACTAAAAAACAGGGTGCAGGTTGGGGAGATAGCTCAGTGGTCTAAGCATCTGCCTGGAAAGCACAAAGACCCTGGTATTGCATGCTGTGCTGGTCCTGGAAATGGGCATGGTGGCACATGCTTGCAATTCCAGTGCTAGAGAAGCTGAGACAAGGAGGATCACTATGAATCTGAACTGCATAGTGAGACCCTGTATCCAATAAGTGAATAAATAAGAACAGAATGTTAAGCCAAATAGTCACCAACCTCTCATTCCTAATAAATTGAAGAGGCACGATCTTGAGATAGACTCAAAAACCAAAAGGAAGCTATGCCTAGAAGACATCTCTGAAAATTAGTCATTTCCTAAAGAGGCCTTGATATTGGTAACAAAGCTATCTACCATAAATAATATATAAGAATCAATGCAGAAAACATAAAAAACAGAAAATGAAAAAAGAAAAGATGGAAACAAGATACAACCCTAGATATCCATCTCACTCAATGCAAAACCACGAGACTTGAGATAGAAGAAAGCAAAAGCCACTCAACTAAAATTTCTAAAATGATAACAGTGGAAGTAACAAAGCACATAAATTAGGCTCTAGAAAAAGTCAGCTATAATCACACAGATAATTAAGGAGATGATGACCATAATGAAGGACATAGTTAGTGAATCAAGATTCATTACAGATAAGAAAATAGAGAAGCTTAAGAAAGTTATGGAAACCAGAAATGCTTGACATAGGAAAGAGTAGATTCCATAAAATAGATTCAAACAGATATCCAGGCCATTAAAATTTCTGTTGTAATTGTGTACATCAGAATCAACCGTGTGAAGATAGAATATCATACCTAGAAAACAAGTATGTTTTTAGTGACTAATAAATGAAAGACTTCTTAAAAATAAACAGAGACCATGAAAAATCCATTAAGCTGCATCTAGATGATGGAAAAAGTAGTAACATAATATTAATTGGAACAAGTGAAAAATGGCACAAAGGGCCTAAAAATACTGTTCAAAGAAATAATGACCAAAAGCTTCTCAAGCATAGAAACAATTTTTTTAAATGTATTTGGTGCAGAGTCTCACTATGCAGATCAGACTTGTAATGATCTTCCTGTTTACAGCCTCTGCAATGCTGGGATTACAGGCTTTCACCACCACACCTGGGTTTGGTCACTGGCTCAGCATGCCCAGGGGGCAGGGCTGACATAGCATGTGGTGCAAGGGATTGAACCCTGGTCCCTGAGCTTGCCAAAGCAGATGCTCAGTCCACTGTGCTTGCCCTAGAAACAGAATTTGATATTCAGATAAGTGAGGCATATAGAACTCTATTAGCCATTAAAAAAATCCACTACACCAAGGGGTGTTATAGTCAAGATTCCAGAAATTCAACACAATAACAGAATAGTAAAAGCTGTTAGAAAAAAAGACATAAATCACCTATAAAGGAAAAAACATCTAAAGCAAAACTGTCTTCTCAACACAATACTTGCATCAAGGAGAGATGGGCAAAATATGTGTCAAACCCTCAAAGAAAACAACCTCCAACCCAGATTGCCATGCCCTGAAAAACTATCTTTCAAAATTAATGGAAAAATATGATATTTCCATGATGAAGTACAGCTGAAGATATTCATGTCCACAAAACCAGCAATCCAAAAATTATGAATGTTATTCCAGAAAAAGACAACAAAAAGCAAATTATTCCATGACCACAATAGAATGAATCCACTAGATAAGGCAGTAATTGAACAGAAGGGAAAGAAAAAAGAACCTACAACAGGAAAATAAAATGACAAGGATAAATAATACATATTAGTTATGATTATCAATGCAAATGGTCTCAATTCACCAGTCAAAACAAAAAGATTTCAAAATGGATCAAGAAACAAAATTAAACAATAGGCTACATACAAGAAACACATTTAACTCAAAGTGAAATTCATAGAGTGAAAGTCAAAGAATGGAGGAATAGTGAGCCTTGGTGAGCCTCAATGAACCTCATGAGGAGAAATACCCTGACCACTCACCTCCATCATCACAAAAGCCACAGGGAGCCTAAGGAGACTCCAGGAGCCTTGGTGAGCCATGCAGGAGGGGAGAAATACTGCCCACAATCATGGGAGTGGCGGTGAGCCTCAGTGAGCCTTAGGAGCTTGTGGGAGGAAAGAAACCCCACCCACAACTACTCAGTGATTCAGTAGCTTTGAGCTGGAAGAAACCTGTGCCTGGCCCATACTGCTATGCTGTAAGCCAGGCAGCCAGTGTGGGAAGCACCTGGGACATGGCAGCCAGCTTCTCTAGAGGATGTGAGTAAATCTAATAAGAGGAAACAATTTGCCTACAGACTCCTAATTTATGATCAGTTCTGCTATGGATTTGTTCCTATGGTCAAAACTGCAAAACAGATAGTTATCACAGTCAGTTTAAACATTGTGCTAATTGTACTACTGCAGCTAGGAAGTCATTTCTGTTGTAATTGGGTGTTTTCCCTTGGGTAACAATATTGGGAAGCACTGGGATCATGATTTGTAACACAGTCCTACACCAAAACACTGGGTATTGAAACCCAGTTGAAATCCAAAAAGAAACCAATACACCACTCTCAATTCATTGGGAAGGCAGGATCTTGGGACAGACACAAACCAAGAACCTCCTACATATATAAAATTGGAAAATTCACATGGATCATCACAGAAAATACAATAAAAATAAGTTTTTGAAATAGAAAATGTCAAAATAAAGGAGCAAAATTTAAACTGAGACCTCCAGCCCACCAAGAATAACTCCAAAAGATATAAACATAGAAGAAATTGGAAGTCACACACCTGAAATTTCAGAAATTATAGCAATAGAATTAAAGAAATTATTCCATCAGACTATAGAAGAAATCAGATAAGAAATAATCTCTCAGAGAAAAAAGAAATGACAACCATAACCAAAGAAATGTTCAACATAGCTAAAGAAGACATAGATTTTAAAAATGAAGAAATATAGAAAAATAATGGAAACATAGGAAACTTTGAATGAATAATACAGGAAAAATTAGTATGCATGATCAAAGAGATATCCAGGAAATTAAAACTTCCATTGGAAGCTGGCAAAACCAACTGAAAGAAACTGAAGACAGACTCAGACCTTAAAAACTGCATTAAAGCTAGGGATTGTGAAAAAAAGAGCTCTTAAAAATAACAAGGAAGCAAGAAACAACAATTCAACAGCTGAAAGATGATGCAAAGTAAAACAATATAGGTGACAGGAGACAACAAAAAAAAGTAAGAATCAACAAATGTGATATAAAAAACTATACAAAGAAGTAATAGCAGAAAATTTCCCAAACATGGGACAAGAATCTGACATATAAATAAGGAAAACATTATATTATTCCAATTAGCCATAAACAGAATTAATCTAAACCCAGACATATAATAATCAAGATCCCAGAAACTCAGCACAAGAACAGAATATCAAAAGCTGTTACAAAAAAGGAAATAGATCAACTATAAAGGAAAGCCCATCAGAATCATCACAGATTTATTAACGAAAACCACCAAGTCAAGAAGAGCTTTCAGTAAAGTATTTCAGGTCCTAAAATAACCATTCATATCCAGATTTATGTAATATACAAAACTATCTTTCAAAATTAATGGAGAAATAAGACACTTGTATGACAAAGAAAAAATGAAAACATTCATGACCACTAAACCAACCCTACAAAGAGAACTGAAAGTTATTCTAGAAAGAAATAAAAAGGACCACAATTCCAAGAACAACAATATAAATGAATCACCAAGCAGGGCAAGCAATTAAACACAAGGTAAAATTAGGGAACCAACACCAGGAAAATAAAACAACAAAGATAAGCCAATACATATCAGTTATAACCAGTTATATAAATGGCCTCAATTCACCAATCAAAAAGAAACATGCTGGCAGAGTGGATCAAGAAACAACATCCAACAGTGTGCTGTTTACAAGAAACACATTTGATGTAAAAAGAAATTCATAGATGGAAAGACAAATGATAGGAAACAAAACCCATATGACAGAATTAAGAAAAAAAGCAAGGGTAGCTATTCTGTTTCCTGACAATGTAGGCTTCACACTAAGAGTGACCAAAAGAGATAAAAAAAAAGAGGTCACTATACACTTGTAAGGACAAGACTTCAAGATGAAGAAATAACATAAGTATATACGCACCATATATGGGAGTGCAGAACTATGTAAGATAGCAGAACTCAGTGGCCCATACTTTTTAAACAAACTGTGTTGTGATACAAAAAGCACAAACAAACTCCTGTTGTGATACAATTGGAAAAGATTCAGTTATAGTTTGAGATAGATTTGAATGTAACTGAAAGCAGAAATCTAGTTGATATATTTCCTGCTTCATATTGGGAATAACTCTTAAGAAATTACTACTTGTCATATTTTGTGTAGTATCACAGAAAATATCCTTAATAACCTGAAAAAGATATTAAAACACTATTCTTTATTTAACTGTGTGTCCATTAGAGAGAAAATAATCCCTCCAATTTTCTCTAATAGAAGGCAGATTGAGTGCAGAAGCACATATTGAAAACCCAGTTATCAACTATTAAATGAAAAATTAAAGATTTACAAAAATGCAAAACAGTGTTATTCTTTGCAGTATTTTGTTTTAGAAATGTTTTAAAGAAAAATATATGTGAACATCTTGACTTTATTATTAATTTTAAATGAATTTATAAATATTTTAAATTTCTGTTGGAATTTCTAATAAACTAAATAACAATATATACCCCTTGTAAAAAATAACTATATAATGTTTATCTTATATAGACAGAAAAATTAGAATAAAATATAAAGATATCATAACAGGGGACTTTAACACAGCATTTTCACAAACAGATATGTCAAACTGGTAAAGAAATAACAGAATTACACCAAACTTGTGAAAAAGTTGACTTGGTAAATCTTCACAGAGTGTTTCACCCAACATCAGACTACACCTTCTTCTCAGCTATGCACAGGATGTTCTCTAAAATAGACCATATACAAGCCCATAGAACAGGTTAAGTGAATGAAAAATAATTGCAATTATCCCGTGCATATTATCTGACCATAGTGCAATGAAATTGGAACTTATTGACAAAAAAATCACAAAAACTCCATAAATACATAGACATTACATAACACCCTCCTAAACAATCAATGGATCACAGATCAAATTAAAGAAGAAATTCAAAAATATATACAATCAAGCAAAAATGTGGATATAACTTACCAGAACCTAATGAGAGCAGTCCTTACAGGGAAATTTATAGCAGTGAATTTTTACATAGGGAAAGCAGAACAAGCACAAATAAACAACCTAATGCTGCACATCAAAATTCTAGGGAAAAGAAGAGAAAGTCAAGCCAAGAGCTGAAATAAGGGAGGAAATTATAAAGATCAGAGCAAAAATTAATGCAATGAAGAATAAGAAAACAATTCAAAGAATTAATGAATGCAAGAGTTGGTTCTTTGAAAGAATAAATAAAATTAGTAAACCCCTATCCAACCTTATAAAAAAAAAAAACCTCAAGTTCATGCAATAAGGAATAAAACGGATGAAATCACTACAGATCCAGTGTCATAAATATCTACTCTGAAAATCATTACTTTCACAGGATGAAAACACAGAAGAAATATACAGATTTATAGATGCCTATGCAGCACCAAAGCTGAATCAGATATAAAAATTCTGAATAATCCCATATCAGTCAATGAAATTAAAATTGTAATTATCATCTTACCAGCAATTAAAAGCCCAATTCATGATGCATTTACAGCTGAATTCTACAAGAAATTTACAGCACATTTAATAATAGTACTTCTCAAACCCTTTAATGAAATTTAAAAGGAAATAATTATACTGATGACAAAACCAGCAAAAGATCCAACCAAAAAAAGAGAACTACACGTCAGTCTCCCTAATGAAGTGGCAAAAATCCTCGGTAAAATGTTAGCAAACAAGTACAGCAAATCATCAAGAAGATTAGATATCATGATCAAGTGGGATTCATCCCAGGAAGGAATGGTTCAATATATGCAATTCAATAAATGTAATATACCATGCCAAAAGAGCCAAAGATAAAAATCATACAATCATCTGAATACATGTAGAAAAGGCTTTTGACAATGTCCAAAGCTCATTCATGATAAAAGCCCTACAGAAAATTGTAATAGATGGTCTTTCCCTCAAACTGATAAAAGCCATCTATGATAAACCAACAGCCAGTAACATACTAAACGGACAAAAAATGAAAGTGTTCACTTTCAATTGAGGAACAAAACAAGGATGCTTATTAACATCACTCCTATTCAATATAGTTCTGGGAATATTAGCCAAAGAAATTAAATAAGAGACAGAAATAAAATGAATATGGGATTGGAGAGGAAGAAGTTAAATTATCATTGTTTATAAGTGACATATACTCTACATACAAGATACCAGAAACTCCAACCAAAGACTTGTAGATTTACTAACCAAATTCAGTAGTATAGACGGATACAACATCGACACTCAAAGATCAATAGCATTCCTGTACACAAACAACAAACTCAATAAGAGCAAATCTAGTAAACACCTTTACAATAGCATTCAAAGTAATGAAATATTTAGGAAAGAAACAAATGAAATAAAAGAGCTATACAGTGAAAATTACAGTATTTTGAAAAAAGAAATCAAAGAGAGTTTCAGGACATGGAAGATACTATTTTCTCATGGATAGAAATGACCAAAATTGTTGAAATGGCCATACTGTCAAAATTGTTATGCGGATTCAATGCAATCTCAATTAAAATGCCATTGGTATACCTCACAGATCTAGAGAAACATAATTAGAAGTCAGGTGGAGCCAGAAGAAACCTAGAATAGCAAAAAGAATCATGGGCAATAAAGGCAAGGTAGGAGGTATCACAATCCCTGACTTGAAATTATAGTGTAAATCTACTGTGGTAAAGTCAGCATGATACTGGAAAAAATTTTAAAAAGTGCTGAGGATCAGTGGAACAGATTAGAAAGTGCAGGCACAGCTACAGACACAAGCAGCCACCTTATCATTGATAAAGGAGCCAGGCGAGTACACTGGGAGAAAGATAGCCTCTGCAAGAAATGGTGCTGGAAAAACTGGCATTCAAAGCCAAATTGAAAAAATTAGGCTCTTGTCTATCACTATGCACTAAACTAAAGTCAAAATGGATCAAAGATCTAAATATTAGAAAAGGAACACTAATTCTATCAAAAGAGAAAGTAGGTAGAAATCCCAAAGACATAGGAGTAGACAGAGAATTCATGAACAAAAAACAAAATAGATGGGAACTACTTCAAAGAATCAACAACTGGAATCTCACCTTATTGAAAATTTTGCACATCAAAAGAAACCACTAACAGAGTAAAAAGAAAACCCATGAGTTGGGAAAAAATTTTAGCCAACTCTTCCTCAGAAAAAGGATCTCTATGTACAACACACGATTTTAAAAATTAGACCCCTAAAAATCAAATAACCAGTCAAAAACTGGCCATCTGAGATAAAAACACACTTCTCAGATGAAAAAATGCAAATAGCAAATAAATAGAAAAACTGTTCAACATCATTGATCATTTGAGAAATGCAAATTAAGACAATTTAAAAGATAACAGGCCACAGATACCATCTAGGATGAAATTAATCAGTCCCTAAAATTAAAAAGTAATTCCAATGCAGTATATCAAAATTTATGGCATACAATGAATGCATTGCTACAAAGGAAATATGTAGTATTGAATTATCCTATCAGAAAGACAAAATGAGCTCAAATTGATACCCTATTGTTGAAGCTCATGCCTCTCAAAAAGAGAGGAACAACTTAAACCCAAACCTTGTATGTTGAAGCAAACTATAAATTATAAAAATCAGGAGAGAAATGCAAGTAATGAATCAATAAATTGAAGAGTTGTATTTTTGAAAGAATAAATAAAATTGATAAACCTTTAGTCAATCTTATCCAGGAAAAGGAAACAGAAGACACAATCAATCCAATTAGACACAAATAGGGTAAAATTACATCATATCCTGTAGAAATCTAGATAACATATGCCTATTTTGAGAGAAATTTATTCTAATAAAATGGATACACAGAAGAAATAAACAGACAGCTAGATGCATTTAAATTACCAAAGCTGAATCAAGAAGATAAAATTGTAAAAAACCCAATATTTGTCAAAGAAATTGGAGATATAATTAAAAACATGGCAATACAAAAAGCCTAGGTTTTGATAGATTCATTGCTGAATCATATTTAGACAAGAACTGATCCTGCTGTTCTTCAAACTCTTTAATAAAATTGAAAGGAAAACAATATCCCCAAATTCATTTTTAAGTTTTTTTTTAATTTTATTGAGAAACAAATAACAATGAGACAGTTTCAAAACTTATTAATAGGACAGTTTCAATAATTAATACACTGTACATTGTTATCTTCTTAGTGGTTATCCATAGTACAAGATGCAGACAAAATATCCTGTCCAAACACTATTAATACAAATCTTTCTTCTCATTGAATTAAGCAAGAGTAGCTGTATATCTATCCTAACTATTCTGCATATACAGATATAATATCCCCAAATTCATTGGTGGTAGCAAATATTACCCAGATATGAAAATCAGAGAAAGAAAAAACAAAAGAAATTAAAGCAAAGAAAAAATGAAAGAAAGAGAAAAGAGAAGAAAACAGAGAGAAATATAAGCCAATCTCTCTAATGAACATATCTGAGAAAAATCCTGAGTAAGATACTTGCAAACGGGATCCTGCAAATCATCAAGATTATGCACCATGACCAAATAAAATTCATCCAAGGGACACAGGGATGGTTCAACATACACAAATCAATGTATGCTATATACCATATCAGAGGTAAGAACAAAAACAATTTGATCATTTCAGTAGATATACAAGAAGCACTTGACAAAGTCTAACACCATTTATGGAATACAGAATATTGGAACAGAAGGTCTTTATTTTAATCTGATAAAAGCCATCTATAAAAGATCAACAACTAACATGTTAAGTGGTCAAAAACTGAAACCTATACCTTAAAATCAGGAAAAATACAAGGATGTCCACTATCATCCCTCCTATTCAATACACTTCTAGAAACATTAGACAGAACAAATCAACCAGATAAATAAAAACAAAGAAGATAAGAAATAAAAATAGTAAATTATCATTATTAGTAGATGACATGATAGTCTACATGAAAGACCCCAAAAACTCCACCAGAAAACTCCTAGATTTTTAAGAAATCAAGTTCCATACCATAGCAGAATAGAAAGTCAAAACACGAAAATCAATGGTTTCTTTACACAAATAACAAACTCATTGAGGTAAAAATTAAGGAAACAACACCTTTCAAGGTGTCATCAAAGAATGAAATAATTAGGGATCAGTCTAATGAAAGAGGTAAAAGACTTTTACATTGATGGGGCCGGGGAGATGACTCAGTAGAATAAGCACTTCCCTGGCAAGGCCTGAGTTCAATCCCTGGTTCTGCCAAAAAAAAAAAAAAAAAAAAAAAAAAGAAAGAAAGAAAGAAAGAAAAAAGAAAGAAAGAAAGAAAAAAGAAAAAGAAAAAGATTTTTACATTGAAAATCATACTATTTTGAAAAAAGATATCAAAAAGAACATCAGAAAATTAAAAGATATCCCTTGTGCTTGGATAAGGAGAACCCATCTAGTGAAAATTCCCATTCTTCCAAAAGTGTTATACAACTTAATCCAACGCAGATATCAAAATACTAATAGGATACCTCACAGAACTAGAAAAAAACCTAAAATTCAATTGGAACCAGAAGAGATCTTGAGCCTGGCAAGCATGAGGTCATGAGTTCAGTTCCTGGTAACAAAACAGAAAGGCTGGGAATGTAGTTCAGTAGTGCAGTCCTTGCCTAGCATACTTGAGGTCCTGGGTTTGATTCCCAGCACTCCAGAAAGAAAGAGATTCCCCAGAAGAGATCTTAAATAGCAAAAGGAGTTCTAGGCAACAAAGACAAGGCAAGGGATTTCACAGTCCCCAATTCAAAATAATACTACAAAAGTACTTTAATAAAGACAGTATAGTACAGACAAAAAAAAAAACAAAAAACAAAAGATCTGACATCAATGGGACAGAATAGAAGATGCAGAAACAACTCCAAGCATACTCAGCCACTATATCTTTGACAAAAGAACCAAACACTTTCCTTGAAAGAAAGATAGTGTCTTTAATAAATATTGGTTGGAAAACTGGTTTTCCACATGCTGAAGATTACATCTAGGCCCATTTCTCTAACCATACATGAAACTAAAATTAAAAATTAAACCAATAATCTAAATATTGTAGCAAGACACTAAAGCCACTGGAAGATAGAATAGTTAAAACTCAAAGACATTGATGTAGGCAATGAATTTATAAAGAAAGCCTTCATCACACAAGAAATATTAGAAAAAATCAACAACTGGGAGCATATCATTTTAAAAAGCTTTTATATAATAGAAGAAACCTCTAACAGAGTTAAGAGATAGCACATAGAATAAGAAAAACTTTTATCAGTTATTCCTCAGAGAAATTACTAATATCTCAAATATATAAATAACTCAGTACTTTAAATCCTGCCCTGAAATTTAAAGATTCAATCTCAAGATGGACATTTGAAATGAACAGACCCTTGTTAGATGAAGAAGTGCAAATAGCAAATAAATATATGAAAAATATTCAACATTACTAGTCTTTCAAGAGATGAAATTAAAATAACACTCATAATCTATCTCACTGCATAAAATGGCTACTATCAAAAAATCAGGTAATAACAAATGTGGAGAAAAAGAGACTCTGCTTCACTCTAAATGCCAGTGTAACTTGATATAACCAATATTGAAATCAGTACTGATATTCCTCAAAAAACTAAAATTAGAGCTTTTGTTAGACCTATTTGTTCCCTTTGTAAGTATCTTCCCAAAAGAATTAAAAGCACCATACTGCAGTAGTATATGCATGCCCATGTTTATAACACAACATTTTGTAATAGCTAAATCTTGGAAACAGCTCACTTGTCCATCAATGCAGAATAAATAAAATGTAATGTACTTCTTGTGATGACATACCAATTATTACCATACAGTCTCACAAGTGAGTTTTTTTAATGGGTAATAAATGGAAGAAAAAGACAAGAAAAAGAAAAAAATGTCACAGGATTGTCCTGCTACAATGCTGTATATGGTTAGATTTCTAAGTTTCTGTGTAAAAATATGTAATTGTTCGTTCATATTCTTTAAATATTTTTCATTTTTAAAATTTTATCTCCATATTCTGTAGGGACTTAATGTTTAACATATCAATACTTGATGGAAAATACCTGTTCCATGTTATGCCTAAGATGTTTGATATTCAGACAAATAGTGAGGTTAAATCTAACTGCATATGTTGTAGGGTAATAATAAGCTTCTCTTCTGGGGGGTTAACCTAAGTTTGCAGAACAAAAATTAGAGAAATAGAAGGGCTGCAAGGACAGCCAACATTTGGTCCATATCCTTTCAAGGTCAGTGAAGACTCAGGACATAGGAGAACCTACACTGTAACATCATGTAACTCAGTTGTTTCTCACATTATGTGATCAAGGAGATTATGGAGCCACAGAGCAATGTGATCAATGACATAGAGTGTGCCTAAGAAGAGTCACCTAGAGAGAAAATATTCTCTCAGGCTTTCACGGAAAGCAAATTGTTCAAGCAATGGCAGTGACTCACCCACATGGCTGACACTGACAAAGGATCTGCAAATGGTGGTACAGGGTTATAGGATAAATCCTGAGGGCACTGGACTGAACTTATCAGATACAAAAGTTACATTTCTTGTCACAGGTCTTGCTTTATCTTGATCTTAACCATCCAGCAGAAAAATATAAAAACAAGGTATACAAAGTGAAGCCATATTAATATGCTGAGCTGTGAAAGGCTCAAGTTAATAACTTCTGTGGCTAACCCACTACTATTGTGGACTGCTGGACTGTGTTGGATTGTTTGGCTGAATTCATGCATCTACAGTATTTAGATGCCAATGGAATACCCATTTCTGACAAAAAAGGACTATTTTGTATCTTTATATGCAGAATAGTTAGGATAGATATATAGCTACTTTCTCTTAATTCAATGAGAAGAAAGATTTGTACTAATAATGTTTGGGCAGGATATTTTGTCTGCATCTTATACTACAGATTACCACTAAGAAGATAACAATGTACAATGTATTAATTATTGAAATTGTCCTATCAACCAGTTTTGAAACTGTCTCATTCATATTTTTCAATAAAATTAAATTAAATTTTAAAAGAATAAATAAAATTGGGTCTTATACAATGGAGTACTATTCTGCCATAGTAATAGATGAACTTACCTACTTTTAGGTAAGTGTCTTCACCTTAGGAATATAATTTTGTGAAATAAATTGAGCACACATGCTTAAACATCACACTCTTTCTCTTGTTAAAAAGTCCAAAGTATATATATGGATCAAAATGGATCATAGATATCAGCAAGTAGGAAGAAAATATTCAAATAAGAAGAGAACAACTGGTGGGGGGAAGGAAAGAAGGAAGGAAGAAAGGAAGGAAGGAAGGAAGGAAGGAAGGAAGGAAGGAAGGAAGG
>NW_004524616.1:10363510-10384488 GCF_000260255.1 Octodon degus
GCATCTTGTACAGCAACTAACCACTAAGAAGAATATATGCAGTGTGTTAGTTATTGAAACTGTCCTACCGATTTGATTTGAAACTGTCTCATTGCTATCTGTTTATCAATAAAATTATGAAAAAAAATTTAAAAATTTAAAAAAAAGTGAGAGGTCAAGCATGACTGAAAGGAAAGAAGTGGAATGGGAAAATGTATTAAGAGCTATCATGTACCAGTACAAATTCTTCATGATGAATACGGTCTTTATGTATGTCAAAACTGTATCAATAAAATTAATAAAATAAAAAATAAAAATTCAAAAAGAAATATCACAGCAAGTATTTTTTAGATATAAGTCTTCTTTACGTAGAAATGCAAAGTTCATTGTTAGATTCATGCATTATAAAATGATATAAAGTAATAAATAATTATGATAAATCAAAAAATGTATAATTTATCTCACCATTGATGGTGGAGCCCAGGTTCAAAGGATTGGTCTACCATGGTAGCCTCCTAAAACCTGACCCATCAGTAATACGAAGATTTTCCAGGAAAGCCACAGCTTGTAGAGTGTCCTACTACAATAGAAACCTAGAACTGGCTAAGAGTTGCTGAGCATCAAGCTGGATAAATCTGAAATCATTTGCTTGTAACAACAAATAAAAACAAGTAGAAAAACACTACAATTGTTTATTGAGATTTCTGCTGTAGCACACTATTCTGAGCACTTTATAGTCAGGGCCTCAGACAAAATGTGAGATGAGTAGAAGCTATTACAGCTCATCAGTACTTAACCTTCTCCTCTTTGGGATCCCAAAGACACACATTCCCATTGTGTTTAGGTCATAGAACTAACTAATTAACCAATATATAAAGTAAATTTTCTGCAAAAGGGTATTGGGACTCATTGGTTTCTTGGTGGTCCCTGGAAGAAAATGGCAAGGGGATTTAGAAAATGAAGACAAGAGAGAAAAGCTGGGGTCAGGTGGAGGCCGCTTTACTGAGTGAGCAAGAAGATTAAATGACAATTGTATGGCTATTCATTTATACTCTTGCAAAGTTAGTATCAGGAGACACAAGATTTCCTGGTAATGAATGGCTGAAATTGTCTAGGAAGGATGCTTTTCTCAAGACTGAGGTAGCTTGACTGCTCTAGACACTGTGACCTTATCTTGCTTCTACATATATAACCAATTTCCAGCTTCAGCCCCTTCCAAAAAAAACAGCAGGGGATGAAGATGTGGAGGATGGAGAGAGGCAAGACATGAAAATAATATTAAGATACATTATGTATTTGTACCTACTCCCTAGGGGAAGTGTAATCATTATTTCCTGCACACATGAACTAATAAAAATAAATAAATAGAAATTATGCTTTCTGTTCATTAAATTGCTTTACTTCATCTTAAGATATTCTACTGTATCTAAGAATACTCTCAAAGTTAGCTGGTAACCTTCAGATATGGTCACCGTTCAATGTCTAGTCCAGCAGAACATTGCAGAGTTGTCTGCTCCAAGAAAGTAACAGATCTAATAAGGACTTTTGTCCTGCTTTTTCACTGGTTCCCAAGGAAATGGTTTTACTTTTTGCTTTGCCAACTCCTGCTTGACCTAGGTACAAATTTAGCCAGGGGCATGGTGTGACAGACACAAAGTTAACTTGCTCAAGGGGTACTTTGAAGTTACTCTCAATTGGGTGAAGGGGAAACACTCTCCTCTCCCTTTATTAAAAACTTGGGGAGAGAGAGAAGAGAAATATCATCTTCAAAGAAAAATCTCACCAACTGTTGATCATTTTCATGGCCCTCTGCCATTTCCAGAGTATGCTTTGCAGATCTGAAAATCTTTAGTACCTCGTGTTTTATTCTTGGACAGATAGCTCAACTGAGACCACAGAAAATGTTTTGAAGCCTGTCTAACTCATCTTTGTCTTCTGCATCTTACACATGATGAAAAATTTTGTGCTATGCAAGAAACCAGAGCTCCTTGTATGTTTGGGTTCTTCAATAGTAAATAGTACACTCCTCTCTATTTCACATGTTATATCTGGGTGTAATTTACACTTCATGAGGGAAGATTAGACCTCATGAATTTTCACATTTTTGAGACAATGAAACTTTCCTAGATTTTTAAAATAGTCATTCCATCCCCCACCACTTCAACTATGTCTTAAATATTATTGTCATAGAAATAAAAATAAAATTGTAATCAATGAAAAGTCCTTTGTGAATGACTGAAGAATTTAGGGTTTCCATTAAGCCTGCTTTTTACAAAGTCCTCTACTCTTATTCAATGATTTTCTTTAAATTTTTAATATGACTATTCAAGACTTGTGTTTCCTATCTTCCAAGATAATGTGAGGTCCATATAATCATGGAGAAATTTTCACTGTGAATATGCATAGAAATAATATTTTCAACAAAATGTATGTTCTCATATATTATCAACAATAAATGTATATTAATCTATTTCATAGTGGGACCTGACATGATAACAGGATAAAAAATACTGGTCCAATTGTAGCTTGAATTCTCAGTTTTCAATCCCAACTAAGTGAGGTTATGTTTATTTCTAAAAGAAAAAAGAGAAAGCTTTGTCTATTGTCAGTTATTCATTGTGATGCTTGATCAAAATTGTCAACTTGACTGGTTTAAGAAATGCCTAGCAGATTAGTAAAGCATACTTCTAGGTGTGTCACAACCCACGTGGCTCTTGATGGTCCCAGGAGTAAATGGCAAGAGGATTTAGAAAAATAGACAAGAGATAAAAACTGAGGTTAGGTGGAGCCCTCTTTCTAGACGGGAGAAGAGGAACCCAGGAACCACAGTAGAGACATTTATTTATAGTTTTGACAAAGTTAGCATCACAAGACACAAGGTTGCTTAGTAACTAATGACTGGAATTGTCTCAGGCAAGATGTTTTTCTCAGGACTGAAGTGTTTCCAGCTTCAGCTGTTCCCTACATAGGTATCATTAATAGTCTTTCCAGGGATGATTTGCATGTAGGAAGCAGCTGAAGCTGGAAATTGGTCATATGTGTGGTAGCAAGACAAGGCCAAAGTGCCTAAAGCAGTCAAATTACCTCAGTCTTGAGAAAAGCATCCCACTGAGGCAATTTCAGTCATTAGTCACTAGGCAACCTTGTGTCTTGTATTACTAACTTTGCAAGAGTATAAATAAACACGCTACTGTTGTTGAGTTCCTCTTCTCTCATCAGGATTGACCTCAATCTTTCTCTTGTCTATATTTTCTTTATCCCACTGCCATTCTCCCCAGGATCACCAAGAGCCCCAACAAGTAATGACATTTGCATATAGACCAGAAAATTGAATCAAAAAGACTCATCCTGATACTGACTGGCCCAGTTCAACAGGCTTACAGTTTTGATGGAACGAAAAAAGAAGAAGGAGGAAGTTGGCTTTGAAGCCATCTCTTCTGTCCTTTGCTACTGCCATCAGACTCCAGTTTCTTGGCCTTTAAGGCAGATTCACACCAATGACTCTCAAGAGAGCATACAGATCTTGCTGGAGCTTCCAGCTTTCGGACTGAGCAAGTACTGGATCCTCTGTCTCTTTAGTATGTAGATGATTGTTGTGGAATATTCTGCCTCTTACCCTGTAAGCCAGTAAACATATCCTGTTCCTTCAGAAAACCTAACCAACATGCTCAATTAAATTTATCTTCAGGAATTAAAATGAGTCTAGAGTCAAATTGTAAGTATATGTATAGGCATTTTTATTGCATGAACATAATATAGTTAATTGCCAATGTGTATGGTAAACAAGTTATAAAAAAAAAACCCTCTCAATAAGTCAACTAAGGGTTATTTTCAGAAAAGGCTAACACCTAGACCAGAATCCTGCTTAAGTCAAATTAGCTGCTTCCTTTAATTCTATCTAGTAGTAGGGACTTAATGTTTAACATATCAATACTTGATGGAAAATACCTGTTCCATGTTATGCCTAAGATGTTTGATATTCAGATAGATCGTGAGGTTAAACCCAACTGCATAAGTTATAGGATAATAATAAGCTTCTCTTCTGGAGGGTTAACAACCTAAGTTTGCAGAACAAAAATTAGAGAAATAGAAGGGTTGCAAGGACAGTCAACATTTTGTCCATAGCCTTTGAAGGTCAGTGAAGTCTCAGGACATAGGAGAACCTGTACTGTAACATCATGTAACTCAGTTGTTTCCCAAATTTTGTGATCAAGGAGATTATGGGGCCACAAAGCAATGTGATCAATGACATAGAGTGTGCCTAAGAAGAGTCACCTGGAGAGAAAATATTCTCTCAGGCTTTCACAGAGAGTAAATTGTCAAGCAATGGCAGTGACTCACCCACATGGCTGACGCTGACAAAGGATCTGCAAATGGTGGTACAGGGTTATAGGATAAATCCTGAGGGTACTTGACTGACCTTATCCGATACAAAAGTTACATTTCTTGTTATACAGGTCAGCTTTATCTTGGTCTTAACTATCCAGAAGAAAAGTATAAAAATGAGGTATATAAAGTAAAGCCATATTAATATCCTGAGCTGTGAAAGGCTCAAGTCAATAACTTCTGTGGATAACCCATTACTATTTTGGACTGCTAGACTGTGTTGGATTGTTTGGCTGAATTCATGCATCTATAGTATTTAGATACCAATGGATTACCCATTTCTGATGGGACTAAACAAAAAAAGGGGATAAAAAGGAAGGACCTTTTTGTATCTGTACATGCAGAATATTTAGGATAGATATACAGCTACTTTCGCTCATTTCAATGAGAAGAAAGATTTGTACTAATAGTGTTTGGACAGGATATTCCATCTGCATCTTGTACTACAGATAACCACTAAAAAGATAACAATGCACAATGTATTAACTATTGAAACTGTCCTACTAATCAGTTTTGAAACTGTCTAATTGATATTTGTTTCTCAATAAAATAATATAAAATTATACCTAGTAGATATCAGAACCTTGAAGTTTAGGAAGTTGCTATCTTATGATAAAGAAGCTATTCATTAAGTTGTATGCTCCTGAAAGGCAGGACTGGGTGCTACAAAATTTCTTGTTAACAGGCTCTAGGGTAATGTATTGAATATTATAGCTCTCATAAAAAACATTTATTTACAGACCATCATTAGTATGGATCTACTTCTGTTTCTGAAAGCATGATAAATGATGAGAGGGCCCTTTCAAACTGATAATAGGTTGTAGGTGTTTTCTTTGGAGGAAGATAGAAGGATTGTAGCACAGGCTTATAGCAGCTTTATAGGACACTACTCCTCACCCCTCTTGTTCCAGGGGTAATGTTCTTTCTTTAGAATCTCCAGCATATTCCAATGACATTCTCCTGTCAGAGAATTAGTCACTGTTTTAAAAGATCTTCCTCATTTGTTATTTGTCCACTTTTTTAATGTCTACCTCCCCTATGATATCTATCTAACCTCCAAAATAACAGGGACTTTATCCCTATTTGCAGGTGCATATCTGTGACCTAGAATAAGTCTGAAATATAGTACAGACTTAAGAAATAAATTCCAGTCTCTAGCCAGAGAAAGCTAAAACAAGTTTCTCTTTAGATCTGGAATCTGCAGCCACGCAATCTGGGAGCTTGCAAGTAAGGTTCTATTTGACTAGAAAAGCACATCATCCTTCAAAATATTAATGTCTTGGGCTGGCAAAATAGCTCAGCAAACTAAGTGCCTGCTTAGGCAAGAACAGGGACCAAGGTTTGATCCCCCACACTACGTGTCACACTACCCCTGCTCCTGGGGCACACCAAGCCACCAAAACCAGGCATGGTGGCACACACCTGTAATCCAAGCCCTGGGGAGGAGGCTGGAAACAGGAGGATCATTATGAGTCCAAGCTGCTTGCTGAAAGCCTGTACCAAATAATATATGTATATATTGCCTTTTTCATACATTTGTTTTGATAGATTTAATGCATTTAAATATTTATATTAACTAATAACACAAATTTTACAAATAATATAAAACATTAGTAAATAAATATACTTAATATTTTAATTTATTTTAATAAATTAAAATTATTAGTGAAAGTAGACATTAGTCTTCATTATTACCTTTCTTTTTATTTTTTTGAAACAGGATTTCATGTACCTCAGGCTGACCTTGAACTCACTATGTGGCCCAGTCTGGTCTTGAATTTATGGTTATCCTCCTTCCTCAGCCTCCTGAGTGCTGGGATAACAGGAATTATCTCCTGCCTAGAGAACTTTAAATATGTACTCAGCCTAATCTCTCTGGTATCTAGTATTAATTTTAAAATCAGGTAATCATTTACCATTTGTTGATATTCTAGTTTCTTAAATATTTTATCACAAGTTGTTGAAATCCAAATTTATTTTTCAGAGTTCCATTAGAGGCCTTTATAATTCACCTCTCTGTGCAGAATGGTAGTATTAAGTTCTGTGCTCAGGAACCACTGAAGGAATCATAGAGACACTGTTGGACAATGTTCAAAAACATAAAACAGAGTAGTATAACAATCAGTGATTATACACCACTGCTGAAGGGAAAGAGAGACATAAATATGAACATATCCAAGGATCCAGAGAAGAGAAAGACATTCCTACAAATGCCTGGAGACTTAGAGAATCATCAGTGATATTATTAAAAGTTAGACCTATCTTTCATTGTCATATCACTAGAACAAATATTTCTGTTATAAAGAAAAGTATAATCTCCAATCTGCTAGATGTCAAATACATTGAGTTCTTCTCCCCTCAAATCAAAGAATGAATTCCAAAGGACAATGGTACTCAATGAAGAGTAGAAGAGATTTACCATGGAACAGGAAAAGCTCTTGAGAAACAGGAGGGTTCTCAGAAGTGGGTTGCAACTGAGTTCACTGCTATAAGAGTGTTTTATAGAGCAAAATCACCAGGTGGTCACAAAATAATGAAGTGACTACATCTTGGATGAAAATATGATCAACCAATAAAATTACATGCATAGCCACTTACCTAATATTGATCCAATACAGAAACAGATCATGTAGCAAGGATATATGGAAAGAATACAGGCATTTTTAAAGGGATGGATGGGTTTGCATGCTATGGTCATCATGAGGTTACTGATGTCTCCCTGGACTTTATTACAACAGGTGATACCAAATATAGAAAAATTCCAAATTACTACTTGTCCCTGAGGGGAGACATGTAGGCTTGGTCATTGCATTTTTATCTTGAGACCTGGCCTTCTTCAGATGTCTCTCTCTATAATTCTGATGTCTATATGTTTTCTGATGACTTCTTTGACAGCCCAGTCCCTCTTGGACTGCACATCAATTTCTATCTAACTTATCTTCCTTTAATACTTTCAGGACCCATGAAAATAATAATAAAGAGAAAATGAGGCTGAGAACTGAACATTTCAGGCCTCAAATGATACACCTTTCTGAAATGTTCTGTAGAAAATTATAGCCATGTGAAGCACAGTGATCCCGCTCAACACTCAGGGCCTTTTCATCTTGTCAATTAACCTGTGCAAGCTTACTTCTAAGGGGTAGAGATGTCCATACAGAAGCTGAGTAATGTGAAGGTTTTTTTCAGGGCCTCCTCCTGGTATCCAGAGCTCTATATTTACTAACCATAACCAGTTTTCTACTTTCCAGAGGACATTTTTACCTAAAATTAATCTGAACCTAAGTAAGATTAATGAACTTCAGCCTCTTAAATAAGTTGCTTTGCCTGTTAGTGAGAAAGTACAAAACTTGGAAAACACAATTATTCATTGTTTTCTACCCACCAGGAAAATTTTTCTGAGTAGAACTCTAAAGACTCCCCATTCTTTGTCATATGGATGGGTTGGTGGGCAAAGAAATTAAAAATACACAGAAAATTGTATTTATTTATATAAGAAAATCCTGGAAAGGTCTGAAAAGGAAAAGTACCATACGATGTCACAGGCTGGGGCTGAGGGTCCCCAGGACTGAAATAAGAAACTTAACCTGCTGGTCTAAAATAAATATGCATGCTCACTGAGTCCCTTGGTGGAAAAGGAATCTTCAGCATGTATCAGTAAAAGGAGGCATGGAGAAGATTTATTAGAGAAAGAAATAGGACAAATTTAAGAGAACTGGGTAGATGCTCAAAGAAATAAAGCACAATATAGGTGGGAACTGGGGGCCTTTTTAAAAAAATAATTTTCCTGCTACATTTTATATATCCGTGATAATGTACATCATAAAAAAATTGCATATGATACATCTTGATTCTTCCTTTTCCCATTTCTCTCCTCTTCTTTTAACCCCTCTTGACCTTTTCATTTATAAAAAATTTTGTTTGCATTTTTCCTTCTATTCTTTCTTTTTTCTCATTCTTCCTTTATCCTATTTTATCCTTAGTGTCCCTTCTTATTTAAGCATTTTCTTCCCATTTTCCAATCTCTACTACACATTTCATCCTTATTTCCCCTTCTATTTTTTTCCACCAGAGTAACAATGAATACTCAAACATGCATCTGTGATTTATTTTACTTAAGAATATGGCCTCAACGTGCATCCATTTACCTAGAAATATCTCAAGTTCATTCTCCTTCATGGCACAATAGTACTCTATTATATAAAATAACTGTATTTTTTAATCTGTTCATCAGTTGATGGGGATTTCGGCTGTTTCTAAGATTAAGCTATTACAAACTGTACCGCTACATACAGGAATGTGAATATATCACAGCAAACTGAATGCTTTTAATTCTTTAGGGAAGATAGCAAGAAGAGAAATGGCTGGGTTAAATGTGACCTCTAGTTTTAGGTTTTGAGGAATCTCCAAATTTATTTCCACAGTGATTGCACTGGTCTATTCTCCCACCTAGATTGGGGAAAAGTTCCTTTGTCCCCAGAGTCCCGCTAACATTGGTTATTAGTTAATTTCTTGAACATAACTATTCTTTTTGATCAGAGATGGAATTTGAGTGTTGTTTCCATTTGCATTCTTTTTTTTTTCCAGTGGAACCGGGGATTGAACTCAGGCCCTTGTGCTTGCCAGTGAAGCGCTTGGTCCACTGAGCCATCTCCCCGGCCCTTCAATTTGCATTCTTGAAAGACAAACAATGTTGAACATTTTTCCATATATTTATTTGCTGTTTGTCCTTCTTCATTTGAGAAGTGTCTATTCACTCTCAATGCCCATTTTTGGGCTTTGTCTTTAAATTTGGAAGGGTCTGAGCATTTTGAGTTCTTTATTCCTTTGATTGAAGAAAAGCTGACAATATATTTATGCCACACTGTAGGTTGTCTCTTCAAGTTCTTGGTGGTTTCTTTGGCTGTGCAAAAACTTTTTAATGAGATGAGAACTCAATTTTGATTCTTTGAGATATTTCCTGTGTGGTCAGGGTTTTGTTCTTAAAATATTTGCCTATAACAATGTCTTCAAGACTTCTACTTATTCTATTTGCACTTTAGTGTTTCTGTTTTAATATTTAGATCTCTGGTCCATTTTGATTTTAGTTAGTACATGGTGATACTTATGGGTCTAGATTGAATTTCAGGATGTGGAAAGCCAATTTTTTCAAGCACCATTTATTAAAGAATCTATCTTTCAGGGATGGTATTTGACTCCCTCTCAAAGATAAAGTGACTGAGAATGCATGGACTTGTTTCTGCACCTTCTAATCTGTCCTGATTACCAACAGGTCTGCTTTATTGCTGCTTTTATCAGGATTTCTTTATAGTATAGATTTCTTTATAGTATAATTTCAAGTCAGCGATCATGATGATCCCTACCTTACCTTTGTTATCCCGAATTACTTTTGCTCTTCTAGGTCTTTTCTGAATGTAAAGCAATTTTAGGAATATTTTCTAATTTTTGAGGTATTCTGCTGTTATTTTGATTGGGATTGCATTAAACCTGTGAAATAACTTTGGAAGTTTGGCAATTTTCACTGTACTTGTTATATAGATAGATAGATAGATAGATAGATAGATAGATAGATAGATAGATAGATAGAGATATACTTGTTATATATATTAAAAGACATATATATATATATTTAAATACATATATATATATATCTTTTAATTTCTAATTCTTTTTTGATCTCCTTTTTCTAGCTAGTATAGTTTTCAGTGTAAAGATCTCTTACTTTCTTCACTGGACTGATCTGTAAGTATTTCAGTTTTTTTTTTGTGTGCCATTGTGAAAGATGTTGTTTCCATAATTTCACTCTCAGTGAGTTTGTTATTTGTGCACAGGAATGGTATTGATTTTTAAGAGTTGATTTTCTATCCTGCTATGCTACTGAGTTAGGTTATCAAACTTTGGTGGAGTTTTTGAGGTCTTCCATGTAGACTATCCTATCACCCACTGATAATGATAATTTAGCTTCTTTCTTTCATGTCCTTATTCTTTTTATGTCTTTATTTTTTCCTAATTTTTCTGTATACTGTTTCCAGAACTACATTGAATAGGAGTGCTGACAGTGGACATCCCTATCTTGTTCCTGAATTTAGAGTGCCAGCTTCCAGTGTTAAACCATTTAACATGATGTTCGCTATTGTTTTGTAATATACTTTTATCAGATTAAGTTAAAAACTTTGTATTTCAATGTTTTGCATTCTATGTGGAGCTGTGGGAATTTTTAAGTGCATTTTATGCATCTATTGAGATGATCATATTTTTTGTCCCTGGCTCTGTTAATACAATATACTGCATTTATTTATTTGCATATATGGAACTATCCCTGAATACCTGGGATGAATCCCACTGGGTCATGATGTGTACTCTTGATGAATTACATCATTCTGTTTGCAGTATTTTACGGAGGACTTCTGTATCTATGTTCATCAGAAACATTGGCCTGTAGAGCTCTTTTATGGTTGAATCCTTTTCTTGTTTTGATATCAGGGTAATTCTTGCTTCCAGGAATGAGTGTGGGAGTATTGCTTCCCTTTTAATTCTATTAAAGAATTTGAGGCGAGATCTAGATCTTTAAACTTTTGTAAAATTCACTAATGAATCTGTCAGGACCTGAGCTTATCTTTTTGGTATATTTTTACTTGTGTCTTCAATTTTATTAACTGACATTGGATTATTTATAATTTTTATGTCTTCCTGCTTCAACTTCAGTAGTTCATATGTATCTAGGAATCTGTCCATTTCTTCTGTATTTTTCATCTTATAATACTAGTTTTCAAAATAGTTATTTATGATCCTCTGGATTTCTACTGGATCTGTCATGATTTACCCTTTCCATGTTTAATTGCATGGATTTGAGTCTTTTGTTTTCTTTGATAAGATTGGCTGAGGGTTTTTTCTTTTTTTTTTTCTTTTGTGTGTGTGTGTGTGTGTGTGTGTGTGTGTGTGTGTGTATCCGGGGATTGAACTCAGACCCTTGCGCTTGCCAGAGAAGCACTTATTCCACTGAGCCATCTCCCCAGCTCCTTTCAATTTTATTTTATCTTTCAAAGAACCAATTCTTCAACACATTGATTCTTTTATTGTTTTCTTAGTCTCAGTTGTATTAATTTCTCCCCGATCCTTATAATTTCCTTCCTTATAAAGAGCTTTATCTTTGACTATTTCTCCTTTTTTCTAGAAGCATGAGGTTCAACAATAGCTTATGTATTTGAGCTCACTTTGGTTTTCTGATGTGGAAATTCACCACTATAAATTTCCCTCACAGCACTACATTCAATGTGTGCTATCAGTTTTGGTATGTTATATTGGAATTATTAACTATAGGAACTATTTAATTTGATCTCTAATGTCACCTGTGAACCCATTGATTGTTTAGGAAGGTGTTCTTTAATTTCCATATATCTATGAAGTTTTTTTTGGTTCATTTTGCCATTTATTTCCAATTTCATTGCACTGTGATTTGATAATATGCATCAGATAATTTCAACTCCTTTGCATTTATTGAAATCTGTTCTATCAGCTAGTGTGTGGTTTATTTTGCAGAAAGTCCTATGTGCAGGTGAAAAGTGTGTGTCTTCTATTGCTGTGGGATGGAATACACTGGAGACATCTACTAAGTCCATTTGTTGAAATCTTTGCTTTAGCTCTGATATTTACTTTTTTTGCTCTCTTTGGTGTATCTTTTATTGAATGTGTAGTACTGAGTCCCCTCATTACAACTATATTCATTTTTATCTGATTTCTCCTACACATTAACATTTGTTTTACATAGTTGGATGCTTGTATTTGGTGCATACATATTCATGATTGTTATCATTTCCTCTTGGATTGCTCCATTAACAAGGATGTAGTGACCTGCCTTGTCTCTTCTGAACAGTCTTGGCTTGAAATCTACTTTGTCTGCAAATAGAATAGCTGTCCCTGATTTTTCCTGGATTTCCATCACATGGAGTATTGTTTTGTCATGCTTTGACTTTCAGTTTGTGAATTTTGTTTTTGAATTAAATATATTTCTTGTATGCAGCATATTGTTGAGTCATATTTCTTGATCCATTTTGTCAATCCATTTCTTTAGATTGGTGAATTGAGACCATTTTCATTTATGATTATTACTGATATGTATTGACTTATCTTTGTCATATTATTCTCCAATTTTTGTTTCTTTTTCTTTGCCTTCTTTTTATTGTTTGCCTTGCCTGATACATTCATTCTGTTGGAGTTCATGGAGTTGTCTTCATTGTCTTTTTCTAGAATATCCTTCAGAATTTTTGGATTACTGGTTTGGTACTCATGAATTTCTTCAGGTGTTCTTTATCATAGAAGTATCTTATTTCTCCATTAACTTTGTGGTTTTTGGATTATTTTTTAATTTTATTTATTCCATACAGGGTCTTGCTGTACAATTCAGCCTAATAGTGATCCTCCTGTCTCAGCCTCCCCAGTGCTGGGATTATAGGCATGCACCACTACATCCAGTTTCAGGACTGGCATGGCATGCAGTACCAGGGATCAAACTCAGGTCCTTGAGCTTGCCAGGCAGACACTTGGACTACTGAGCTATCTCCACAGCTCTTGCCATCAATTTTGAAAGACAGTTTTTCAAGGTATGTCAAGCTAGGTTAGAGGTAGTTTTCTTTCAGGGCTTGAAAATTTTCACTCAAAACCTCTTGACTTAAGTGTTGTGAGGACTGCTGTGCTTCTGATGGATCTCCCTTTATAAGTTATTTGTGTCTTGTCTCCAACAGCTTTTAATATTCTGTTATTCTGTTGAATATCTGGAATCTTGAATATTATGTGCCTTGGTGTAGTTCTTTGCTCATCATGGCTACTTGGAGTTCTATATGCTTCACTGCATGTCAAATTTATTTTCCACACTTGGATATTCTCCTGTGATTACTTCTATGAATTGGTTTTTACATTGCTTGCACTATGTCTTGCTGTTTAATTGACTCTGATCAATCACATATCATTATTTTCTGCATTATCTTGTAGCTGTTGAACTTGTGATCCTTTGCTATTTTTAAGAAATTTTTTTTCATGATTGTTTGCCATCTTGTCTTGTAAATCTGATATTATGTCTTCATATTAGCTAATTCTGCTGCATATAGTTTCTGTATAATTTTTAATATCCTGGATGTCTACCAGAATTTGTTTCATGGATTCCATTTTTTTCCTACATTGGGCCTTCATGGCTTCCTAAGCTCCTCTATGTTTGGATCTCTGTCATCTCTATACTTTCTAACTATCCCCTCCATTCTGGTCATCATCTCTGTAATTATCTGAGAAATTATTTCTGATTAGATGTTTTTCTAGAGCATCATTCATCTGCTTTGTTACTTCTGCTGTTACCACTACAGAGAGCTCAGGTGGGTGACTTTCAAGTTGTCATACATCATTGCCCCCTTGGGTTTGCCTTTGACAAGTGTCTTTTTTTTTTTTTTTTTTTTTTTTTTTTGTGGAACCAGGGATTGAACTCAGGCCCTTGCACTTGCCAGGCAAGCACTTATTCTACTGAGCCATCTCCCCAGCCCCTTTGACAAGTGTCTGTGCTTGCATCTTGCTTGTATGTCTTTCCATTTTCTTTCTTTTTTTAAGTTTAATTGTTGGATTGGTGTTTGTAGCTCGATTATGTAGTTAGCTTTATTGCTAGTATCAAGAACCCTTAGGAAATGACTACTTCTCAGAGATGTCTTCCAGGTGTAACTGGCTTTTGGATCCTTTGCAAGATCCTGTCCCTTTAATTTATTGTGTATGAGAAGTTGCTGTCTATTTGGCCTAGCCATGGGTTGTTTGGCAGTGGCCTGCAGCACTATGTATGACTCTCAGGCAATCTTAGTCTTACACAGGATAGAAAAAGTGATTAGAGCAATTACGTCACCTTGGCAATGGTAGTACAATTAATAGTAACAATAGCATCAAACACAGCCTAGAAAATGACAGACTGTGGTAACTCTTAGCTTGACAGATTTAACCATATGAATGAGATTTTTTTAAGTTACATAACAAAATCTAAGCCAAACCAGAAAATTGTAAATAGTAAATCTCTCCTCAATATGGAAATTTTACTCTCAGGGAAAAAGCTTAAAGGAAAGATAGAGAAATAGGAAAAGAAGGAAAGATAGAGAAATAGAAGAGAAGGAATTTAGAAGGAAGGGTGCAGGACAGAGGAATGTTACACAAGCTTTATGGTACTGACAAGGAAGATAAGAAGGAAAGAAAGAAAATCAAGAATAGTACAAAACAACAAAAACAGAAAAACTAGAAACAACGTTGACACTCATAACAACCAAGAGTAAACAATAAGTAAATGATGATGAAATGCAAAGGAAGAAAGGAAAGAAGAAAAAAATTCTACTTTGGGTCATGCCTCTCTGCTGTCACTGGTAGACAGAGGTGAAAGACAGAGCTTGGATCCATGTTGATTGATCCCAGTAAGCCAGAGATAGAATTATGGTAGTGTGGTGGATAATTCCAAAAGCATGGGCTTTTATTTCTACTGAAGTTCAGGCTGCTGCTGATTTCTGGATACAAAGATGGCACCCACGTTGTTCAGTTGGATCACTCTGGATGCCACCTGGCAACCTGAACTCAGTTCCCTGACCTCCTGCTGGCTTACTCAGATGCATCTCACCCTAACAAGGGAAACTACTAGTGCAGCCAAACCACAGCTGCTTTGAGCTCTAAGTTCAGCTAGGCCCTTTCAAAATTAGAACAGGCCAGTTGCTATCTGCGGTGGAATGTCTGAACTGGAAAACTCACCAGCTACTGTGGTCCACAGTGTACACAGCTTCATTCCACTGCTGTGTCTCTTTAGGGAGGCCTCTTGGCCATCATGTATCTGAAGGTTCAAAATACCCCTCCAACACTGTAAGCTGGGGCTGAGGCAAAGTGTCATTTGCCACCTTCTTCCACATTAAGGTTCTTCTCTTTATTCTCCCTGTGGGCTCCAATTCTCCCTTCAGATCCTTGCTGGGACCCAGGGTCCTAATTCCACCTTCCCCCTCCTCATGTTATTATATTTCATTGTCTGGACTCCAAATCTCAGAGTTTCTCTGCTGTTCACTACTCCATCTTCTTCTCAGAAGTCCAGACCTCAGGATCTTTTAGCTGTTCTGGGATATAGAAATTTGCCTTATAAATATAGTCTTAGGCGATGGAAGAAGATGGCCCGCCTTTACTGAGCTATTGCTGTGGAAAATGCCAAGAGAGTTTCCCCTTCATGGGTAAAAGAGGGCCATTTGCAACTGAAGGGAAATTGCCCAGGCTTCCTGTTTGGGGAGAAGGAAATATTAAACAAGGCCTGTGTTCTGAAGCTTCAGTTTTTCTTAAAAGTACAATTTTAAATTCTTAATTTTCTGGTCTCCTTTCTCCCTACTTTTGTTTCTTCTATCCTGCTTCAAAATGTGGTGGACTGCCAACTAGTGGTTCTCTTGTTACACCTAGCTGAACTGAACTAGCATGGCACTGGGTGTGGGAGGCCCACCTGAGGATTGTTGCCAGCAGCCTAAGAAGCAGAACTGGAGAAGCTGTAGAAAAGCTGTTAGGAAAACTATTTGAAAAAACTCTTGGAAGCTGCTGGTTCTCCTGGGCTATTCTGCTTGGGGACCTTGTCATGCTGGCTTCCCTGGTGAAGTTTGTTGTTCTTGTTGTAGGAGGAGCTCAGGACTACATTGTCCTGATGGCTGTGGTTCATTTTGGAGAGCTCTGGTCCTCATCTTGAGCATCATTTCCAGGTGCCAGAGGAAAAGATGGTGCCATGATCATTCTCATAAAGAAGATTTTCAGATTGGCTTTCCTAATGAGAACTCAGCTATTGGAGAAGCTCAGGACTCCACTGTCAGTGAGGTTGGTGGTACTTTTCAAGGAAGCTCTGGTTCTTACTTTGAGCATCACGTCCTGGCTGCAGTTCGGATCCCTCAGCACAGATCCTTCTTACCACTGGCACAGACCTTCTAGTTTCCACCACTGATCTTTGGCCCTTCCCAGCACAGAGTCATGAAACAGTCCTGCATAAGACACTGTCCTAGGCTCGAGGCCTCCCACTGGACTTATAGGATGCATTGTTATGAGCACCAGGTTTTCAGATGGACTCATGCAGCATATTAGTACCCAGGCCGTCAGCTGGATTCTTTGGTCTTTAGTATGTGGACAAATTTCCTGCACTCTTCGTATATGATTCTTTGGGTGATTAATTATAAAATAATCTTTAAAAATGTGTCCTATATTGTACTGTTCCCCTTAAAAACTCCAAACCAGGACACAAAACCAGAAGAAGAAGTGAAGAGGCAACAAGTCTGAGAACCAAGAAGAGTAACAAAAGCCACCAGGTCCTAGAGTGAGAGCCTGGGGTTTTGGAGGAAGGAGGAAGGGCTGCTAGGCAGGATCAGACACCAAAGAACTGACAGGTGAAGTTTCAAGCTGCTCAGGTCTAGACCTTATGAAGTAATTCACCTCCAATGGGCTTCAAAGGAGGTAAAACAAAAGAAGTGTTCCTCTTTCATATATTTTTGTCTTGACTCAGACCAATGTTTGTATGGCATGCAAAAAGGTCACATAAAGGAGCAATGTCACTTGAGGCACTGCCCTTGAGAATGAAATCACTGGATCCACATGTGGTGACACATGCCTATAGTCTCAGCAGTGGGAAGGCCAAGACAGGAGGATTGCCACAAGTTCACAGCTAACCTGGGCTACATAGTGAACTCAAGGTCATCCTGAAGTACATAGTGAGATCCTGTCTCAAAAACACAAAGTAGGGCCTGGGAGACAGCTCAGTAGAATAAGTACTTCCCTGGCAAGGCCTGAGTTCAATCCCCAGTTCTGGAAAAAAAAAAAACACAAAGGGTGAAAAAACCCAAAAGAAAGACCTGGCAAAAACAAGCAATCCTGAAATAGCATAGAAGAAACATTGGTAGGTAAAAAAATAAGACACGTAAAATAATTTTTAAATTGTACTTTTAAGAAAATTTGCAGCTTTAAGACACAGGTAATTGTTTAAGACTTTTCCTTCCAGGAAACTAAATTCTAAGAGTTTTTTTAAGATTCCAAGTGTTTTAAAATCACAATGTCACTGGACTGAATCAGGGCATTCCTAAGGCTAAAGTAAAATCCTTAACCCACACTTTCTATAGAATAAATTTGAGTGTTCTCTGATTTTCATTGTGGAAAAAGTTTTCAGAAAGCATCAGGATAAAAGAAAGATTTATTAGAAAGAATTACTATGTAGTATTACAGACAGCTAAGTTAGTTATAAATATTATAGGCAGCTAGACAGGGCTGGGTCCTCAGTACAGAAGATAACTGTAGCCAAAGGCACAATTGCTGAAGGCCAGGCTTTAAGGAAAAGAGGAGACTACATCCACATACTTCCCCTAGGGATGAGCATCAATGATTGAAGAAAATAGGCTAAAGTAAAATCCTTAAGCTATACTTTTTGTAGAATAAATTTGAGTGTTCAAGGGCAGAGCTTACAAAAGTCTTTGGTGAGAGATCCAAACCTCTAACCCATTCCTTCCTGGAAAATCCTTGTTCAGTCCTGTGTGCTTGCTATGTCACTTGCTTCCCCATTCAATCCCCATTTAATCAATATTACTTAAGTGACTATGCTTGTTATAATCTTACTGGTTCACCATAATTTTGTCCCACCTCACATCTACTTTGTGATATCCCATTAGATCAATTTTACCTAAGAACTAAACTTGTAATCTTATTAGTTAACTATATAGTTTTTGTCTCATCTTGAACCCACCTCTTCTCATAGCTTCTCAGTAAAACACTCTTGAGAAGCAGGGTTGGTGGGCAAACCACTTTCTGGGCCCTTTTCTGTCTTTCTTAGCAAAAAAAGCTATCCTTCCTTCAATAAATTCTTTCTACTCTTAATCTCCATTGCTGCTAGAATTTATTTCTCAGTTTTAGAGAATAATCACTCACTGTTGCGGACATCTAACAGGGTGGGAGTTACAATAATTCCCTGATATTATTTGGAGGTCCATTCATCATTCTGTATCAGAAGGACACACTCAAAAGCAGAGCCTGGGTGCTCAGAGAAATGAGGTACCCTATATTGTAGTTGGGATCTGGGGTCTTTTGTGTTTTGGGTTTTGGAAATCTATGGAATTTCCTAATTCTTAGTACTAGTCTTGTCGAATGGGTGGGAAAGGAGGGCCCAACCATGGTTACATGAAAGTCCATTCATATGTGAAATACAGGTCAAAAAAAAGACTATTTACAAGTACAAAAGGAAATGGATAAACCCATTTGTAGGTGAAAGGTAGCTAGCTATCCAGGTCTATGTTTTGGGAGAAGACAAATGGAAAAAATAAATAAATAAAAATAAACTGGGCTTCTATCCTGAAGCTGTAGTTCTTAAAAGTACAATTTTTAAATAAAAAAAAAAATCTCAATTTCCTTATCTCCTTTCTGCCTAGTATCATTTCTTCTATCCTACTTCAACAATAAACCAGTTAATTAGGGCCCACCTATACATCTTGTTTTTAATTCATAGAATGGGCCATTACTTTTCTACCATGATGGCCCAGCCCCTTTCTCATATAAAATGGGCTTTCCACCTGGGAATGCCCCTAACGTGTATGACTGCCTATTTAATTGTACATGATTCATTTTCTTCTTCATACTTTCATATATTTTCCAAATTTGCTATAATGGCTGTGGTAATATTAAAAGTATTACTGATCTTCCCAGGTTGCTGGTATAGAGCTCTAAAACTCCTGCAGTTTCCTAAATTATAGGACATTCTTTTGTTATTCTTTCTTGTTTTTCATATGGAATTGAACTCAAGACCTTGTGTTTGCCAGACAAGCGCTATTGACACTGAGCTAAATCCTGGCATCTTCTGCTATTCATAAAGAGTCTCTTTTTTTAATTCCATCTAAGTTTAGGCTAATGAGCTCATTAGATGACCCCTAGTAACCTCCAGATAGAGCTGATATCAGAAAGTGACTATTGAATAGGAATTTTCAGATCCCTCCCATAAGCCTTCAGGATGTACAGGAAAAGGGAGAAGAATTAACCTCTGTGAATGAGGACTTTTGATGGGTTTCCCAGCTGCTGAACATGTGGAGGTACTGGGGAGATGGCAAGTGAGAAAGAACTTGAGACAGGTGATTAGGGAGTGGCAAAGCTGGCTGGAGAAATAGATGTGACCTGCTAATTATAAAATCTCAGCACAGGTGCTCAGAACAGTTCCCAAAGCCCTGCATGTGGCCTTCTCTGAAAAGTTCCAGCAGGTTTCCTGTAGGATGGCCTAGACCTGACCTCAGCCTGGGGACTGGCTGCTACAGTGAGGACAGAACACACTGAGTTTCCACCTCTGTGTTCTCTCACATGGTATCTGCCCCCACACTGCAGGGTGTGTGCTTTTTTTCCTGCTTTTCCTTGGCCCAAATTCACTCCACAGAGCCTGTTTTCCCCCATCTTTAATAAAATTTTGCTACTATTTGCACTTATCATGACCAGTTTTTTTGCTCAAGAGTCTAGAAAGAACCTAGAAAGTACCTCCAGGAGGAGACTCCAGCATCTCAAAACCCAGCAAGAGAATGGAAGTTTTGGAGTACCTAGTCTCAGACTTTGCCCTGTGCGCCTCTGTTATTGGGTTGTATCCTTTGTCATAAACCACTGGTCAACATAAGCGAGGTCATTCTCTGAGTTTTATGAATCAGCCTGGTTATGTATCATGCACAAAGGAGGTGTGGCAATCTCAGGTTTAGAGCTGATCAGTCAAACAGCAGAGGCCTGCATTTGTGATTGGCAACTGAAGTGAGGGCAATCTCGTGGGACTGGGCCTTAACCTGCTGGGATGATGCTTGGTCCAGTGCTGAATTAAATTAAAAGACATATAGCTGGTTGTGGAGAGTTGGAGAATTGTTTGGTGTGGAAAAAAATCTACACATCTGGTGTCAGAAGTGTTTATAAGAGTGCAGAAAGAGAGTGCGTTTTTCCAATGGTTACAGCCTTTTGATATATTTTAAAAGAAGTCAAACAAATGATCTTTCTAATTATAGCCATGGACAAACAGTGGGTGAACCACTTAGAGTTACTTATAGAATTGATAATTTTGTTATAGCTGAATCTTAGAAACAACCCAAACGTCCATCAACTGAGGAATGGATAAAAAAGATAATGGTATTTTTAAACAATGGAGTTTTAGGGCTGGCCAAGTAGCTCAGCAGATTAAAGCACCTGCAAGCAAGTGCAGAGGCTGGGGGTTCGACCCCAGGCCTACCATGCCGGCCCCACCCCTTGGGCATGCCTAGACAGCAATTGAGGCATGGTGGGATGTGTCTGTAATCCCAGCTCTTGGGAGGCTGTAAACGGGTGGATCACTATGAATCTGATCTAGTAGTGAGACCCTGAACACCCTGTAGACCCTGCCCTAAAATGCAAAAAAAAAAAAACATTAAAAATGGAGTTTTTTTACTCAGCTATAAAGAAAGATAAATTTGAGGCTTTTATAGGCAAATGGATGCAACAAGAAGCCTTACTCTTAAAGCAAATGAGTTAGACTCACATGCATTATATGGCCTCCTTAGTGTAAGGACCTGAAAGAGTAAACAAAATCCAAAAGGCACAGTAGATACTGTGAAAGGGAAAGACATTGCTCA